>NC_091827.1:51986912-52312225 GCF_038994185.2 Dermacentor albipictus | reverse complement strand
TATGCCTGGTTCCAGGTAACCAGATCGTTCAACCGCCCACAAAAATGTGCGAATAAACTCGCTGCTATTCCCCCTATTGACGCAAGAAAATATAACTATAATATGCTTCTATGTAGTCAGCCATTGGGTATCTATAAAAGACACATTCCTGTTAGTATGACAGAAATATTTAACGATTTCAATGCAGATCTGTGCAACGGCATAGAGGTTAATAGAACTTGGCAAACACTTACAGATGGTCGTAATACACACTCACGCTCCTAAATGAAGGAATGAACTTTAATTATTAGTGTACAATACCCGGTACAAGAAAATATTATGCAGCATAAATATATACGACTCCTGAAGCACTTTAAAATTAAAACGGGCAAGCTACAATAAGTACTTTTACACTGAAATATATGATAATAAAACATGACATACATATAATAGAAACATGAAGCCACGTAGATATTTAGAGCTCTGGTGCTTATGCATTTTTAGAACTTTATGCTGGGCGAGTTGGTGCATGGCTATGTTATCAGAACAATTGCGCCTAAGAAAGAACGAACAAAGGAAAAAAAGGAGGTAGACGAAAGGAGCGCTCTTTTCGTCTACCTTGTTTTTTTTTTCTTGTGCTTGGTAAAAACCTCGTTTTTTCCTGTGTTTGTTATTTTTAGGCGCAATTCTTCCTAAAACTTTGTTTATGGTTTCATTACTCTTGTAGGAATGGCGAACAAGTATACAACTTATTATTCTGTGAAGCTCATCAGTGTAATAAAATGTGTTGCTATGGCTATCAGGAACATTCCACAAATCACTACATTATTAGCTAAGTACTGACTCCATTTATTATAACTGAGGCAGCAGCCATCCTGATAACTACTCAAAGACCGAATTACGAGGTATCAGTTATTTTTTATTTATAATAAAAATAACCTCACCATGCACCCTTATCTTGAATTTAATATATGCAGGAATACTGCCGCAATGGTACTTACATGGCGGGTTCATCAATATATATATATATATATATATATATATATATATATATATATATATATATATATATATATATATATATATATATATATACATATATATATATCGTTTGCACATACAATATAACCATGGTGACGCTTGCAAGCTGATTGTATACAATAGTGAAAGGGTGCAAAGACAAGCTGCAGTACCTAAAACCTACGTAGATTGGTAAGGTGAAAAAATTTTTCACCTATTGCATTAAAGCAAGAACAATCTTGTATACATGTAGTGCCTGTCGTTAATTTCTCTTTCTATACAGGAGGAACCTACATCATGAAAGTCCATTTCGAAATGGTAGCTTATTTTTTATCCTAGATTTATGGCGCGATATGCGAATGCATTATATTCACCGCAATAAACCGTTTCATGAAACAGGCCCGTCAGTGAACATGTCCTACTCTAGGTATATCACGCACACAAGGCGTAATGAAGACTTACGTACATATGTTGGAAACATCCACAGTTTTAATCCAGTGGTTGTTGCTTTGCATTGCTTACTTCAAGGCCACGGGTTCAGGTCCTTCCGCGAGAGGCCCATTTCGAAGGAGGGAGAACGTTAAAACACCCGTGCTCTTATATTGAGGTGCACGTTACAGTACCCGCGTGGTCAATAAATGATTTTTAGTCCCCTACTACCGAGTGGCTCAGGGTCAGATCAAGGTTACCGTGAGTGAACCCTAGAATGTGTTCGAATATCTCTGGCATACACGCAACATTCATGAATGCTAACTTGTTTTAAGCAGTGCTTTAAAGACCAGTAATTAGGTTGTTTTGTGAAGAAGCATGTATTTCGAATGGTATCTAGTGCAGACAAAAAGAACACATTAAAAATAATATATCGCAACCCAATTTATGCAAGAATCATTAGAAACCACATTGTCAAACTCGCATTTTCTTCTGACATTCCTGCATTCAGAAATTCCAGACATGACATGAAAATTCTCTAAAACGTTGAGTGGAATATTTTAATTTGAAGATTGCTATGCAAAACTTCACTTTCCTACAATGATGAAGCAACAAATGCGATGACAAGTTTGAATATCGCATAAAGTGGAAGAGTCGCAGCCTTAGTGGCAGTATGAATGTAAGCATACTTAAGCTGACTAAGCGAAAAACGAGCTGTTGTACTATGGTTCCTCTGTTTGAATCCTGCAGTCAGACAACTTTATTTATGGTTATCAGCTAAGCCAGCGTGTTTCTGAGCGACATCACCATAATTATTTTTTGAATCGGGTATGTTTCAAACCTCTTTCCTCTGCCAATCCCGGAGGCGCTAAACCTCGCCAAATGAGTTACCTCATCTTTAGGTTTGACTTCTGTTATTGTTACGCATTTCAGTTATTTAGGTCTTAGTACATTTAGGATAAAAGGCATGCGCTGTCCGTGTTTTATTTCATGGCAATTGTCTGTTGGCTGCTATTCCCAAAACATACAGGATTAATTTTTTCAAGAATGTGAAACCTGCTATGAGCAACATTAGTGATAGAATAGTGAGGCATTAAAACCAACATATGCCGCTTGTCATACAGCACGGCATGGTATATAGCACGCATATGCCTAAATATATACGTAACCTAACAGCGACGCCTAATTTGCTTACAGTGTTTGCAGATATAGAATTGCTATCCCAGTACAAATAAAAGTATGAATATGAGTGCGTTTATAACAAGGCGATGCTGCCAGCTGAACCATGGAAGCAGTGCAAGGGTACTTTTCTCTTTGTCAAGTTATTAAAGGAGTAGGAGGCATGGCAAGAAAGTTTTACAAAAAGCAGACACTGGTTAAAAAATTCACTCGCCATCCCCGACCGAATGCTGTTCTGTATCGTGTATACGCGATTCCGAAGAATGCATGCACTTTTCGTTCACTTTGCTGAGTGCTTGTAACCTGCTTCACTTCCACCGCACGTCAGCCGGGCGTTTCTGGACCTCCGTGATCGGCTCACTATTTTGCCCACGAACACCGACAAGAAAAATGCCGACCAACGAGGGGCTAATAGGTGCGCTGTAACATCTTATGGCTGGCACATGCAACGATTACTCGCATAAAACTAGCTACGGGGGGCCATGCGCTTCTTTAGCGTTCATCGTTTGCGGTTCGTGCGTTGTCGTGAATTCATCATCTATGTCGTGAAGTCTGGCAGGTTGTCCAACTTCTTCAAAAAAAATATATGTATATATGCAGTGAGGGCGTTCTGCAAGGCCTGGCCAATAGGACATAAACTTAGAGCATAAGAATGAAACTTACAAAGGTTCAATGCCTTCGCAGCAGGGGACCGAACGACGAAGTACATGTATAAGTGTAAAAAATGGTGACACCGTAATGTTGATCAGATAAGGAACGGCTACACCTAATAATATATTTGACCTAAAAGCAAATAATTGCTCTTCGCAGTGAAGTACGACGTAGTGTGCTTAAGAACTGCTGCATTAGATTTTAAAGAAATGTCGCTAATAAAGAAACCGTACAATCGAGTATCTAGGAAACCCATTTATCGCTATTTTTTTTAAATCTGCATCCATTTGATTGAGTTGGCTTAGACAACACTAGCATTAGTTGGCGTCAATTGAAGATGCTTTGTTTTGCACCAACTTCGTTTAATAGTGAGACAAAGTGGAATGCTAAAATTCTTTAGCCGCACACTTGTATGTTGAAACGCATTTTAGCATGCGCTATATTGCCCGTTTAAAAAAAAAGAAAACTCATGAACCCTACCCCTACCGAAAAATGCGCGTAAGCGAAGTTTGTCGTGCGTGCACCTGATCTTTGTTACGGTTAAGTTACCCAGAATTAAAGGTGCCGAATGGCTTCGGCCTCCCGCTTCCTAAGCTCGGCATCTTCTCGTTGTCGAATTGCCTGGACTTGGGCGGCTCTAACTCGGCCGTGAAACAGCGAGCCCTTTCACGGGCGAGCTAGAGCCACCACACGTCCAACGCTGCGTGTTCCTTGCGGGAACTCACAACGCGTGGGTGACCAATTCGTTTTCCTAGACTGAACTTAACGAAAACGAAGCCGGCCCAACGCGCGTGATGCCCTTCCTGTCCTTTGACTTGCCTGCTTGGCGGTTGCTGCGAATCTTACAGGCAGCAGCAGGTTTCCTGTGGGTACAGTTCCCAGTCTGTAATGGGGACAGCGCCAGCAAATAAGTAAGCTGAATTGGTGGTGAACATGCTATATAACTACATCATTGGCAGAAGACAAGCTGAATGATGGGATATAAAAGCGTTGTAATTAAAAGAGAAGTTTGAAGCATTTGGCAGTTGGCAAGCACAGTTTTCCCAACAAATTATTATTAATTTGGTGCTAAGTGCACGTAGCTATATCCTGCCGCTCATAGTGACATACTGCATCACAATATGTTATGTTTTTTCTTTCTAGAACTTGCTGGCTGCAACGTGCTATCATGCCCCTGTGGCAGACTCGCCTGCTTGCAGTATGGGGACTTTGGTGCTGGATGCAAGTGCAAATGCTGTAATTATGTGTTCCTTATAACTAGCGCATGCTTTATTGCCAAACGTATGAATGTTATAGCATGGACATATTCAATCTACACATTGTTATGTTTCTGATCGACATGGAGCGGATAACTAATGCAATAAGTGGCATTACTTTAGTAAACAGTTGTCGTACCGTGTTCGAAATTACTAGTCACGAGGGTCTCATAAGGCCAAATTCATTATTTATTTATCTGCTAGAGGAATATAACATGATAAACTATTATTATTATTATTAACACACCAAAAAGCAATAAATTATAGTTAGTGGTTACATGTAGTCATGTTGTAGCGTGGGTTGTTGCTTTGAAAAAGGCTTGACTCAGATTTGATCTTAATAAGCAGCTGCTACTTGCTAAGATTCGCTATAATAATGAATATTTCGAGTCCTGTTCGAGTGATAGTAGGAAGGTATGGAAAAAGGTCAATTCGCTACCCAGTCGTTCACCTGATGCCCTACTCCCTGTTGTTATTAAGAAAGACGGGGTTGATATTAGCCCTGAAATATTACCTGATGTTTTCAATGATTATTTCACCAATATTAATACGTTACCCACAAAGAGCAGTGCTTGCCGTCGTAATAAAGCCGCGCCTCATGACACCGTTTTTCTCCGACCGACTGATGAAGGTGAACTTATATGTATTTTTTCAAATTTAGAATACACTAGCACGTGCGATATAGATAACTTGCCGATGAAACCTGTTAATTATGTTCTCGATGTAATTGGCCCAGTGCTAACGCATATTTATAACCTATCACTCGCTAGTGGTGCCTTTCCACGTATAATGCAAGCTGCAAATGTCTTAGCTTTATTCAAGAAAGGTGACAAAACAGCGATGTCCGACTACAGGCCAATATCCATACTTCTGATCTTTTCGAAAGTGTTAGAAAAAAATATTGCCGTGTATCTAACTTCCTTGAAACTAAAAACCTCCTCACTGACTCGCAACATGCCTTTCGCAAACACAGATCGACTCAGCTTGCACTTCTTTAGCAGAAAGAATATATTTTACAAAGTTTTGAGGACTGCCAGCTTACTTTAGGGGTACTTATTCACTTTAGTAAGGCATTCGACTCCATCAGTTATGATCTATTAATAAATACACTTAACTACTATGGTACCGCGGTGTCGCCTTAAATTTATTTCAGACGCACTTGCAGCACAGATGCCAATATCTGTTCATTAACAACAAACCGTCCAAAGTTTATTGTATTATGGCAGGTGCTCCCCAGAACAGTATCATTGGGCCTCATTTTTTTTAGTCTTTATATCAATGATCTCGCTAATATTGATCCCGATACCAAATTCATAATTTATGCCGACGACACCACTGTCCTGTTTTCATCCAATAGTGCTCCGAAGCAAGTAACGTGGCTAACTCTTGTTTTGAAAAAAAGAATTTATGGTCTCCAGAAAATTATCTCAACATTAACGCTGATAAAACAAAGGCACTTTTATCTCGAGCGAAGAATAGGAATATCGGTCTTTGTAGGGACCTGGTGTTAGGGCCTTCTAAAATTGAACTCGTCCTTTCTGTAAAAACACTAAGGTTCTTTTTTTTTGATGAAAATATGAGCTGGAGCTATCACATTGATTTTTTTTTTTTTGCAGGCAAACTCTCCTAAATTACTGGACGCGCATTCTCTATTCGCTACATGCCTCGGAAGGTTAAAATGTTAATTTACAATGCTTTATTTGCTAGCCACCATCATTACTGCTGCCTTATTTGGGGCACATCTGTGACAAATATTAACCGTTTGCTTCTAATACAAAAGAAAATTGTTCGCGGTATTAGTAATATGCCCTTTCACTCCCCATCTGAGCCTCTATTTAAAAAACTTCGGGTAAAAAAGCCAGTGATATGTTCAACTACCGCCTTGCTCTTGGACACCTAAAATGAACCAAACAGTACTTAAGCCTTGTTTCATCTCTGACTAGATTAGAACACAACATCGCATTTTATAATACCAGGTCCCCTGAATACTGGCATGTGTTGCATGTGCGTTCAATATGGTAACGAGATTACTTGTTACACTCTCCCTACTTTGCTGAATAATCTCAGATCTGCGTCCATCGATGTATATAATTGTTCTGGCAGAGAACTGTGTAATTTTTATCGCCCCACGGATTGGGGTTTACCATATACCTAATCTTCTTTATTTAAGGGATGTGTGTATCCATAAATTTTTATTGTTTGTTGTTCGTGAACTGTTCGATGTGTGAAGTACATTTGCTTAAATGAGATTCTATTCGCTATATGTCCTTTCCTCTCTCTCTTTTCGTTCTTCCTCTTTCCTTTCTTTTTCTTCTTTCCTTTTTTTTCTGGCTTATTCCTGTCTGCTGCCTTTTTGACCTTCTGGTTATTAGGACAAGTGAAGTTGCTCTCTCTTAGCAACTTTTTTCCTAATGCCATGGCACTTTGTACCACTTGTTTTCATCAATAAATGTATTATTATTATTATTATTATTATTATTATTATTATTATTATTATTATTATTATTATTATTATTATTATTACACGTATGCTGCATTTTGAAAGCCATAATATTTGCAGCTGCTGATTAGCTGCTCTTCAACTCTTAAATTATGCTTAGCCCACCATGATGTGAAAGAAAAATTTAAACAATGTCGCAGTACATAAATTGTTATTGTAGCTAGATGCAATGAAACGTTATTCTTTGGAACGGAAAGTTGCTTTTAAGAGAGCTTGAATAAGATTTGAGATTGTATTGCATTGATGCTGCACTTTCAAAGCAATAATATCCGCAGCTTGTGATTAGCTTCAGTTCATTACGTTGCACATGCTGAGTGCAACCAGGAGGAGAAAGCAAAATCGAAACAATGTGGGAGTGCTCAAATTGCTATTGTATCTAAAGGAAATGAAAGAAATAATCAAAAATTAAATACTTCACCGAAGAAAAAGAATGATTCGATTGGCATTACAATGTGAACCTTATCGCTGGAAAACATCCTGCACAACGTTGAGAGCAATCAGAACTTCGGCATAGCGTAAGTCAAACGTCAACGCACTAACACGAATTATCATGTTGGTTCATATGGACACCACCACAGGGCAATCTTTTTTGCTTTGCTTTGAGTAACGTCGCTCTCTATAAATGTAGTTAGGGTAGCGCATAGTCTCATAGACGCGTGCGTTAGACATGGCAGGTAAACTAGCAAGATGACAAACGCGTTTGTCAAAGTTTATTGTCAGGACAGGTAAACCAATATGCTGCTGGGGGTGAGATATTACAGCTATAAATAGCCCCAGATATAGTGAAGAAGGAAACATATGTCATCTTCGCTGAGGTACAGAACGTAGTCTAAAACACCTGGATGCTGGTAATACTGACGAGGCTTATTGGAGTCGTCGAGTGATAGCCCGAAACACAGAGGCAGCTACGATAGCCCACAGCTAGACGAACTAACTGGCCGTGTGACACGCGATGGCGATGGAACTGTCTAGTTCCATTCTTATTGCTTGAATACTAATAACTTTTGCTTTCGAATTTACCACTCGTACTTTGTTCGCAAACGTTCCTAGAAATCACCGAAGGTTCTGACGAAGTACGACACTTGTCTCTAGCCGTCCGTTACAATGGCAACGTTTTCCTTAAAGAAGTGTGTTCCGTGTTTTGCTGATACAATTGGCCCACTGCTCAGCAAAGCTTTATCATAATAATCTCGGCATATATGTTATTCCGCATATTGTCACTTTGCAACCCTCGTACTTGTACACTACTCATTGGAAATGCGATCAGACGGAAGGTGGGTCTGGGTAATGTGCTGGCCATTTTAAATATGTAGCAGGCCCTTCAACGTTAGTTTGAACTAACATTACAAATCCGACTAGATTAAGACCATTTCTCTTAGTGTTGAGATATACTTGTACAAGTTTCAAACTTCGTAAAAGATTGCAATAGAATAAACTCTTCTATTCAGCGCAACCTTCTCGTCCCCTTTAGTGTGACCCCGTAAACACCAGTAATTTCTCTCTTGGTACCGAATAGCAAAGAAAACATCCACTAGAGTGCCATTGGAAAATTCCGAATCGAAGTGATTCTTCGACTTTGGATTTTGAGGTTATCAGTGCATTAGACAATGTTATTGCGCTGATTATTGCATCCTTCTTGTTCAATCAATTATTTCGCTCAATTACAAGTGCCCTAGTTTGATTATCATGTTTCTTTACAGTAACAAGCTCGGAAAACTGCAGTAATAGTCCTTTTGGTTTGTATGAGTGTACGCACTACTGCACTCCAGGCCCTCTTTGTATGTGCAGGTGTGGTAAGTGCGGTTTGCTCTTCTGCTTGCAAGTGCAGTATTAAGATATATCTTTGATTAGACACATAGCAGCTAATCGATGAGTTCGATGCGATGGAGCGGTTACACATTAGATAGCATTTTGTGATGAAGTGACTACCCGTGTCAACTGCACTTCCTCATTTGCTCTCTTGCATCTAATTTTCAAGAAAAATTAATATTCCATACAGTGAGCCAATATTTGTTTATCATTTTACCCTTTTCCTGTTTTGAAACTTAACTTGGATTATTTTCTTGTAAAAAGTATTGTCGCAAAAATGAGCGCAATCCGGGTGCATTAGAAATCTAACAGATAAAATTTGTGCTTTGGGCATTCCGTAGAATTCGCATGGTCATACATCTAGTTGCTAAAGGCCACAATCTAATGGTTCATTTCGTACCATACAATCCAAAGCTGACTCAGTATCAACTGAGATGATTGGACAAAGCATAAAACACCATTACACTTCAGACGTCCAGTGAAACATAAGCTTGGAATTTGTAAAATTAAACAAGTTGGACATCCTGTGAGCCTTGGCTATTCAGTTTATGTACACCACGTATCCACTGAAGCATTGTCACTGGCGCCACATAACCCGTCGTGGATGCTTAGTGGCTATAGTGCTGCGCTGTTGATAACGTGGTTGCGGGATTGAATCCTGTCCACGGCGGCCGCACTTCTATGGATGAAAACACCAGCCTAATTAGATTTAGGTGCACGTTAAAGAACCCCTGGTGGTCTAAGCTATTCCGGGGTCCCCGACTACGTCGCACCTCTTAATTGAATCGTGTGTTTAGCAAGTAAAGCCCGACCATTATTTTTTTTTTTCGGCGTCATATACGACTGCACAAAATGTGAGGAATCATAGCCGGTGACTGAGGTTCTAAACGGAGAACTCGTGCAGGCACTGCTTGCCTGCCATACAGGCAAGAAAGGCGCAGTGTTGATCATATTCGCGTCAGTACGCCCTTTCGCATTGTTTAACACGGAGTTTTTCTGAAGGTTATTCCCAACGAGCCCGCATCGGTACCAAGACACCGATGCGATGCGCCCGATCAATAACATGATGGTTACACCAAGGTTAACGCAGTGAGGCCATGATGTGGTTCCTAGCATGATGAATGCCTCATGCCATGCCATCAGGCAGACTAATAACAGTGATGCAACTGTATATATATATATATATATATATATATATGGTCACCTGGCTACTATCTAGCTTTCCCAAATTAATACTCAGCGGCATAAGAGCAGATAGCATGCCGTAATTAGGCGTGAAAGAAGTCAAATGCGGTAAAATGACGGTTATTCTGCACTATACTGATTAAACACGACCTTCTATAGCAGGATCCAGTGTCCTCGGTTTTAGGCCGTTACTTGCAACGTTTCACACCTCTAACCTTACCGTTTCTTCACGAGGAAGATCGCGTGTCTCCAGTACAATTATCTTGTTTAATGAGCAACACATTACCGTATCAATACAATGTTCTTATTGCTCACCTTCGTTTTCTTCAATATGGCTCATTTTGAACATACAACAACTGCACCTCTTCGCATTGGTAAAAATGTTTCTTGGTAGCTTAACATCAACATTCTGCTACAATTAAAATAATGTAGACCTTAAATACTTTGACAATACGTTAAAATACCTTAAACAACGAATACTTCAGCTGAAATTCCAGCGCACACCTTCTGTGCATGCCGTAAGCATGAAGGCTTATGTAGTGATCAGCCTTGCTATGATGTCAGTTGTAACCACTGTGATTTCCTGGCTAATTAGTCTTTTTTTTAGTTGTAGTATAGCCTTTTACACGTTGCATTTGCTGAACAAAGGTGGGCGGATGAGATTAACAAGTTTGCGGGGACAACATGGCCACAATTATTACATGACCGGGGTAGTTGAAGTATGGGAGATGAACTTGCCCTGCAATGGGTGTCACTAGGATTATTATTATTATTATTATTATTATTATTATTATTATTATTATTATTATTATTATTATTATTATTATTATTATTAACAAACTGGTCTTTTTATTACCCGATTTTGCAGTTGCTCCACCGCCATTTCGCAAACCTGAGACGACATGCTGCAAGCCGATCAACGTGTAATAGTTGACTTCTCACAGAACAGATGAAAGTCGTTTGCTTTGGTTAGCAGAAAATAAACAATTTACCAAGCACTGAATATCTCATCTCAATATAGGTATGGGTGTAATGTCTACGAATGAGTCATTTCATGTATAACCTGTCTCGTGTTGAGCAATATTCGTAGCGTATAGCCCCGAAAACATGCCTACCACTTACTGAGAAAATGTAGATCTCCCTACGGTTGACGGTGTCTTCCGACCGAGAAAACAGCGCAAAAAATAGTGACATAAAACGTTCCACAACGCAAATTTGGTCTGTGTGCTGTCCGGTGTTATTTGATATTTTGTGAATTTAAATGAACGAATACCCACTAAAAATATTCAGTAATTGTGTTTCAGTGCGTAGCACTAAATGGAACTTTCTCTAAATGATAGTCACTAACAGTAAACTTTCCCTACCGCATCTTTTTTTATCTATATATGGTGGCGGTGGACTTCAAACAAGCCAAAAAGAAAAAAAAACTAACATAAAGCTTTGTTTATCATGTGCCAAGCCCTCTGCCCACCACTTTCTTATATGGAATGGGAAACTGTGCAGAATGAGAGAGCGAGGATACAGTAATAAAAGTCTGCAATACGCACTCGGTCTATACATAGTCTCAAAGGGAAAGTAAGCAGAAGGAAATAAAATATCGGATCTTTAGCCCACGAGCATATAAAAAATTTTAAACATTCGTGCATGCAATCTTACCATTTTGCCATTTATGAAATAGGTGCATCTGTCAACTGTGCCCACACATGTCAGATCGATCTGTTAACATAAGTTCATTTGAGTATTATGTAGTGAATGTTGTCATTGTTAGAGGTATGACATGTTCTTAAATTTCAACAGAATCCTAGGCACAGAGATCTGCTCTTAAATATGTCCAAAGATTCATAAGAATACGAGAAGTACTTCTGTATTTTTTGTGTATGTGTAGGCATTTGTCTTTTCATTTTGTCTTCTTTTTGTCTGGTCTATCGCATTCCTTTCCACCTCCCCTGGTAGAGGGTAGCCAAGAGGAGCTGTTATCTGCTTACCTTCCCGGCGTTTCCTTTTCCTTTCTCTTGCTATCACTCAATTTATTTCATTAACACCAACGTGTGTCAACGTCCTTAACCTTTAGCGTTCTCACAACAGAAGGCATCCCTAAAACTCTTATCAGTTGCGGCTATGTAGGGTTTCAGCCATTGTAAAGGGGTGCAGACAATAAATTTCGACATGAGAAAAGCGGCCAGCAATACTTAGGTGAAATACAAACAAAACTAAAACTTTAAACTCTAATGCACATACAATGAGCGACATTAGTCGTTCAATTGCCATAGATATGCTTATTACATGGCATATGCGTACGTTCCACCGTTTACTTTGGTGGTCATCATTTTGCATTTTTGAGAAGTGCAGTGCAGCTGCGTTTACTTCTCTTGAGCTTTGCAGTGCAGAAATTTTGACTGTAAAGTGGCATAATATTTTTAAAATCGAAGCTTTTCTTGGCGAACCTCGCCAAGATTTCGCGTCCGTGCGTGGTGTGTGGTGGCACTCTAGCCGCATAGGCCAACTAATCACATCGGAGGACGCACGCGACATCGCTACTGAGCTCCTTGCACAACACCAGATGGCGCTCGCCTCCGAAAATCCACCTCAGGATGCCTTAGAACACGCACTCATAAGGCGAGATATAATAAGAAACAGAAGCATGTGCTCGCTGTAGTTAAGCTACGGAAACAATGGAGGTTGTTGCATTAGAATGTGAAGATATCTGCCCAGCCGTCGAGTTAGGAATCACTAGCCCCTTTGAAGTCCTTCGGTTTAAGCGAGAGGTGATGAAATGTGAACATGTCAATAGAGATTAGTAAGAGGCGATTGGAAAATTGGTCGAAGTAGGGAAAAGACAAACAATGGAGGCGTACAAAAATAGAGTTCACAATAGGGGTTCAGAAATTTTGGTTACGAGAATCCATCGTGGTATTTTTTTTCCTTTTCTTTCTTTCTTTTTTAACGTAGGTAGGACAAAAGGCAATAACATAACAAAAGCTTGGTGGCGCAAACCTCCAGCCCGTTCCCAAGGGGACGTTCATAACATCCATCCATCCAAGGCGGTGGTGGCGCAGGGGAAAGAACAAAAATGTTCGGCAGCATGTTACACTCCTGTTATACATGAATGCAAAAGCCGGCGGCACACTTGGTAATGCATTAGGTTATACGATTGGAGGGGTCAGACTTCTTGCAACACAAAACGCAAGGACAAGCAAGGACAAGGACAAGCAAGGACAGCCGCAAGGACAAGTACACGTGTGACAAACCACTCTCTGCGAGTTTGGGCCTTCTCTTTAAGTTGCCGTCTTGCATGGTCGCGTTGCTGCTTTCGCATTTCGGACACTTTGACTCGGTTGCGACGCTTGTATAGCGGGGTCACACTGGCGTCAATGACGTTTGTGTTCGACATTGCGTTGCAATCTTTCAGCCGCGCTCGCGGTCGAACGCCTTGCTCCCGCCGCTCCGCACGGCGCAACTCGTTTCTCACTTGGCGAGCAAGATAGGCCATAGCATACTTCTGAAGGGGGTACACAATGCTTTATTGGCTTGTAGAATGCTTGTTTTGAGCTTGATCTTTATTGAAACGTATGATGTTGTGTTTGTTGTACGGATGATTTCAGTGAAAATATGAGCCACTGCATTTTTGATTGCTTACGGAGGTATTAGCCTTTGCAGCTGCTGATAATTTTTGTACTACTCGACTGTAGATTCGCACTTTCACGAGCACCGAGGCAACCCAAATATAGAACTGGATCGGCCCTTCACAAAAGCAGAAATTGAGAGGGCCTTGAGCAAGCTCAGTCGCAATACGGCGCTGGGGTACGACAGAATAAACAAGACACTCTGGAACCTTGACGGATCATCTGTAGACGCACTCTTAAAATACATGAACGATTGCTGGGAACAGGGTAAAGTACCACCGGAATGGAAACATGCCGAGGTAACCACGATACCGAAACCCAACAAGCCCATCAGCGTGCAGAACCTTCGACCTATATCCCTCACCTTGTGTGCTGGAAAGCTCTATGAGCACATGGTGGACAACCGCATGATCGAACACCTCGAAGATACCGGACACGTCCCAAACACCATGTTCAGATTTAGAGCTCACCTGTCCACGTCAAAAGTCATCGACAAACTTGACACGCACAGCAAAACAGGCATTCTCGCACTTGACGTGATAGGGGCTTTCGACAACGTGTCACACGAAGCCATATTGCAACAACTCAACGTATATCACTGCGAGAAAAAATATATATATAATTACATCAAAGCTTCTTTGAAGGAACGGACAGCCACAGTGGGGATAGGCAACTTATGCTCTGAGAAATTCGACATACCACGTAAGGGAACGCCACAAGGCTCCGCCATTGCGCCGATGCCATACAATCTGGCGATGAGCTCGCTACCCAAACAACTGAAGCAAATAGAATGGATTGGTCACGCAATATATGCTGACGACCTCACCATCTAGACTACGGGAGGGTCGGCAGGTAAACAGCAAGATGCTCTGGAAAAAGTGGTTGACGCAACGGAGAGGTACCAGGAAGCATGTAGACTGACGTGCGCACCAGAAATGTCAGAGCTCTTGGTGCTAAGAAAGCGAACAAGAGGCCGACAACCACAGTAGATACCAGACCCGGAAGTAAAGGTGGGAGGTATCATGATTCCGCAGGTAACGACGCTCCGCATCCTCCGACTCCTGATTCAAAAGGTCGGCGTCGGGGGAGCAGAGTGGGAAAAAATTCAGAGAACAGTACAACAAATAACCCACCTTATCAAAAGAGTGACGCGCACACTCAAGGAGGAAGACTGCACAAGAATGGTACAAGCGCTGCTCACGAGGATCGTCACCTACGGTACCCCATACGTTGACATGAAGAGCTGTCAACGAGACAAAGTAAACGCCCTAATAAGAAAATCTTACCAAATTGAGTTTGGCCTATTCCCCTCCACGTCCGCAGTGAAACTACTGAAAATGGGAGTTCACAACACCTGGGAAGAGCTCGTGGAAGCACACGTCAACCAACTGGAAAGACTAAAGATAACAAAAATGGGAAGAGCCCTGCTCCAAGATCTGGGCTACCAAGTCGAGTATGAGAGGCACCTACCTCAGCGTATCCCACACGGATCAGAGAGAAGCTACAAATAAGTACCATTCCCAGAAACATGAATCCCGAGTACGAGAAGGAAAGACAGGCGACAATACAGGCGCTCAAGCACACACTGGAACGCACCAACAGCAAAGAAGAAAATGGGAGATACACGGACGCAGCTGCGTGCAGAACAAACGACCGATTGCAATCAACGTAGTCGACGAAAAGGGCGAACAACTTACAGCCAACTCCATACGTGCCAAGGACGCGAGCACAGCGGAAAAGCTGGGCATAGCCCTGGCCATCGCAACGTGTAAGAAGACCCTGGTTACCGTGGTCACGGCTCCGCAAGAAGCATGCAGACGGTATGTGAACGGAAGGATCGGAAAGGCAGCACTTCAGGTGTTGATCAACACTGAGATAGAAACAGCACAAATCATCTAGACGCCGGGAGACGAGTCTCTGCGGGGAACCAGGTGGCGCACGCCGACGTTCGAGATCATGCACGCCGAGCCATCTGCAACATGCAGAGAACACGGACCAACGACTGTGACGAGGATGACAAGCGAATATCTAAGATGTACTCTGATATCTTGGCTCACTAAAGGAAGCAGAGGCGTCGCAGCCCGCACCCGCATAAGACGATGAGTAGGGAAGAAGTGGTAACCTGGAGAAGACTCCAGGCTGGAACCTACCCGAATGGAACACTGCTACACGCCATGCATCCGGGCACCTACGGGCGAGACTGCATGTCCTGCCCGGCAGACTCGCCCAACACCTTGCGCCATATGGTGCTGGAGTGCAGGAATAACGGCGAAGTACCACCGTCATCATCACCACCAGGCGATAACATGCAGGAAGAAGCGGATTCAGAGGAAGAATCAGAAGACCAGTGGGAGGCTCTGCTGCTGACGCAAGACCCTGACAACTAGCTACGGTTGGTGAACAGGGATCGGGCGGTGGCAGCGAGCCATGGCTACCTGGACTGAGGAGGCCACCCACCTTTGTGCTCAAGAAGCCTGGTCTAGCAATAAAGTTTATCTCTCTCTCTCACTCGAGTAGACGACCCCTTAACCCGGTATGAACCATTGCAAAGAGCCACTTAAGGTTTCGCCTTGAAAATAAACAGTAAGCTAGCCTTCGTGTTGCAGTAGCAGCTACGGCGGCATTGAACTAGCCTCTGTAAAACGCCTAAATAAGGTCTTTCATGTGACACTGTGCGGACATTCAATAAATGCAAGCTCCTGTTTCGACCACGTATGGGCTCACACAAAGATTAGCTGTTCATATATTCCAACTCATTGGATCTGCTGCAGTTTCATTACTCGCAAGTGACGTAATTTCACAACGCTTCTTATTCACTTTTCGTGGCGTGCTAAGAAAGTCTGCCAAAGCATTCTGTTACCGGCGACATTGTCGCCCTAGTTGCGAAGAGCGCTGAAAAGTTAGCGGTATAGTTGTAATACGAGCATGCACTTAAGACTTGTCCAACATCTGCGGTAATTTCTCAGACGCGGCTGCATAAGACAAAGTAAACATTGTCATAATACAGATATAAACTGCAGCGTATATACGCAGGTGCAAAGACGACGTTCGCAGCGAAATAATTCCTAAATAAAGAGCAGATGAGGTTCAGTTTAGGTCCGTAATAGTCACTGAACTATACGCAGGTGCAAAGACGACGTTCGCAGCGAAATAATTCCTAAATAAAGAGCAGATGAGGTTCAGTTTAGGTCCGTAATAGTCACTGAACCATACGCGTCCTGAAGTATTACCACAATGTGCAGAAGTTTGAAAGGAGAGTGCGTAATAACGAGACCAACCCATTATCAACGGCTTGCGAATATGAACCACTTGCAAAATTTGAAAAGGTATTTCTCAATATTCATTGTGATCAGTAATAAAATTGATTGCAGATCAGAAGCACTGTAATAGACGTAAGCGCAGCTTTTATGAGACAACACAGCACGCCAAAAAAGAAAGCTGCAGCAATTTTCGGCAACGAACACGTCTGGTAACTCAGCCGTAGTGTCATCCTTTCTTTCGCAGTCATGCCAGAGTAATCACGCTGTCACCGCCATTCGACAGTTTTCATTGCTGGTCGTCTGTCCTTGCCATGTCATCATGATCATTCTAATAATGTCATTCCAGAGTGGTCATCGCATTGTTTTCATGTAATTGTTACGCTATTGTCTTCATTGCATCATCGTCATATCGCCTTCGCCAGTCGTCTGTCGTCCTGATCGCTTACTGGTTGTCATGCGACTGTTGGCATGACTACAAAAACTACGGTAATTTACTATCATCATTCTAGCATGGTGATTACATGGCCCCCATACTTAGGTCATTGTCCTAATGTTACATTGCAGTAGTATCATTTCATTGTCGTCAAGCCATCGTCGTCCCACCCTAATTATAATTCTAGCACATTTATTCGCTTTACGTCACCTTATATTTGTCATTGCGTCATCGTCATGCTATCGTGCTTGTTCTATCGTTATAGTTTTGCCGCAATGGTTTTTTGGTTTTCTCAAACAATTGTTGACATGGCGCTGTCATCAAAACTTCTAATCTTTGTTATCCTTCCGTCCTCGTCATTTCACATGCTTTATGGATGAGGTCCGTATGTTGTAGTGCCACGAGTTCGTGTTGAGTGATGCGCGTCGGGGTAAATATGTGCCCACCTTGGTCGTTCGGTCAATACTTGGAGATGATCGCCACACAAGGGCAGCGTTCTTCGCAAACGCCAGTGACACGACTGTACTCCATCACAAACAAAGTATTAGGACTGGAGAATTCACGTGTAGATTACACACACACAGCGCTTGTGCTACGTGTGCCTGGTCGCCTTCCGGTGCCTAATCTGCGCTGGAAGTCGCTCGTTCCAATATGAGCAACCAACAAGCCCATATCACTGTTACAGATCAATGTTTTCCTTTAACTGATTCCTGCTGAACATCGGGTCCGCATAATTTGCTTGGTTATCTACAAAAAATTTTGTCTTAGAGGTACCCTAGCGCGGCACATACAATCTGTAGAGCAACAGACAATTTCAAACAAAGCACCTATGGATATATGTTTGTATTTTTGTATGGCATGTGTGCGTAGTCCTAACACTGAGAGCCAGAAATAGAGCATCATGTATTGTTCAGCAGGGACGGCTAGAACGAGCGGACTGCAAACCGTTAAGCAGATGAAGTCTTCAACGCCGTCAGTAGAACCGCTTATTTAATGGTATGCGTTGGCAATAGCCCCGAGTGCCAGGTAAAAAACAGGATATTTATTTTTAGATTAACCATTCTGCATTTCGCGCCTCGTTTATCTCTGTTCCTGTCTCGGCAATATCCTGTGACAACATGCGAAGGCAATAAAAGAACAGGGAGTGCGAATAGCCATTGTGCTGGTTGATGAAAGCTCAGCACAAGCATGATCGCATGTGCACCGATTCCAGCAAACAAGAAAATTGCCACTAACTAAAAATAAAATGATTTCCCAACAGCTTCACTGACGTTATCGCACTTGCGCCTCGGGGTTAGAGGATAAAGAACGATGTGCGAAAACATGCCATTATACATTATTCTAGCCGGCACTGCAAAAAAGAACATCTGACATGACACACCTTAGGAAAAGTATTTTCTTTCTTTTTTTGCCACTCCTGTACAGAATGGACAATGAGACTTTAAAGAGAGGAATCATAAGTAGAACAAAATCTTGACACACTTGCAAGTTGCCGCATATAATCTTAAGTGCAGAATATCTGAGACCATTTTCGCAGCGCATCGAAAGCATTCTAAAGTATGTATAACCTAATTGGCCCCTAGATATTTTAAGATGCTGGAATTAGGTACTAATTCAGCTGGTGTTTTGGACAATTTCATGTCATCATATCATTTGCACCTTGCGAATTTGTTTTCTATTGTCAGTGCTGATGCCCTAGATCCTTTTGTTCGTTGCTCACACACAAGACTACTTCCTTATTTCCAACGTACACGCTAAATATGCTTACGTAATTTTTTTAGTTGTTGAAATAACGCAAAATTAGGAAATTGTGCGTGGAATATTTCTATTTCTAGCAATTTGGTAAAAACATTGACGTTTTGTTTTGAACTTGTGCATTTAAGGTTGTTTTGTTGACAAATACATACCTGAATGTGTAAAGTTTGCAGCCACAAACTTTTACTAAGGCGACTTCTTCATTAATTAAGTAACCCTTTCGAAATAAGTGTAACCGTATTGCTGAACAACACAAACTCCCAGTATTCTTGTAACAACTGTGGAAGGTGCAGCTCTTTACCGTTCAGTCGTCAGCCTGACATCTTTACGACAGACGATGCTGCATCGACGTGTTCCAAGACATACTTGTACATTTGAGACACCGCGTTCGTTCATCACGCATAAGCTTCTCGCGTCGGCTTTTATTCTGCAAGGAAATGCCTGTCGTCTGTATGACTCAGGCTTCAGTTCGCATGCCGCACACCAGCAATCGATACCCTCGTATGCATCTCTGGTCCCGTTGTCTAGCTGGGTGATCTCTCTAGGAGACCTTCTACATAAAGAAAGAGGAAGTCGCCCTCCAGAATAAGGAAGCTAGCATCATAAGCATGCCTCACTTCTCGTGACAACTTAAAGCCATTCTGCACAAGGCGGCCTGCATATAATTATTAAGTGCCTCTATATATTGTTTGAGCAGAACGAACAATAATAAGTCCCTCTCTTTCTTTCGTTCAACCACATACAACTGCTGAAGCGCATGCGCCTCCAATTCGGGCACATGTTAGAAAGGGAACCCTTGCATTAGTCCGAATTTCCTGCGGTCATCAATTCGGGACAAGTGAGAAAGACACCTCTCTGACACTGAATGACTCTACAGTTCTTGAAATTTGCCGAACGCCTTGAAATATACTGCTTAACTTACTCACTCAAGGTAATCGGACAGGCGACACATACAGTAGATTAATTAAAGAATGCTAAAGTAATTATTTCATAAATCCTGGAAACATAACGCAAAAACTGGATTTAAAGTGGGTAAATACATTCTAGGTCACATAGACTTCCATAAAGAATGTGACTCAGATGCCTTTCTTTGTAACCAGGCAAAAAACAATAGTTCCAGAAGAGAAATCGTCTATGGTGCTTGTTGGCTGCAGATCTAGAATAGCATGAAATGCTCCTTATCAGTGCGTAAGCGTTACGCACTTTTCAACCACTCAGCCATCATTGACATCTACAAGCGAAAATTCTGGAGTATTCCTCTCGAAAATCATAATAGATAATGAGGCACGCCGAAATAGGGAAAACCAGAATCATTTTGACACTCTGGGATTCTTTAACGCGGACCGAATGCAAGGTACCATGGGCATTTTTGCGTTTCGCCACCATTTAAATGCAGCCGACGTTGCCGGAATCTTATCCCGCGACCTCACGCTTAGCATAAGTATGCAAATGCCACCAAGCAACCACGCGCGGTTGCACCATGTATTGAATCTGTTTTACCTAAAGCGCCAATAGCTTTATATCATTCTTTGATATCAGTTACAATGAGAATTCAGGAGCCAATAATGTACACAGTTTTCATGTGGAATGCCACGTGTCACACTATGACGTGTTGATCCTATTGTGATGTGTCTTTGCTGTTTGGCTTTGCCATTGAAACTGGCTCACCTCCGGCCCTAATTTTTTATGTGTAGAGATATTGTGACTGCACAGCCGAGACATGCTGACTTGCATTGCAAAAGAAAACATCATGCTTTTCTAGACACGATGTATTTTTTGCAGCTATTTCTATTGCACTGTTACACTCCAAGGTAAAATTGGGTCCATTGCTATCGAAGGCTTGGACGCCAACCCTTACCGAGAGTGATAAAATAAACATCAGTGTTCGGAAATTCAGAACAAGAGAGTTTTAGGTGAGCGGTCCACCTCACACATAAGTGGTGAAGGAATGGCAGTAAAAGTATATGAAAGTGTGAAACGTGGTGAGCGTCGGCGAGCCTGATACATGTACAGTAGCTGTACGGAGTGATTCGGTTGCCCCATTTACACCTAGCATGACGCCTGGCTTATAACTGGGGTCTAATGGTGTGGATTTGCATTGTTTTCGGTGTTGTGTGCGATTATACCATACAAATTGCACTACCTAATAGAGGTGCTCACCATGTGCATCGCGAGCTAGGGATTCAGCCAGCTCCTTTCTTCGCATCAGCTCTTGTCGTGTACCAAACGTAAAATGTATTTTTGTGTGTGTGTGTGTGTGTGTGTGTGTGTGTGTGTGTGTGTGCGTTTGTGTGCAGGGGGGGTGGGGGGGTGGGGAGGGGGTGTGTGAAAATTAAGCTTTGTTTGGTCGAGGAGCACTTTGTGTTCAAAAGGTGGTTGAGGGCTGCAGATGTGTCAAAGACGTACACATTGAGAGGTGCTGGTAATGTCTCCTGTATTCAGAATAAGCATCCTTGAGACGGTGGAGCGCATGTCGTGCCGTGGAGTGGGTTTGTAGAGTGGGCTTGTGGAAGTACTGATCGGAACCTAATTCACCTAATGTTGGTCAATGGTAGAGATTTAACAGGAAGCAGTGCAAATGGGAGAGTGTCATTAACGAGGGTAAAAAACATTGTGAGTTCTGAAAAGCAGGCGCTCTCAAAATACTGGAGCGATTCCTTGAGACATAGTACCCAATATTAAAGATTTACAGGACAGACCTGCATTGGTTGCTGTTATCAAAAGAGCCATACGATAGCATGCGGATGCATTATTAAAGCGTAAGAGACACATATTCCTCTCTTCCATCACGCACATCAGTTGTCCTAAGATGCTAGACCAGGCCACGGACATTCTCAGTAGCGGACTCTCTTGTGCCATCAAGAGTGGGATCACGTTTTCAAGCAACTGGTCATCAAACCATTTGTCCCTCAGCAGGCCTAATGAAAGGCGTGAGTTCGGCGTTAACTGAATGGTCGTAAAGGTCCAAGTTAGAGCGTGCCTGGAGAGCCTTGACGCACCGACATCCTGGGCACACCCAAGAATTTCATACACTGGTCCGGCGACCATGTGTAGAATGTCCCTTGAACTTTTACGGCTTTTAATCCTTTAACCAGGCTTATAATAACAAGTCGGATAATGCTTGCAGCTGCAGCATATGAACTTTATAGTACCTCAGACGTAGGCTTACGGACAACGTCTAATTTTACCTAAAGCCCATGGATCTCCTCAAGGTATCGACCACTGCTGGCAGTGCACCTTTGGTTGTGCCAATATTGGATTGGCAATATTGGAAAGCCCTGCAGGACGCACGTCAGCGCGCGGTGGGCGTCTCCCACGCAGAGACCGACAGGGAGTACCTGCCGGCCGCTGCGCGAGCCTGCTGGACGGCCCATTGCTGGTCTTGTAGAAGCGGACTTCGTATGGTCTTCTCCCACTTGTCGGAGGTAGAACCGGGCGGAGCGTTCCTGCCCTCCCAGAGTAGGTGTGCGAGTGTCGCCATGGCCCCACACGGGGGGCATGCTTCGTCGGGGTAAACGTACCGATATATGTGTAAGGTGGCTGTGGATGATGTGTAATGTAGCTGGGTTTGGATAAGTATGTGTCTGTAACAAGTGTAGCGTCAGCACCTGCAGCCTGTTCAGTTTGGTGTGCGGGAGCGGTAAGAGACGTTGTCCCAAGTAAAAGTGTTTGGTGATTTCATTATACGTTACTGGGGCATCCCCGTTCGCCTCCAACACGCCGAGTCGTGGTCGCCGGGGGTGAGGGCGCCGTCGGTAAGCGCGCGCGCAGCGTCGAGGGCTCTCTCGTTGAGGGTGGGCGGGGCGCCCGGGATCCGTCATGGAACCGTCATCTGGTTTCCCGCCCACCTGGGTACGGTTGTGCCAAGACATAACTATTAGTTTGCGCAAAAGCTAAGAGCACCGCTACTATAAACAGCTTTATGACACTTGGTGGCAAATCCCGAAATTAAGTGTCTCTTTTAAAGGCATTCCGTTTGTTCGTTTTGCGTGAATAACTGGAGAAAAACCACG
The DNA here is from genome assembly GCF_038994185.2 of Dermacentor albipictus. NCBI lineage: Eukaryota > Metazoa > Arthropoda > Arachnida > Ixodida > Ixodidae > Dermacentor > Dermacentor albipictus. The sequence continues at coordinate 52,289,133 of NC_091827.1, read as the reverse complement.
AAACTGAGAAAGTCGTTATCGCCTTAATAAAACAATATGATATCGAAAGGTACGTCCGGATGGGCGAAAACCTGCCCCTGTTGGGAACTTAAAATTATGCACGCGAGGTACGTGTTATTTTTCCGTTCCATCTGGCCCAAATCAGGGGACACGCTGGAGTTAACGTCGAATCCCATATCCTTGGTTGCGCGATCAAATCCTTTTTCTACATTAAGAACATCCCAGTGCTTTTACGTTGCAGGTGCCAAAACTAGAAATAGGGGCGTAAAGAGTAAACAGCAAAATTTAAGCAGCGTGCTACGGTGAGGTTCAGTGGGTGGAGTGCTGCGGGCGCCGCACTAAACAGTGGTAGCACTTCTAGCGCAAACCGCTAAACAAAGAACCGGAGCTCCGCAGAGGCTTTGGAGGGAACGCTTTTAGTGGTTGCCATCGTTGATTGTAAATTTGCAGAATGCATTTGAATGCTTGTTCGCTGCAAAATATGACTAAACTATTGTCCTTGATTAATAAATGCATTTCATGACTTCGGAAAAACGCGTTGTAGAACCGTTTTCGGCAACGTTTCTCAGTGTACGGAGCAAAGTCTACGTTGCACAAGGTTTATATGTGACGCTAACAAGCAGTCCGTAATTGGTTCCGTGAAGGCAACATTCAAAATCTTTCGTTACTTACAGCATCTGCCGTGAGATACGTATGCTATTATTCCTGAGAATCTATGATTGTGTGGCACAAATTTGCCATGCATTTTTGAAACAAACCACTTCTAGTTGTGCAACATCTTAAATTGTATGGTTTCTTTACTTTCCACTGAAATAATTATTACGATTGGGTTGTCATCGTGAAAGATCGCACGTGTCATCTTCTCATGTTTTTGATTCAATCTAATGTAGACTTATTTTGGCCACTTTCTTCATAAACAAATACATTTAGTTTTCCTGATTGCAGCCAAAGAAATTTCAAAGACAGCGTTTCCCCCTTTGACGCTTTTAGACTTCCAAACAGCACATGCGCTCGACCTACCAAATTATGACAACGCAGTAGCTTTCAGACCATCATTCAATAATGAAGGTGTGGTCCTCTTTACAAACTACTCGAGAGCTGCATTCAGAAATTATGTATTTATATCGTCATTTTATTTGTAGCTGAGTGTCCGGATTATGCTTTCCGGTGCAATTACGGTTTATAACACGACGGAGGTCTGGAACGATGAAAATATTATTCATATTTAACGTGTGCCGGAAGCATTGTATATAATCATCCTGACAACTCACCACCTCCAAAATTACCCACAGCTGCTAGTATTGAGCTCGTGGCCTTGTGGCCTGTAAGAGTGCCTCTACACCTTGAGCCAGCAGGCTGGCTAGTATCAAACCTGACACAGGCAGTGTTTGTTTTTCCCAATGGACTCACGTTTCACATTTTTTATTCCCGAAAGATACAAGAACATTCATGACAAAATTTACTGAGGGTATCTCGGCATAGTGAAGTTAGGTTGACGAAATAAGGTGTAGAGCTGTGTTTTTCTTTAAGAATATATATTCCTTTATGTCACTGAGTTTTACATAATCCCAAATAATGTTCCCATTAAATACTATGTTTCACTGTTGTCGTTTTCTGCAGGAGACCATCAAGATGAACCAATTTATCTGCATTAGCCTTCCACTCATGCTCCTCATCTTTTCTACAACATGCAAGTATATTCTACTGGCAATATTAGATAACACATATAACGATTGTGCTGAAAGGCACTAAACCAAAGCGTTAGGTAGGTATTTTGGTTCCCTGGACATGAGAAGGTAATGTTTCCTCTAAAATTGTGCCCTAATCACACCTCCCAGGGAAGATAAAAACTAAGGACATGATTCCAGGACAACCTTAAACATGCGTTCTACGCCAGCGCGTTTTCATCGCACAGTTTTTTTTTGTGTTTTTGACTGTTTCCCTGAGTTTTCGGGTGCTGACTGTTGGCGTCTGCTATCTCTATGAAAATAGAACTTTGCTTCCAGGCTATGTGCCATTCGGTTTGTGCCTCAATAAAGAACCTCTCACTGGGTATGTATTCGTGGTACGTCACTCTGCACGTGTTAACATTCTTAGCCGATCTCACCAAATGTGTGTGGGTCATTGACAGGTGCCCAAATTGGCAGGCAGAATGAGAGGAAAGAAGTGGGGGTGATAAAGTGGGCCGCGAAAAATTGCAGAAGTTGTGAATAGAGACTTGCAGATGCACATAATAGAAACAGATGAGCGAGAAAAAATAATGTTTGGTTCGTGTATGTTTTGTATGTGCGTCATGCACTATGCATATCAATTGATTTTTCATCACACCTATCTGGATGGAGTAGCATGCTTGGAGTGCTATTAGGCAAAACTCTTGGTGATAATTATATCGCTTATCTTTCTGTCTCTTATCGAAATCAGACCAGAGCATGCATTTAGCGAGGAGCATTTTGCGGAGTAGAAGTGAGGAAGGAGAAAATTAAAAGACGACAATGTACCATTCAGCATAACAATACTGCTTATAACGGCAGTAAATTACAAACTTATGGGACTTCTAAATGTGGGACCGGTTATATGGGGTGCAGTGAACCAGCTTGTTGACCCTCAATGTTATACAAAATATAATATTTAGCGTCATTCATGGTTATATATACTTCGTATATATAATAATATATATGAAGTACACATGCCCTTACGCTTCCTTTCCAATAAAGATGTTAGTAGCGCATGTGAAATGTTCCGTGTCCCTTCTTTGCAACTGTGCCTTCGCGGTACATTGTGTCGGTAAGTGTTATTCATGTGTGTGAGCTTTACGGCGATATCCTAAATCTTTCTCTCATTATTCAAGAAGACCTACTTTGCAAACTGGGTACATCTGTACACGATTTTTACATTTGTTGCAGGGTCTCTTTTATTAGACAACTGCACACACGATCCTCTAAAATGACAAACATACACTTAGAGCGCCTTGTCATATGCTACAGAGAAACAAATCGCTGCTAACCAGAGCACTCGATAAAGATAGACGAATTCAGATTGTTCAATACAAGATGAACGAGACTCGAATGACAAACTTCGTGCGCATCGGGAAATGCCACGCCCTGCTGTACTTACTAGCAATTGTAAAGTAGCATACCGGAGTATATTGCATATAGCTGAGGTAACAAATCATGGGCAATAAGCACTGCAAACATGAAATAAACGTAAGATCGAATATACGATGTGTTGCTGTGTCGCTTGAATGATAATCGCATTACCGTCGACAGAAATGGTGACATGCGTTCTGCCATAATTTCTTGCATCGCGACCGAAACTAGTATGAATATCACCAACCATTTTTCAAGAGTGCAAGGTCTTGTGTCGTTGAAGTTAACTATCGCAAGTATACTACTAAAGATAAACCCAATAGCAACAGCGGGCTGTTTGAGCGCAGCAGCAGCTACATAAAAGCGTGTACAAGTGCGTGCACTAAAATGTTATAACAAAAAGGCATTATTAAAGTTAGGTGTCTTCGACTTCGGTCTACTACTACATTCACGACTATATCTAGAGTAAGCTTCGATATATTTACGCAGAGATTTGGCCTAAAACATATGTCTGTTGTTGTTCCGGAAAACCGGTGGTGTGCTCTTAATATTCATAGGCACTGTTGCCACAAGCCCAGATTTAAAGTGGTGATGTCTTTGAAACAAACCTCCGAGCCTTATTGTGGCTGGAGACGTGAGTCACATTGCAGGACTTACATAATTTATAGCATGCCGGTTGAAGCATGCCACGATACCGGCCGAAACAGGTGTAAATTGAACTTTATTAACACAGCGAATTAACACAGGTGCTTTATTGGAAACATTCCAAATTATTCCCCAGGTTAGCAAAAGAAACATAAAAGTGCGATGCGCTATGAGCCATTTCATAGGAGGTCATAATGCGCCAGACCTACGAGAGCGGGTAAAAGAAGGCTGTTGAAATATGTAGGAAACACTTGATGATAATGATGTGCAGTAAATTACTATCACCATCAATATGGATGGCACTTTGATCTCTAGTTTGAAGAAAAGTGAGGCGCAAGGTGCACAACAAAGTCTTTTACCGTGTCCTTTAAGCGCGAAATCTACAAGCATTATGCATGATGCGTTGTAAATAATATAAGGCAATAGATTTGTTAAACGGTCAATTCTGTTTCGAAAGCGTTTCCAAATTTCATTAGGGGGCCTGCGTACACGTCCTAAATAAAGCTATGTGCAGTCACTGTGCAATGAACATGTTCGGTGTCTGTTTAGATCGACGAAGAATATTTTTACATAGAATAAATTTTAAAACGTTGCTGGTTTCCTTTTCATCAGAACATACTATTATACGCTTTTGATGCCAAAGAAACGTGTTTTTTTTTGTCAAAAACTCGTAGTTCATATGTCACTACCATGAATGTAAGTAAATATTGGTTAGATAATATAGGGTGCGTAGATTTGTTATGCGTTGCATTAACTATAAATTGCTGGTGCACTGCAGCTTCGGGTTCTTGCGACGACACGTTCGCATATTATAAATACACATAATATTATACCGTGGGAAATATTTATATAACTATGTTACGACAAAAGAAACATGGACAATTTCTGCTAGTTTCATTACAACTTTCTGTTAATAAAATTTTGCCTGTGTTTTCTCCTTCTAAATTTTACATTGTAGCGGCAAGCCCGTGCTCAAGGAGACTGATGTGCGGCTTCAGGGAGCAACCAATTTGCGCAAACCCCCAACGCCCATGTAATTGTACATGTGGTAAGAATTTTCTACACAATTTTATAAGTCATCCATGCCTAGTAGAAGCACCGCGCAATTCTATATATGATATATGTAAAATTCTCAAATCTCAAATCAAATCTCAAATCGTACATAGCCATCCGACTTTTAAGCCTTAAAGGGACCCTGAAACGCTTTTGACGATTTTCTACAAACGTACTGAGTCGTTAGAGTAGGTCCTTCTGATCATTAATTGACACATCTAAGTGCTCTGCGTAAAGCGTGTAATTTATTATAAGGTTTTAAAAATGCACATCGCTGCCGATCGCAGCGCACTGCTCGGCGGAATTTTAAGCCGCCCCTACCCATATGACCGAAATCACCCATATGACGTCAGTGGGGCGAGCTATCCGATTGGCTGACCAGGGCGCGTGATCGATAATTTTTCCAACTTTACGGTAAAGAAATGATCTTCGTAATAGTTGGAATGTTAGTTAATTTGTTTTATAAAGCGAAAGTAGCAGAAAGAGAATGCACAAGAACAATTTTTCAGTACACTTAAGCACTTCCGGCACACAGCGAGTGTCGTCTGCTTGTGTTACGACGTACTCCATTTTGACGAGAGCTCCGTGGTCAGAGTTGGTCTCAGTCTTTTCGCGAGCCCTATGATTCGACTTTGTTGCCTTGTGTACTGCAAACGTAGCGACTGGCAATATGTCAAGCTGCGACATCGTGTCCCTCTGCAGGGTAGCGTACGAGCGAACTGGCTGCTGCGCATCGGACTGCCGCTATCCGATCGGCGCCAGGATTTGCACGTTTGTGGCAGTCACTTTACACCAGAAGATTACTAACGCACTAGCGTTTCGCGAGTCCCGTATTAGGGCAAACGTGAGCGCAAGAGGACAGGGTCTGGCCGCTTGACTGTGCCATAACGGGATGAGCCGAGACGAGCAGAAGGGCAAAGGTGAATGGTCTGCACGGTGCAGCTACCTGGTGGCATAGAGCTCAACCATACACAGTAGCAGCAACGAAACGTATTCTTTTTTGCTGCTGGTGCGTATTTTTCGCAGGAGTGTAATCACCAACACGTTGTTTTTATAAATGTTTAAAATGTTTTACACTTGGTTAGAGCAATATTAGCGCTTTGTTTGGCTGGTTAAGCGCTGCGCCAACAAGTGTCTGGACCGTGCAGACCGATCAGGCCGCTCACGTACGTCTGCCCCAAAGTTCCTTCATCAGCTTGAGTTTATGTCTCCAGTCATTTGCCGATATGACCAGCCTACCTGTGGCTAACGGAATACCAGACACGTTCGGCGCTACGACAGAATGCTCGCAAAGCACGCTGCTTCGATAGCTCTCGCTTGGGGTCGACAGCCAAGCGGCTAGCGGAGAGGTTTCGCGCGGGCGGGGGCGGGCTTCAAAACAACCGGAAGTGGATGATGTGACGTGGCATCGTGACGCAGGACCAGTGAAGGTGGAGCTTAGCCCCGCTCGCTCGGCGAACGAGTTGAGGAGGAAAGGCATGGTTGGGGAGGAAGGTAATTTCTAATCGCTTGTAGCTCCATTAATACGTAACGCTTCACTTAAATTGTGGTGCGAATGTTCTACTTAAGCTGTACCCTACGCGTCTACAAAATTTGTCCGAACCGTTTCAGGGGCCCTTTAAACAGTATCATTATCGCCGTATGACTACATATGTCATCGAAACTTCGTGCTGTGGCAGAGTTTCCTAAACTTAAGACACTCAAGGAACTCCGTGCCTTAATCGGCATCTGTTCTTAATTCAGACGCTTTGCTCGCAATTTTGCGTGGATTGTGTCACCTCTGATACAACTCTTCAGTGGCGCCAACGACCTATCCTCCTGGACTCCTGCGTGCAACACCGCGTTCATGACCTTGCGCCGTATCCTGACGTCTCCGCCTATACTGCGACACTACGACCACACCGCCCCAACTGAAGTGCAGACCGATGCCAGTGGTATTGGTCTTGGCGCTGTCCTTGCGCAGCGCAAGGCTGAGCTACTCCGAGTACGTCGTTGCTTACGCCAGTCGCGCGCTGACTAAAGCGGAACACAATTACAGCGTCACAGAAAAAGAATGCCTGGCCATGGTTTGGGCACTCAAGAAGCTTTGCCCTTATTTAAATGGCAGGCTTTTCAATGTGGTTGCTAACCATCATGTCCTTTGTTGGTGATCCTCTTTAAAAGACCCGTGTGGACGCCTTGCCCACTGGGCTCTGCGCATTCAAGAATACGACATACACGTCATCTACGCTCAGGTCGCAAGCACACTGACGCTGACGGGCTGTCTTGCTCCCCGCTTCCAGCCAACACGGCTCCCCTCTCCACCATTGAAACGGTATCCTCGGTCGACATCGACGCCTTCGCCTCAGAACCGCGCAAGGATCGTTGGGTGGCGTTTCTTTTGGATCGCTTTTCTGGCTTGCCTGCCTCTCGCATTTCCCGCTCCCTGCGTCGCCAGGCTGCCCATTTAGCTGTCTGGGATAACCTCTTGTATCGACGCAACTACCAGCCCGATGGTCGCAAGACGCTCGTGGTTATCCCTATGACTTTGCATTCCGACATGCGCGCTTCTTTCCATACTGACCCACAATGTGCACTCGCAGGCGTTTACAAGACGTATGAGCGTCTGTGGCAACGTTACTCCTGGCGAAGAATGTTTACATTGTCCAAATGTTTTTGAGCTCATGCTCGCAATGCCAACGCCGCAAATCTCCGCCTCATCCGGCCCACGGTTTATTCGAGCCGCTTCCGTGCCCTGCTCGTGCCTTCGACATTGTGGCAAACCTGTACGGGCCGCTACCACTAACACCCGCTGGCAACCGATGGATTATTGTCGCAGTTGATCACCTTACACGCTATGCTGAAGTGCTCAACCTGTACCGACCGCAAGTGACGTTGCAACCTTTCTGCTCCATCGTTTCATTCTTCGTCATGGCCCACCTCGGGAGCTGCTGAGTGACAAAGGCCGTGTGTTTTTGTCGCAGGTGGTTGAAGCTCTGTTTGCTCAAGGCCGCATAGTTCACCGGACCACCACGCCGTACAATCCTGACACTAACCGGCTTACGGAGCGTTTCAATCTCACCCTTGGTGATATACTCGCCAAGTATGTTTCATCGGAGCGTACAAACTGGGACGTCATCCTCCCATTTGTCACGTACGCTCATAATACGGCTACACAAAGTACTACAGGATTTTCTCCATAGTTTCGTCTCTACCATCGCGATCCTTTCCATGTCATTGATAGGGTTTTGCTTTATACACGAGACACGTCAGAGTGCGTTCCGCTTTCCACTGTCGCCCGATACGCCAAGGAATACCGTCAATTAGCCAGAAAGCTCACCTCCGGCGGCCAACATTGACAAAAAGCCAATCGTCATGGCGACGCTACGAATCCGAACGTCGCTCCCGGCAAACTTGTCTTGTTGTTCGTGCCTTTTACCAAGACTGGACTTTCAACAAAACTTCTCTCGCAGTATGATGGACCATACCACATCGTCGAACGCACCTCTCCGGTCAACTATGTCATAGAGCCGCTTACACCGACATCCAACAAGCGCCGCCGTGGACTGGATGTTGTTCACGTTCAGCGCGTGAAACAACTCTATGACCCGCTCGTCTCCACGTCGTAAGTCACCAGGATGACTCCGCTTTTGTACTGCGGGTAATTGCAAGTAAAAAGAAGAGCACAAGGACAAGGCCAGCCAGATTGCATGTACCATGCCTGCAGTGCAACCAGTGGGCCAGCCGGATCACCAGTGCTTAGCACGGGTGTGAGCCGTTCGGGCAACCAGCCGTTCCTGCTCCGCGTCGCCTGCCTTCTCGGCTGCGAACAGACGCAACCATCTGAACTGTTGAATACACCCCATTACAATATATATATATATATATATATATATATATATATATATATATATATATATATATATATATATATATATATATATATATATATATATATATATATATATATATATATATATATATATATATATATATATATATATATATGTATGTATAGTGTAAGGAAGAGAACGAACGTGCGCACGGAGTCAGCAGCATGGGCACCATCCAGCGAGCAGCAGAGGCTCCAGCTCCGGAACTGCTTGGTGCATCCTAGGACCGGCGATCGCTACGAACTGCAATACATCTCCTTTATAAGTGGTGGACCCGTGCGGGGTAACGTTCCATTCTACCATCCTGCAACTCCGTTCTCGGACGCTACCCTCCACCATGCCGGACGCCGACCAGCAGACTCTTCCATCGCCACCCCTCCGTACCGCTGGCACTGTTCGCCAACGGGAGCTTCCTATCTTCAGCATAACTGGCGACAACGACGTTGAAGGGTGGCTGTCGACCTACGAACGGGTGAGCGTTCACAACAAATGGAATGACTCGGACAGACGGGCCTACGTATCATTCCGCCTCGTAGGCGTGGCCAGTCTCTGGTTGAGAAATCATGAGCAGGATATCCGAACGTGGCTGACGTTCAAGACGTCGATTACAGAATTATCGTTGCTGTGAGGAGCTTGCACTCGTGACGAGATGGGTATAGCAGGTTTGCAGAGCAACACAAATACAGCAAACACATGGTTTACAGAAAAAGTGACGCGTATTTAAAAAATGCATGACGTGATGTTCATAAGAAGTTGCTAGGGCAACACCATGTTAAAAACCCCGATTCACCTGGTTAAAAAATGAAGGAAAACACATTTTGACTATAAGCTGACTGCACCCTTCACCAGTCATCAATATACATGTAAAACGTGGTAAAAATGCACCAAAAATGCACAGCAGGTTCGTACGGCAAAAATTGTAACAAAGGCAGGGTATACTAAACATATACTAAACATATACTAAAGCTTAGCCAATAAAGTCTGTCTACATGTTTGGACAAAAGTCTGACAACGATTATTCGTGACCATCCCTCATCCTAGGTCAAATAAAATAAAATGTCAGATCAGCAACCACAAGACTGTTTGGGGCGAATGGCACGCGTGTGTGTCAGGTGGGAGAACAGCTATTCTGGCGATGTGGCATAAAGGAAGCGATGAAAAATGAGTTGTTGAGTATGAAGGGAACGACTATGCGGTTCTCTATTTCGCGGACAAAAAGGTCAATGTACCCAGGTGCTCGTTTATCCCAGAAGCTACAGCAGCAAACTTATGGATTAGAAATGTTTCTCGAACCTTCCTTTCTTGATTCAAGTGTGGTAGCGGTTAGCTTGTCAAAACAGCGGCCTAGGATAGTAATATGTTTGGACAGCGGAAGAGCGGAAAGCTCACGGCCAGTGAGCTATGATTGTTGAAACGCAATCTAAACGCGGTTTGCGTTTGTCCAATGTACTGTAGTTTGCACGTTGAGCATCCTACCATATAGAAGACATTAGCCGTGTCACAGTCGAAGTCACCTTTTATCTCCAGGCTAAATTTTGACGCCGTGTTCATAACACTTAGTGAAGTCGTCATGTGAGAACGAACCATGCACCGTGATTTGTTGCAAAGACGACAACTCGAATTTGTCAACAATTCGAGGCAAAAGCAAGAGTTTGCCGTAATAGTCAAACTAAAATATTACCTCAAACGCTTCCCTTGGTTTCGAATTGTTGACAAATTCGACTTTGCCCTGCCATCTACTAGCCGCCTGGTTGGCTCAGATGGTAGAGCGGCTGCCACCGAAAGGTGGTGGTCCCGGGTTCGAGTGCCGGACCAGCACAAATTTTTCTTCAATTGCGAGGCTTTTCTTTCGAGAAACCCGTATGGGTTTCCTCTGTAGCAACTGCTAGAAATGGGTGAATATATGATATTCCCTTAATTATTGATTCAATGATGTTTGTAATTGTGTCATTGCCAGTTATTTCGGTCAGTGGGAACATGCCACTGTAGTCCAAAATTTCAGTGCTGCCAAATTACGCGAGAAAGTAGCGCGATATAACTTACCAAGTGAAACAATTCAGTCAAGCAGGTGCCCTTTCTCAGGAAGTCTCGCGGAATTAATCTTGATTCTGAACTTGTTTTAAGGGCCAACAAATAGAATGTTAATTGTAAGTTCGGTCAGCTTATTTTCACAGAACTTCAGAAATAAAGCTTCTGAATACGAGTGCCGGCGTATTAATGTACTGGACACGCCTATGAAATAATTTGCGGGTGTGTAAATGCAGAACGTTGCAATTGTGGAAAGTATTACTGCTATTTCTAATGACCACATTACATCATTTCTTTCAACTGCATGGATGTCCAATGTAACCCTTCCAGCAACACCAGAAAAATGAACGTTTGCGTTTTAACGATATCTTAACAGTATGTTCGCCTCCCAGCGTATACACAAGCTAAAACGCATTTAGAAGATGCGACGCAATTGGATATATGCTACTGAACTTCGTCGCAGCTTCATTCCCATTCTGAGTTCAAGAATTGTGCGTCTGCTATTCAGAAAGTAAGGAAAAAACACACGAACACATTTAACTGAAAATTGGAACACTCGTACTGTCGAAAGTCCTTTATTTCTCCAAAATCGCTGAATTTTAGGAACTACATCTAATAATGCCTTTATTTAAAAATTTCAGTCCAGCCTCCACCTGTGCCTCCCCCATGCAGGGGAGGGATGAGTATTGGTGAGTAAAAAAAAAATTGCTGTGAGGTAATCTTTTGCCGCAGATAATCTTGAAGATAATCTTTGCTAAGATAATATTTGCCGCAAGATTCAGGAAATTCCTTTGAAATGGTCTTTTCAGAAGGGTAAAGTCCATATTTTTGCATTTGATGTCATCTTGCTTGCTCGTTTCGGAAATATTTATTACAATTTTTAGCGTTTAAATATTGCAGAGAATGACGCTTCATTGGTATTAATAATCGTTTGATATCTATTCCCTAAATATTTCATATAACGGGACATTCAACGTTATGACACATAAATGATCAAAAGTATTCGTCATTACGTATTTGATGATTTCAAGATATGTTAAATGTTCTGTAATATACTGCTTTCTTTTTGTTCAGTGTTTGGTTCAGGTGAAGCATCATATTGCTTCTCAAATTGCTTCCATTTCTGCCAAGTCTAGAAGACATACCAAATGAAAATTTTGCCTGAGAAATCCCTACGTGGAAGTTCCAGCTTTTAAAAATAACATTGAATTAGAGTGACCTTAGAGAGCTGACATTTTGACGCAGATGGCGTGATGTATGGAACTGTGTCGTGCTCTGACAGTAAGCTTCTGCCATGAAAGTTTTATTGCATTCACGTTTTTTTATACTTAGGGATTGAATCTGAAAGCTATATTGAAGACAGCCTTGGTGAGTGTGTTATAAATCTTCTTACAAGTTTTTGCAACTTCAGTAAACAAGATGCAATGTTCGCGCACAAAGTCTGAAAAAAAAACTATTCTCAAAACGTTATATGAAGAAAATACCAGTAGACCTGAAAATCCCGCTATATCAGGATTTAGGTATTATTACAACAAATCTCTTCGTGAGGTTTGCTCGATTTCGGAAAAAAGCCTTACGAGTAGATTTTGGATAGTTTAACCAAAGCAGAAGCAGCAAGCAACCCGATTGAAGGTTCCTAACTTCAACAGTAGGTGCTGACAAACTCGATAGTGAATTTGTCCGGATTTATTTCCTCTACGTGGACGCAAAGCGATTAAAGGAACAGCTATAGGTGGAACCCAATTAAAATGGCATCACTATGGATAGGAGTCGAAGTCACGACCTGTTGCTTAGGAGCACAGCACTGTCGACACTAAAAAACAGCCTGTTTACAAGGAGGTGCTAGTGGCGGGTATGTCACACAAATGAAGTGCACTGAGAAGCAAATGATGTGGTTATTTTTAAAGATAGGTGCTTCCGCGCCTGCTCGGAGCCGGGAAGTTTTTCTTTTTCAGGTGGAACTTTACGCAAAAACGCGGTAAATAATATTGGTTGCAGAATGCACATGGCATGCATAGGAGGAGGAGGAGGGGGAGAAAGTAAATTTTATTGCTCTAGAAAGAGTATTTCAGCGGTCGGGCCGGATGTTTTCATCTTCTATGGTGGATGACGATCTCCGGCCTGCATGGTTGGTACCCCTATTCCAGGGCACCAAAAAGCCTGCTCCACCAGCCGAAACGTCAATCAAATGTACTGTGGTTCTTGAACGTACGTGGTACTCTTCTTCATTTTAATACCGCGGCCAGCGCGATTTCCTCAGCCGTAACTATATATATATATATATATATATATATATATATATATATATATATATATATATATATATATATATATATATATATATATTGATTGGGTGAGGGAACAAACGCGAGTTAATGACATCTTAGGTGAAATCAAGAAAAAGAAATGGGCATGGGCGGGACATATAATGAGGAGGGAAGATAACCGATGGTCATTAACGGTTACGGACTGGATTCCAAGGGAAGGGAAGCGTAGCAGGGGGCGGCAGAAAGTTAGGTGGGCGGATGAGATTAAGAAGTTTGCAGGGACAGCATGGCCACAATTAGTACATGACCGGGGTTGTTGGAGAAATATGGGAGAGGCCTTCGCCCTGCAGTGGGCGTAACCCGGCTGATGATGATGATGATGATGATATATATATATATATATATATATATATATATATATATATATATATATATACGGGTAAGCTTCTGTGAGCGATGTTTATTGTTTTCCACTTTTTTTCGTCACCTCTAATGGCATAGGACAGCGTTGTTGAAAAAGCATGCGCACCAAATACCAAGCTGTAGGAATGTGAAACAGTAACACAGTTCAATAAAACCAGTCCATTCGTGTACGATGACGTCCACAGATAAAGCACGATGTAGATAGAATTCCAAGTAACCTAAAATAAATGACTACGCATGTAGAAGTTGATGACGTTGGGCAGCTTCTAACATAATCACAAAAAGCCTGTAGTTGAGAAAAATAATCTAATACAACCTCATTCATATAGTTGAGTGTCTATCGGTCGGGTTAGTCACTAATCTGTGAAAATTACAACACAGATCGTGTGGTATATGGTTTGTTCTGTAGAGGATTCAATCAGCAGAAAAGAAACTTAAGAAAAAATGCTTGCTCTCCCGTAACCGAGAGTAGATGTAAGCATGAAATGGTAACCGGCAAAGCAGGTTGGTTGGAGGTACTAGCCATAATCGTAAAATAGGTATAATGCATGTTCGCAAAGATAGACTCCACCACACTACAGCGAACCATGCCACACCACCCCATATTGTGGACAGGTTAATATGGATGGTGCCCAACTAGTAGAAGAAACCCGGCTGTACGTCGCACGACAGACCCCGAAAGAAGCCACGGAGACTGAGCATACTGCCAAGCTAGAGAAGAATGAATTGAATTCTGGGATTTATGCACCAATACCACTCATTATTATGAGGTGTGCCGTACTGGGCTACTCAGGAATAATTTTCACCACCAAGAGATCTTTAACGTACCCCCAATGCACGAGACACGATCGTTTTTACATTTAGACTGCATGGAAATGCGGTCGCCGCGGCCAGGATTTCATCCCCCGACCTCTTCCTTAGCAACACAACACCATAACCGACAAGCCACCGCAGCTAGTAGAATCGCATGAAGGAGTCGGCACACTGCGGGACGCCAATTTAGAGGTGACGCAAAAGAAGCGTTGAGCGCCAAAAGATGGCACTCACGTGTGTGGGGCCTTTTTTACTGCCTCTTAAACGTCACTGTTAGGAATGACAAACAAAATTCCAGCTTACTATAAGTTACAGCTGGAGTGACATTATACATAGGCATTAGGAATAAGTTCTAAGCCATACTTTTTAAATCTTGTTGGGGCAGTAACTAGCGCATGTAATGCAGTCCTTTGGAACGTGTTTGGGGCCACAGACCTCAATTCCTCAAGCTTTGGCTTGTGCCCGGGTAATCTCGTTTCGTTTCGCAACTTGCCTCGATGTTCTTGTTTTAGGGCCCGGGTTACAGCTCTAGCTTTTGGCTCAAGGTCACTTGAAAGCCCCCGACAACGAGAGCTAAAAGAACTTCATGCTTAAAGTTTACAACAGGTCGTACGAGTTGGAATCTATATGTAGAGAAGCTTTGTGTGAGAGTAAAAGAGCCGTAACTTGAGCGCACGGACACGCGCACACACACTCAGCCGAGGTATCACGAAAATTATACCGAGCCCTTTCTTAAACGATAATAAGATAATAATAGTAATAATAATTGAGTGCACATCAATAACTTATGACGAAGACATAGCACAGCATTTTAATGAGTACTTTCCCTATTGAAAATCCCAGCATTGCCCATCATGAATTTTATGCTGGGCATGATGGAAAATGTGCTGGGCATGATGGAAAACATGGTGGTTATGGTGGAATTCATCGTGGGTATAATGGGTGGATGGTGGGTACAGTGGTAGATGGTGGGATGTATTGGTGGGATACACACTGGGTGACTTGTCTCAATGGTGGGCGGGCTGGGTGAATGGTGGGTGTAGTGGGTGGATGGTGGGATGACTACTGGGTGACCTGTGTAAATGGTGGGTGAATGCTGGGCGTGCTGGGGGGATGGTGGGTATATACTGGGTAACTGTGGGAATGGTGGGTGAATGACGGATGTGCTGGGTGAATACTGCATGTACGTACTGGGTGAAATGTAAATGGTGTGCATGCTGGGTGAATCGTGGGTGTACTCGGTGGTTCGTGAAGCACATAGTGAAGAAAAATTTTGCTTTATAGTACGATTTCTACAGCTTGATTGCTATGATATTTCAACCACACTAGAGGCATTTTACTGTCAAGCAGGAACAGGGCACTTATTGAAGAAGGCAAAGAAGACAAAATTAGTCACAATGTGAAGTCATGTCCCACTTTGAAAACACAACCTGATGAATATTTAATTAAAAATTGAGAAGCCTCTTTAAGAAAATGTAAATTTCTTAGTAAAAAAAAGTATAAAAAAAATATTTCTTCAACCGGGATTCGAACTTGGGACCTTAGGATTACGAGCCTAGCATCTTACCACTGCACCACGACTGTGGTAAGATGCCTGGCAGCTTACCACTGCACCACCATGCTGTTACGTTTTAGCGTGCATTTTGTCTATGTCAACAGTAAAAACCGATGTCTGCGTTTCTGTTTACATTTGTATTTTAAAAGCCAAGATGCAGGTTCCCTCCACAGCGCCAGCTGCCGCATCTCTAGAAGAGCACAAGTGTTGTTACCATCGACAGGTAGTACATCGTGGAGTGATAGAACATCGCTTTTGCTGTACGATATGCATATTGAATAAGAAATTCGGAAATAGACACCGGTGACAGGGGACATAGCTAGGGTTGTTACTGCTAATTTCGACAGTTGTCTCTCGCTCTTTACACTTTTGAGCGCGCACATAATTCGTGTGCTCAACGCAAAACAGCTACATAAACACTCGTGGATGAGTCTTCATTCTGACAGCATACTGGCTTCTCACGGCAGCGCTGTACCAGATTAATGAGACTCGAGCGAGACAGGTTTTCACGCAACTTTGTGGAACAACCGAAAACTTCTTTTCCGCTTCGCATAAGCTTGTGCAATAATTCTGGGAAATTAACTAATGTGACAGTGTAACCACACATATAAGTCCACAGGCTTGTGTGCCACATCTTACCAAATAAAACAAAACGGATACGCAGCCATTCCCGCAGATGGTATGATTTTGATCAGCGGCCGATTTTGAGGAGGCGGGTAGGTGCCGCGTCGTCACAGCACAATTATAACAATTGGCCACGTCGACTTTAATACCGGTGTCGGTGCTATCAGCATTGCCGGCTTGAGAGAAGCACGGTTGAATACCGCGCAAGAGAAAAGTACAGTGCACACCACCGATGCGAAACTGACAAACAATTTTAAAGGGCAGCGACGGAAAGCGCTTCTGTTGCGACTTCAGGACTCTTGGCCGTCGCGACCGGATGTTTCTGTTGCGACGTCAGAATTGCTGTCGTAATGTCAGAGTCGCTGTCATGATAGAAAGCTGTTGTTCCGACTTCAGAACTCTTGTTGTCGCGACAGAAAGTTTCTGTTGCGACTTCAGAGATCTTGGTCTTCGCGACAGAATGCTTCTGTTGCGACATCAGACTTTGTCGTAACGTCAGGAATGTCTGTCAACTACGGAAACGTGAGGAACTTCTGTCGTACAACAGAAATTTCTCTAGTTGCGACATGAATTCCTGTTGTCTTTTTCAACTGGTACCTTGTGGATTCTATCGCAGACGCAAGTAAATCACAAAGCTAATGAAGAAACACTGAATAAAACCGTGCATAAGCAGCCGCGTCTATTCGCTGGAATGCACGGTAGCACTTGGCTGCGAACATATTGTACACCGCCGCACATATCTGGCACCCACCACATAGGACACATTCACGCGGCAGAGACATGCGGTTTTTTCCAGGAATATTCGTGGGCCGCACGATAAATACAGAAGGCATGGACGACAGGAGCGCAATACGCACACATTCACCACACCAACACGAAAGCAATGCGGGTGACACGGGTGTAACCCGCGCCAACCGAGTGCTTAATCCTCGTAGATTTGATGCTTTCTGACTGAATAAGTTACAACGCGCACGGAAACATCGCACACTGGACGTGTACCTCCGAGATCATGTCAACAATTTCTAATGCTACAGTAGAGGGTGACGAAAGCAACAAGTCGTTTAAAACGAAGTGACGGCGCAGGTAGCACGGGTCAATGCACGGGCAGTAGCGCAAGGCGTCGTGGGTGGGCATGGATGGGCTTCAAAACAGCTGAGAGTAGGCGGCAAACTTTCCGGAAGGGAGCAAAGACTTGGCTCGCCAGCCTCGACCAGGCACGGCGGACCGCACAAGCCAGTGGAGTTCTGGGCTAGGGGCTCCACCCCCTCGCTTTGGCCGGCGTTGGGCGTACCCGGTGGTTCGAACGAGTGCGTTGGGCGTACCCAATGGTTCTAACGGGTACGTTGCGTTCACCCAAATAGCCAACTTATTACTGATTTGGCTTGGCTCCCGTTGGATTTTTAAAAGGCGGCGGTAGTGCGCTTTGGACATTTCTTGAATTTCTTGTGAGCGTCTGTGCAACAAGGTGTAACCTTTCTCTATGGTGAAAACTTTACGAGGTGCTTCTGCGTTGTATGTTCGATTTAAGTGGTCTTCGCTGCCGTGGTTAGTTTGTTTGGCTGGTTAGTACATGTGCAAACGGTCTTTTGTGATGTTCTGGAGTTGTGGAAGGTCGTCGCCCCTATTGCAAGTACTTGCGTTGTCGCAAACAAGTGCTGTAACCTACCCCGGTTATTGTGTAGGCGTCAGCTCTCGAAGTATTGGTCAATGCACGGTGGGAGCCCGTTTTATCTGCGGATGCGTGCTTGCACCAACTCTGACGAAACTCTGATCATTCGGGACCTATGAAAGCAGTGCTGTGTTGTTTTTGTTCCCTGCTTAGTTCGCCTGTTTACATACTCGCCTGAATGTGTGCTATTGTGGTTTTTAAGTTTTCCCCCGTGGGTCTGTACCAGATACCTCGCATTCAGCTGCTTGTCACCTGTGGTCGTTTATAACTTTGCTGCAGAATTTTGTCCTTAAGTCGAATAAACTTTGGAAGGAAATCGTGAAGCTTTACTCCCGGAAAGCGCTTGTACGTCCATAGAATTTACAGTTCAAATGCAACACATATCCTCATTTAAATTTTAGAAGAATTTATAGTTTCCGTAAATTGAAATTGCAGATAAACAGAATTCAATAAATTGAAGATTTCTATATGCACACCAAATAAGTTCTGCAAAGTAAAACGGTTTGTTACATTAAAGTTCAATATATGGAGGTCTAATTGTACAAAATTGATTGATATAGGGGTTGATTGGATACAGGGTGTGCATATTCACACGCCTGGTTCCGTAGTCAGTCGTTACGTGCCGCTCTACTTGGGCAATAAACCAAGCAACAATGTTAATGTTTTCGAACTGTTCATATATCGGGAGCACACCAAGAAGGTGATCTAAAACCTCCAGGCATATGGTGACTTTCTGTTCCAAAAGAAAAAAAAGTAATAGTAATAATGTGTACAGTAACATAGCAGAGTAAACAAACAAAAAATCTGTCTTTTTACGACAATGCTACATTTTTTTTTCCTAATTACAGCAGCTGTGCAAGGTGTTCTAGACCAGTTAGAATATTTGAAAATTCAGTGTGATGGGCCAGTCTGTTTCCCTTAGTGTTATAATGGCCTCATATTCTTGCGAAGTTAATCATATGACTCCTTTATCCTTACTACATTGAACTCCTGAAATGTTTTATTCCGGCCACTGCTCCTCATCCACCATGCCGCTTCTGCTTAATAGTTCTCAAGGCAATTATATTGCCCTCCTCTCCCTATTATTCAGGCAGAGAAACAGATCCACATGGCCATCACAAACTAATTTTCACTTGCACATGCCCTGACGTTCAAAACATTGCAGTTGAGCTGGAAGCTAGAGTCAAGCTAGAAGCTAAAGGGAAGCTAGAATTAGCACTAGTGAAATGTGAAGGTTGTTAGCAAAAGTGCCCACAGTGTGTGAGGCCACAGTTTATGCGAAGATAAAAGTTTTGAGAAAAATTGTATAAATTTTGCAGTTGATATTGTTGTTTTATTAATGCTGCTCTTGCTTTAGTTATCCTTTTTTTAGTCACCATATGTGTTAAATGTCACAGCATTTGATATTATAGCATTGACATATATCAGTGGGGTGGGGGGTCCTCATCTGGATAGTTCATTTCTAATGCATACACTTTGCATGGCTTGTTCGCGTTGCCAACACCTACTGTATTACTTTGCTATTAAAACCTTCACAATTGTTTTTCACACATAAATAAAACAAGCAGTCTAAAAATGCTCCTTTGTCTCGTGCAATATAGCGCTCCTCTCAACTAAAGCTGTATGTTCTCGAGACACAAGTTGACAGCTACATGTTAGCTGCAAAACCTCTTAAATTTGCAACAATATTGAATATATTGAGACAAAAAAGCTATCTTGGTGAACATAATGCTGCAGATGCTGACCAGCACATGAGTAGTGCTTCTTTTATTACAAACATTTAATCACATTGCAGAGAGTGTGTACCACTTAAATCACAATCATTTTATTGAGATATTTTTGTGTCATTTGCATGTGGCAGAAGCAGGAAATAGTAAGCTGACTCTGCCTTAAAGAAAACATATGCATGAGAGAGCGCTTAAAGCATTACTTGTTCAAACCGAGGCTTTGGTGTTTAGATTTCACGACGAAGAGAGTAAAATGTGAAGTCACTTACCCTGTATTCTGAAACCATCTATGACTGGAAGCTTCATTCCACTGAGATGAGCGCAGTGCCACCCCTTGACTGAAGACGACGCTGTGTTTCACAGTAATTGACATGAAGTTTAATTAAAGCTAAGCAACCGCCTGTGTCAAGGAGTGGGGCTGCTGTGCATTTGAATCCAGGTGGAGGGTTGAGTGGAGAATACAGAATTTAGTCATCTTTACCGATCCTTGAGCCTCTTAAGAGATTTCCTACAACATCTAAGCTCAGCCTTTCTGTTTTCTTACAGCATGGTTATTACAGGTGGTACAAAACATTCCATTGTACAGTTTCTATAATTCTTTGGGAAAACATACATCACCTCACTAAACAGGAATAGGCTCAATAGGTTCACTGGTATCATCTATAGTGTTTCCATCCAAGACCTATTGCTATTACAAGGCATTGCAGACATTCAGTGACGTAGCCAGAAATTCATTTCAGGGAAGGATTCTCCACTGGTCACTACCACTCCCCCATCACCTCTCTCTCTAGCACTATATAAATGTGTGGAGGGTTTTACATCACACCAAGACAAACTCCTAGCACTCCCCGGACAGGAATGCTTTAGCAATGAGGATGCACATTCTTACGTTGCCAAAACTTTGCTTAACTTCTGACAAAAGTTTTTCATTGCTAAGACTACGCCTAAAATTATGCTATCATCCTTGTGCTGTTTTTAAAAATGACTATATTAAAAATAACATTTTGTTTACAAATTGATGTATTTATATAATGTATATTATGACCTTGTTGGTACATTACTTAGGAAAGTGAACTGTGCTAAAAACATGACAGCGCTCTGTCTTGTGTCTTCTTGTTTGCAGCCCAGACTTGTTGCAGCCCAAGTAATAGTGAAGGTCAGCGTTATTTTCTTACCAGATTTGCTAGTGAGTGGTTCAGCCATGGCTGTGTATGGAAGAGAGCGGGCACTATTTTGCAAGTCTCCTATTACTTAATTGCAGGCATTATGGGCATGCTTCCCTGACACTTGCCTATTCTAAAGACTGCAAAGCAGCAAGCACAGCACATGCTATGACAGGGTAGGTGAATCTCAGCTAAGGCAACTGGCCACAGCTATCTGGTGTTGAGCGATCGAGCAGTGATGAGACAATCCCCCTATGTTCCATAATTTTTCACTTAATTCTTGATGCCCTTAATGCGTGTCACCACCCTAGCCCCCTTACTGTATCATCCTCCCCACTCCCTGGAGCTCTCCGAAACTCTTTTCAGCTAATCACTGTCCCACTTTTCAACATTCACGGGGTTGTTGAATGACACAGCATTCTATAACATTCCTATATTTATGTTTCTGTGTGGACATCGAAGCCATTCACCTAGCTCCCATAGTTTGTTGTGGCGGCTTCTTAGCTTCCCTGGTCCAGCACCCCGTCCTTGATATAGATTGCCGCGCGCAAATCAGCATTCTGTAGGCCTTTCTTTCTTGTCCCGTTTTCTCTCCATTTTTTCATTCTTAGCAGTGTGTACAAACTAGCCTGAGAGCAAGCTCTTCTGAAGTTTATTAGCATAATGAAAGTCAGAGTCAGTGGAAAGTAAAAGAAGAAAGAAGAAGGTGGGAGGAATGTTTTTTATGAGTTTTCTAAACAAGCAAGTTGATATAAGTAAGTTGTATAATAGCAAGCACCAAGTATGAAAGAATAAAAAACACATTTGCGCTTCTCGTCTGACGAAATTTACTGTGCTTTTACAGAAATGAAAATCATTGAAAAGGAAGTAAGTGTTTACGTTGAGATACGAGCACGTAATCTGTAAGCCTCGTAAGCTTATGTCAAGTAAAACAACATGAAATCCTGAGAGATTGAGCTTCTTAAGTACACGTGTTATAATAGGAACACCAACCTTCTTCAGTATGATAAAAGCACTGTAGATCAAGGTTCTCCACGTAGTGGAAACATTGTTAAATCTGTTAAGATGTGAATATGGGCAAGTTGGTAACAAAGTTCTAACTTGCTAAAGCACATTACTGTCCTCATCGAACTAATGACTATAGTTTCTTGTACATGTGTCTTGATCACATTCAGCACAACATTATGCATTTTTAGCTTTCTTTAATACATTCTGTAGCCCCTCAATGGATTCAAGATGCTAGAAACCTATGTTGAACTACAAAGTGCTTGCCATTAAAAAAGACAAGAAGTCAGTTCCTGTGTTAGAAATATTTATTAGTTAGAGAAAGGCTAAAATTTAGTATGAACATTAGCCATGTCTTGAAGTTTTCATCCTACTCATTTTACAGTTGAAGCTAGCTTGCTTCTCAGGTTACTTGTGCTTAGAATTAAAGCACAACAAACAGATGAATGGCTTGCCGGGGCGTTATTCACAGAAAGTGGTCACTTTTCTCACTCTCTCCATAGAGTTTGTGCTACTGCTGGTACTGTTGGCCACATAGCAGCCAGTGCAGAGCCACTGAGTGTCGTGTGCCGATGTGCCAGTTTTTCTTAGCATGTGGACACTTCTCCCACGAGTTTCTTCGATGTTGTCTTGACGAGGGCCAAACAGTGAATGAGCCAGTTCATCTTGAAATTTTATAATTGGCGTAGAGTTTCCTTCAAGCATGCCACGAATGTTCCACGCATTTATGATGACACATCCAACAAGCAACTCAACAGCTACCTTTCTGTACCACTTGAGTCCTTTTCTAAGGCAGTTGTGGTATAACGTCATTTGGTCACTATAGTCGACGCCCTTTTTTGCTGCATTGTAATCGAGACCGGCCTGATGTTTCATGATTGGTGCACCGTCCCTTGTTTTCTTCCCACTGTCCACCAAAGTTGCTTCATATTTGGCGACAGATGTGAGTATCAGAACAGGCCTCTTGTCCATCCACTTCAGTGCCTTCACTCCATTTTTGGACTGAAGTTCGGTAACACTGCCATTTGCAACCTTTACTTCAGTGAGATCTTTTGGCAGCCCTTTCCTCACTGAGCGAACTGTGCCACGAATGAAAGTGTCTTCCTTTAGAAGGCGAAAAGTGAGCGGCAAGCTCATGTAGAAGTTGTCTACGGACAGCGGGCACACAACTTCCTTGTAATTTTGCAGGAATTTCAAGCATACATCTTCGGCATGTCCGATGCCAATTGTTCAGTCACACTTTCCGGCATATACATCAACCTTTAGCCTGTAACCGTCTTTGGTACATGCCTTGAACAGCCTGACTCTGTAAGAATGAAAGTCTGCCACACCATGGCACTATTGTTTCATCTATCACAACCTCCTTTCCTGGCTCAAGCACAGTGGCAAAAATTTTGGTTCAATTTCTCTACCAGAGGATGGATCTTAAAGACATGATCCTGCAACTCTGCAACCAGTTAATTGTCCGCAAAATGCCGGAACCTCAAAAGTAGGGAAAAGGCGGTCACGGCTCATATTTTGATGAATGAGTTCAACACCATACAGGTTACTTTTTGCCCAGTAGTGACTCGGATAGGAAGATGGACGAGATTAATACAAATTGGTATTCCAACAAATGCTTTCGTTTGTTGCAGATTGGTTTCCATCTAATTTTTCAACTTTGATTTAGATTTGGGAGTAGGAAGACGGAGGAGACCAATACAAATCAGTATTCGAATAAATGCTTTAATTTCTTTGGCATTGGTTTCCGTTCAATTTTTCAAGCGTGATTTAGATTTAGGAGTAGTTGACTTCAACACTTGTGTGAACCTGTTTGTTTCATTGACCATCATTTGCCAAATGTCATCCGTAATAAACAGTGAACATAAAGATGGGGCATAATGGCTAGATGGCAACTGAATGATAGTGGGCGGCCTAGAGTACGTGTGGTGTCACACTAGGCGAAGTGGTTGTTGCCGGTGTCCATTTCTCTAGAGATGGGCTGAGAGAAATGAGAGCATTGTATCCTGAATCATTCACCTCAGAATCATCAGTCAGGTCTGACTTTCCATTCGACATGCTGGCTGAGGTCTGTGATGGTTCGTAAACACTATCTTTGTCACTGATTTCACTGTCCACTGCTGAACATCTGACACTGAAGCACTTGACTCATCCGCTGGTGATCGCGAAGTTGCTGGTGCATTCTTCTGGCCCAAAACTAAGTTTATTTGTTTCCTCTGCATTGTGCTTTTTTTTTCATCCGTAAGGGGCATGAGGATCTATCTATTAGACACGCTGAAAAGTTTGGGAGTAGCAAGAAAAATGCAGGTACTTATTCCAATGGCACGTATTTCAAAGACTGCTGCGAAAGTTTGCAAGAAACCCAACTGAGAAATGCGCCGCCACTCCACTCTCCAAAACAAACATGCCACCCCATGTCCAATGCAATAAAAATATATATTAGTTGCAATTTCAAACCTCAGATGGCAACACAAGAGCAAGAATTCTTGTGTGTGGGTCACTGGTGAGTCACGCCACACACAGCATAAAAACGTTTTCGTTGAGTGCATCGTGGATTGCCAGTGGGTCATAACATTTAACATCAGACAAGTAGTCTACTGGCTATCTATAATCTCACACAACAAAAATCGTACCTCTGAGTTAAAGTGTCATAATGTTATCGCAGCAGCAAGCAGATGAATGCCCGTAACTTTGCTGCTGCATAGGAGCACAGGCTGTGCTGTGATGGCACTCAGAGTGACACGTGACTTAGATTCAAGGCAGCATCAGTTATTTGTTGAATCTGTTGCTGCAGTGAACTAATTAAAGTTTAGAGAAATAATGAAAAATACAACCCAAATGTCTGGGTGCTTTTGTTTTACTTCGCACTGTAGCAAGAGAGATGAATTTCCGTTTCGTCTCCTTTTCCCGACGTTTGCACGCGCGCAGAGAACGAAACTATACGTCATTGTCTACATGTGTTCCAGCATTGCGATCATGAATGCTCTTTTATCCTCTCGCGTTTGCCTCTGTGCTGGGGCACTGACTTATACCGCTAATCACGTGTTCTCGTGTAGAGCGCGCACTATCGTCCGCTACAGGAAACGAGACAAGCGCAACAGCTCGCGCGACACCGTCACCGGAAGTGTGCCGGTGACGGTGAAAAACAGAAGACGGCAGGGTATACCCGCCGCGACCCCTCGGCTCCGGTATGGGAGAACGCAGTGAAGGAAATTTGCTTACACAGGCGAAACGGGGAATGTCGAGAGAGTGTTTATATAGGCGGCGACGCTCGCCTCCTGAAATCATGCGTTCGCGGCACTTCAATCATTCTCTATCTGCTGTTATTGAACCAATTTGAAAAATGCTTGCGGTAGAACACTTCTTAGAGGGCACGTAACAACTTTCAGTGTATAACCAAAATTTGTTATGTAGCCTGTGAGGGGCCCTTTAAAACAAACTCGGTAAAAATCGGGTGTACTGTGGGATGTTGTTACAGCTGCGTCGAGCTTCACAGCCCTCTACACAAGCATTGCTGTGAAGCCTGTGGCAGAAATAGAGTTTTATTCAATCAAAGGACTGCATAGAGCGCGCTCTCGTGTTGTGCTACGTGAATTAAATCATTCGTTTCCTGCCTGCACAAACGTTTGCATCTCGAGTGGATTTCAAGCACACCGTATAATAACGTGCAGTTCCGTCGTGCTTCGCAGCACTATACACAAGCACTGCCGTAAAGCTAGTGGAAAAAGTACGATGTCATGAAACCAGATCAATGCTCGCTATTTTGGTGCGATGCGTGAATGGAAACATTGCTTGCCTGCCTGCACAAACGTTTGCATCTCGAGTTAATATCAAACAAATCATATAATATGTGCAGTTTCGTCAAGCGCTTCACCGCACTGCATGCAAGCATTGCCATAAAGCCTGTAGTATAAATAGGGTTTCATGAAGTCAAATTAATGCGCAAACCTCGCACTTGTGGTGTACAAGGTAAACAAAGAATTCGTTGCCATGTCTCCGCAGTAGTTGGTCACGTTGATTTGTGTGAGCATATTGGTTCATGTGCCCCATCTACCTCTGTGATGAGAAAATAAGCAAGAATATCAGCTGCTATGTGTCGATGCATATGCTTTTTATTACAAGGTGTAGGAGCAGTACATCTTACTGCATGAGTAAACCACTCATGGAAACAGTACGTTCCTTGAACATTGTAGCTATTTAATAGCCTAGGAAGCGCGCTATATTGGAAGTTGCAATTTTTTTTCTGTTCGCAAAATTCAATAACTTGATGCTTTTTCTAAAAGCGAAAAATTATAAATTTCGCAATGATATGTATGCTGCGTCAGTAAGTTAAGTAGGCAGCACATAATTAGGCTAAACCAGAGGAATATCCGCAGGCATTTATACAAATGTACAAAGTATTTAAAAAAAATGTTTTCTCAAATGTTTGTGTGGAGTAAGGAGTTGCATGTGCGTCCAGCGCTGATTTCCAGCGCTTAATTTTTGTTGAACCTTGATGTAACAAAGACGTAACACTCAGCACTCTATTTTGTTACATCAATTTTTTTTTTACAATGGAACACTGCATTCTACTATACGTGCCGCTCATGCGCCCCAAAATTTTGGCCCCTCTAAGGAAGTCACTGTTCTCTAAGTTTCGCCCGAAACTTAGATATCGCTACTTCCAATTGACACTCGTGAAACCAGCAGCCACGTCGGCTTGCCGCCTTTACACCGGCCGCAAATTACTTTTAAAAAATGTGGCACGCGCGGGCCGTGTATATGCACTCTGCTGCGCGCGGACAGCCATATGCACGGGCACGGCCAGGCAAGAGACGTCGCGCGCTCTCTGACCCTAGCGCGCACTTGATCACGGGACGTGGACAGCGCGCATAAAGCTGCCATCCTTCTCGGCTCACAATCGCACCCTTTCATTCGCAATTATCCCCAGCATGTGGGATGCAACGGAGCACTATAATTTTTGTCACACTTGGACTTTAAACCAAACATCAGAGCGATGGCGAAAATTCGCTTAGGGTGTCCAAAAATTGCTATCGCAATAATACACTATGGAGAAAGGTATTATGTAAATTATCTGTGGATGGGTCGAAACCCCCTAATTGCCCAAACACGCACCCATCCACTGGCACGCTGCACACATGGATCCCGCGCGGCACGCTGCATCATTAAGGCGTATCGTTCTTCGCCAGCTCTATGATCATTTATGCAGTAGTCACTTGGCGAGAAGCTTATTTTCCAACCTATGCGCAAGTGTCGTAGCTGAATTTCGAAAGTACACGGACCATATATATGTTGGCAAAATAATCGGAACTCACTATTTAGACTCGCCAAAATTATAATTAGCTGCTCACTTGAACTCATAAGAATATACTACTCAGCCGAGCTCACTCGGGCTCCAACTCGCCAAAATACTCCTCAGCTGGGCTCACTCAGACTCATGGGATGATCTCAGGGAGTTGACTCATCAGTGAGTTTGCCAGCGTATGATGTGTGCTGAACCACAAACCTGGCTTTCTTGAATAAAAACAGTTGGTCGCTGCAGCATATGGATGCACATAAGTGTAATTCAGAGAGCGCGGCATTGTAAAGGCTGCCACAGTTACCATGCCATGCTGCAGCTCATTTCAATCATGTCAAATGCAATACCCCTGCCAGCTTTTAGTCAGTCGATCAAATGTGATTGCTATTTATCTCATCACAACACCTCATTTTCCTGCCTAAGGCTTCGGGTGAATTTTCCTTGGCATCCATTTTGTTACTCTAACAGGTTACCAGTTATCTGTTGCCTATACGAAATTTGAAGTTGTGCACATGTCATGTGGACTCCATGCCAAACTCGTAGTACTGCATGCGTTTTTGCAGTTAGGTCTAGAGTTACAGAATCGCATGTGGGAGTTACTTTAGTTAGCAGCTGTAGCTTTGGAACAAACACGTGCATGAGAGTGTGCTTAAGTGTTACCTGTCAAGACTGGGAGCACCAAGGCAACTTGTGCAGTAAAGGCATGGGCAGTACGAGCCCACAGATTTTACTAAGTGTGGCTGAGGTGATGCATCTAGATTTCACTATGAAGAGAGCCAAATAAAAGGTTGCCTATCCATCATACCTATTCTGGAGCGTTTTCTTGAGCTTTTCTAAAACATTAAGCTCAGCGTGTACACTTTATCACAGCATAATTATTACATGTGATATAAAACATTGTATTGTGCAGTTTCTCCAACTCTTCGTGAAGGCATCTATCCATACATTAAACAGGAATAGGCTCAATGTTGACATATCTCCACAGTAGGATCTCCAGGACCTCGTACTGTCACAATGCATCACAGACATTATTTAAGTGAACTCCAGAAGTGAAGCTCTTCGTTAACATTGGCTAAAATTGTATTTTTATATAGCAAAGTGATCATGCATAAATCTGTATGTCATGACAGAACACTTTGTTTCTCACGGACTTTAGTTTACAATTGTTTTCACGATCAGGAAAATTGTGCAGTGTGCTAGTTGGTTCAACATACTTAACACTGTTGTGCGGAGTGACGAAGGGACAGGACTTGAGCGAGAAAACAATAGACACCTGAGCACAAACTATCAACTGGTGATTATCACAAGGCAATGATTCTGCTGAAAAGTAGGAACCAAAGGAAAAGACAAGTCGTGGAAGCATACAACCTCAAGGTGGACCCACAGGGCTCATGTGTCAGCCCGCCGTCTAATTCACTCAGCAATAAAGAGATTAGCATAATCACTGACAATAGAGGGTGTAGATAGACCGGGAAGAGGACTCCTGTGCATGCGTGTAGGCTTTATGTACGCTTCACTTGCAGAAAAATAAACCAGTTCATAGTTTGCGCTCAGGTGTCATGTGTTGTTTTCTCGCTCAAATCCTGACCCTTTATCGCTCTGCGCAACAGTGTTAAGTTTTCAGGTTGTTCACTATGTGATGTAGGAAGGGTAAAATTGATGGGAAATCCCAATATTCTCGGGCATATCGTGAAAAATATGGCCCAAGTCAAGTGTCATTTTAGGCTTCACTGTCCCCTTATATAGGGCAAATAGTAATAGTTTGAATTCTATGGACGCTGGTTGCTTTTTCTGACTTAACCTAGGCAGTGCTCAGCTCTCAGTTGAAAGGAACAGGTAAACAGGAGGACTTGCCACATAAGCAGAAGGTAGCACTCCAGACTTAAGCTTAATATCCTGCGTGTTTCCACAGCCCTAGGGGGCTAGTCTGTAAGTGTTGACTAAGTGGACTGTCCATTCCAGTACACGCTGAATGAATAGAGCACGAGAGCCCATGGTGATGATTGCCACTTGCTCTACCAGCTTATAGCTCTACCTAATCAGTGTGTGCTGAAACAGTCCACTTAGTGGATTCTTACAGAATCCTTCCCTAGACTGATGTTTATGTTGGTAGGTTGCAAGTATTGCACTTTCTTTCCTTTGATGTGGGCAGTTCCCACATATGGATGCAATTTAACATATTGTATTCATATTGCCTTTGGTCTATACGTATCTAATTCATGCTTATAACCAGGCCTACAAGCTCTTGTCCTGCATATTTATATAGCCTTCTCATGGGAGAATGGAGTCATTTTCCATTATACCCTCAAGCACTTGAAGTAGACACTGCAATAACCCCAAGGGAGGGGGGACAGTAACGCAAAAACCTTACTGGGCTTGTGGTGCTGCTGAAGGATGCACACATACCATTTATGCTAAAATTCCCAGCAGACATTCCAAAGTTTGTAAGAGTTCGACTTTAGCTGGCTAAACTGAATGATTCATATTGAAGGCAATTCTTGCAACATTTGGTCAAACTGAATGAAACTGGACAGCACAATTAGCTGTGTTCATCTACCATTTATACGACTGCTGCCCCGAGCATTTTGCCTGTTACTTTGCCTTTCGTTTCTGTACTATCAAGTTCAAGTACACATGTACTTTATCACTGTACAAGTAGAATGGCTTCAAGGCTTTTCCTGGGCATTCAACAGTCACTATTTATTCCTATAAACCTTCCTGCATGTGAAGGCAAAAGAAACTTATTAATTCATGCTGGAAGTATAAAAAGACAGGTATTTGCACAGAAAATGTTTATTTTGAGCACCGAGGTTCTTGCTGATGTAGATATGGTGCTGGCTCCCTCCTTGCCCGAAGCATGTGCTTGCTGTACGCAGCACCAGATGATGGCTTCCTAGGTCAAAAGTTCAAAGTGAAATAAGAGGCATTTTGTTTTAGCCCCGGAAATAAAAAGCAGGATTGAGACATTAACATGTATAAAAAATACTTGCCTAAAGAAAAATTAATACACAAGCAAATTCACTAAAGAGGTTCACTTTCAAGAGCGAAAGTATGGTTACGATGAAAATTACAAGGAAGCTTCACTGCTCATTGAGGTTTCGGTTCAGTAGTTGTTGAGCCACGAGGGTTAGCATGCTACATCTTGCATATTATGTTTTGTAGAACAATATTGCACTTTGAACAATGTAGTGCCTATTTAAATGAACTGACAAGGAACGCTGAAACTCCAGGCTAGTTTGGTCTGCACAAGATATGATACAGACACTGTACTGCATTCATTTAGTGTTTTTGTCACTGATCTCGTGCACAAAGGTCATTCACACCTATCCTACATGAAATGCAGTTACTTCTTTGAAGCTTCATCTAGTCCTTAAATTTGCTGCATGCTTATGTCTAAGGGAGTTCGTTTGGTTCCTGTTAATGTAGTACATCTAAGCAACTGTTATCAAATGCCCATAGTGTTCCCTTGCATGTACAAAACATTTTTGGCCCTTTCAATGCACAATACTCATTACATTTGACACTTGGGACTCGTGCAAGGCGCCATTTAGTATTATATGCTTGTCCACATCTGATAATACTTTCATAGCTGGGTCATTCCCATGCCAAATGCCTTGGTTATTACTGTGACCATCTCACACTTTTCCTTTAGAATCTTCTTGTCCACTTTTAAGGAAGCACCCCACGACACAATGTCTCCATCCTAGTGGTGCTATGGAGTTAACTTATGTGCTAGTTGTAGCAGATGACGTCAACTGAAGGCCACTGAAGATAAAACTCTCTGCGACAATTCCTTTTACACAAAAAATGCAAACAATACAGAATAGTCAAAATGTAGTTATCTGGCAAGACTGGCTGCATCCATCATCTTTGTTTGGCGCAATTCTGAGGTGGCTCCATGTTACAAGACGCTTGGCGATAATTGCCATGTGACTGTTTGGGACTCTATAAAACACAAGAATTGCCTTACTCCGGCCTTTCTCTTTGTGCAGCGGCCAAGGTTATTATTCGTCCAATCGCACCGTGTCCTGTTCGTGTGTCCATAGACTAAATTCTTCACCACATTGTTTTTGCGGTATTTCGTGAGTGACCCATGAACTTATCTTGGGGTGGGACTTCTTATCTTTGGCGTTTGCTTCTATCTCTTGTCGTCAGCGCCTCACACAACTGGATGATGCCACTGGCAATTCTCTTCCTAACCACGAAGAATGCATTCGTCTCGTCACCTCTTCCGATTACGTTCTTTGGCCACCTAGAGAAAAGATTATAGGTGTCAACTCCTGTAACATTGTTGATGGCGGCGTATTCATTCTACCCTATGACCATACCCTATCTCGAGCAATTCTGATTACCCCTGGCCTTATTCGCTTCTCTGAGGGGTCTGCATTGCTTACTGCAATAAACCAAATCGAACCCCAACTGTTGCCTCGTGGATCAACTGTCACTTGAGCTGTTGACACTCATGTCGTTGCAATTGTCACGAAGACAGCTCAGTGTGTTCTTGCGTCTGTTACCGTGCGCTGAACAAAATCGTGCGCAAAGATGTTCACCCCGTGTCACGGATGGATGATGCAGTAGATTCACTCCACGGTGCTGAGTATTTTTCTAGCCTTGACTTTAGACCAGGCTACTGGCAAATACTGATGTCCAAATCCGACAAAGCAAAAACGACATTTGCTACCCCTGATGGGCTCTACGAGTTCAGTGCGATGCCTTTTGGACTCTGCAATGTGCCTGCCACATTCGAACGCATGATCGATAAGTCTTGTGTGGCTTGAAATGGAAAACCTGTCTGTGCTATCTCGACGACATTGTGTTTTCAACCATGTTCTCACAACATTTGCAACATCTTGATGAAGTCCTTGCCTGTCTTGCAAATGCTGGTTTGTAACTCAACACACGCACACGCGCGTGTGCGCGCGCGCGCGCGCGCACGCACACACACACACAAATGCAGTTTGGCCAGCAAGGCCATCAAAGTTCTGGGGCACATAGTCTGCAAAGAAGGTATTCGTCCGGACCCCGAAAAGCTTACTGCCATCCTCGAATTTTGTGTCCACTGCGTCAAAAATACATGCACAGTTTTCTTGGACTTGCTTCTTCCGGCACTTCATATGCAACTTCGCTACACTTACGTCCCCGCTCCATCAACTCCTCCCCAGTAATGCACCCTTTGTTTCGTCCGACGAATGTGAACATGCTTTCCTGCTTTTGCAACATGCCTTGACGTCAGACCCAGTACTGCGCCACTTTGATCCAACCGCGCCCACCATCTTTCACACCGACGCTAGCAGTCAGTCTCGGTGCCATTCTACTACAATGCGACAACACATTCCGCGAACGAGTAATTGCTTAGGCTAGTCGTGCACTAACCAGTGCAGAAAATTACTACACCATAACCAAGCAGGAGTGCTTTGCTGTTGGGCCGTGCAAAAATTTCACCCATGTCTTCATGGCCGCCATTTCACAGTTGTTACCGACCATAACACACTGTGCTGGCTTTCATCGCTAAAGAATTTATCAGGTCACCTGGGTTGCTGTGTGCTTCACCTACAGGAGTACGATTTCAATGTCACCTACAGGGCTGCAAAGAAGCATCAAGACACTAATGCTCTCTCTTGCTACCCTCTGCCGAATCATGACGATTCACCATAACCTCTCCGTGATTGTGTATGTCCCGAGTCCTCTTCATCGGCTTTACCCATTGTAGACCTCGAATGGCTAAGACACAACAGCCCATCTGTCCTTGTGTCCCACTAACGCATCGACCCATACTGCTGAACTATTCTCAAACGCATGGAAGATTCTTCGTCACCTCCAAACGCCTGACTTCGTCGACAACTTAATCAATTCAAGCTGCACAATGGGGTTTTACATCGCAACATGTATCACATCGATGGCAACAAATGGGTCCCGGTCATACCATGTTCTCTGCAATGCGAGGTGCTTGAAGCCTTTCACGATCATGAGACGACTGGTCCTCTAGGCTACCGCAAGACTTACAACAGAATATGAAGTTGCTGCTCCTGGCCTGGCCCATCTTCAGCCGTTGCGAAGTATGTTGCACCCTGCGTTCATTGTCAAAGCAAACCCAACAGCTCCTTCTGGCTCTTTACAACCTCTGCCTTGTCCCGCTTCGCCTTTTGAAGTAGTTGGAATAGACTTGTACGGTCCTCTTCCCACGACCTCACATGGAAATCGTTGGATTGCAACGGCCATAGACCATCCAACACGCTATGCGGAGACAGCATCTCTACCATCCTGGACTGCTGCTGAAGTCGCCGATTTCTTTCTACACAACATTATCTTACACCGCAGCGCTCCGCGCGTTCTCCTCAGTGACCGCAGCAGTCTTCCTCTCTTCTATCCTTACCGAAGTTCTGTGCGCCTCTAACACAATTTGCAAGACGACTTCCAGTTACCATCCGCAGACCAACAGCTTGATGGTTGCGATGTACAGTCATGTGCAATATGAATTGCAACACCGGTGCCCGTGGTCGAAGGGGTTCCAAGGCTGTACGGCTGTGCAGACACATGGTAAGTTCCAGACCGAAACACAGCTTCAATTAGTGGTGTCTATTAAACTGCTATGTCGAATGTCAGAGCTGCTGCGCAGCCGTGGAGCCCCTTCAACAACGAACAAGAGTGTTGCAAGTCATATTGCATGCGACTGTACATCTACCCTGGCCACACGAACGGGGATGCAATCCTGTCGTTCATGACATTCGCCTATAACATGGCTACGCAACGTACCACTGGATTTTAACATTTTAGAGCGCAGCTCTTTGGCGTCCGTTCCTGGGTTTCGCGTCGTCGTCGACGTTGTCGGCCTCGTAACCAGCTCCGCCCCCCTTCGCTGGAGTGGGAGACGAAGGACGCGAGCCGCGAATGGCGGAGACCAATGAGAGCGGCCCCTTCAGTGACGTGCGCGCGCGATGCTGGTGTCATGCGGACCCTCCTTACGGCTCGATGCGCACTCGTGTCTGGTCTCAGCCGATCCGCTCGTTTCGTACTATCGTCTGCTCGCGCCAAAGCTCTCGCCCGCGCCTGTTTGGTTCTGTTGGGTCGGTCTCGTTCGCGCTTGTTTTGGTTGTTATTGTGCGAGATTGTTTCTTAATCTGATTGTATGCGCTATGCGAATTGTATAGTACTTTCTGGAAGCCATGCGGCACCAGCGATCACACTGGAACCTTTGACGAGTCATGTATAAACGCCGGCTCGCTTGATCCGCAGATCAGATTTTCGACCATTACCGACTCTGCTACATGTCTCTCTCAAATTCCTTGCTTCAAAATATCGCGAAATGGAAACACGTATAGAGCTGCGCTCAAATTTCGCATTAGGGAGTATCGTAATTGCCGGATAATTTTTTTTCTTCATCTATGGCTGTTCACCAAGTTTCATTCTTGATGTATCATTCCTTTCGACTCCAGTACCCCCATCAGTTCCTTTCTTGGAACAGTTTGTGTCTCGCCTCGCAGAGTGCACACGCCTCGCCCCGCTTAACACCGACGTCTCCCAGGACACTCGCAAGTTTCGTTATGACTCGACCCACTGTGCTGTAACTTTTTCTCCTGGTGACAAAGTTCTTTGGACTCCTGTGTGCGTTCCTGGCTTATGCAAAAAATTTTGCAACACTTCTTGCTTATGCAACACTTCTTGAATGCCCACACCACCGTATCGTCGGGCAGCGAGCTCAACCTGCGACACCCATGTGGCCACAGTGACGAGAGGCGGCCTGCGCAGCTGGCCGGTTGGGGTCATCAGGTTGTCGCCGGCCATCCACTGATTATATTGTTCACGGACACGGTCTTTAACAGGCTTGTTGAGCACGACGTCCAGTGGCTGAAGTGTTGACGTCATGCCTCCCGGAATGACGGCGAGTTCCGTCCTCCCGTCGCTTCAATCCTGCGGTCAAGTGCCCGCGAAAGGCATCCAAGACGAGCATGCTCGGACACCGCAAGAGTGCCCCTGGTTGCCGATTCCAGACGGTCTTAATCCAATTGAGCATGAGGGCCTCGTCCATATAGCCCTTTTCATTCACGCGAACGACATCCCGTGGGAAAGCCTCTTTCGGCAGCGTCTTCCTCTTGAATATTATGTATGGGGGCAGCTTTCTGCCATCTGCAGTACACGCGAGCATCACCGTGAATGCTCGTTCCCCGTAGAAAGAAGCTCGACTTTTGTGCCGCGTTCGCACACTGTGGTGAGCGACGGCATGTCGAACCACACCGGCATTTCATTAGCGTTGCCGATCTGTACCAACATGTAGCCATGCTGCTGCCGGAGACGGATAACATAGCGCTGGAATTCGACCAACTTGTCCTCGTATGCCTCTGGCTGCTTCTGCCAGATTGATTTGCGCTGTCGAAGTGCGAATCCCTTGCGTTGCATGAAGCGACGAACCCAATAAATGGAGCCCTTGAATTGTTCCTTGGGCCGTCCGGATTCTCGGGCGATCTCAATAGCTTTGATGCAGATGAGTTCTGCTGTGACTGGCAAAGATCTGGCACGATGCTCGCGGACAAAATCCGCCACCCTGTCTTTGAGCTCCGGGTGCACTGTGCCATAGAATAAAGAACTTCGTCAGAATAAAGAACCGCGCAGCGCCCGCGAGTTGGGCCGCGTCGGTCACCAAGGGGGCGATAACAATGTGGATGCCGAAAGGTCTGCGCTCCTACATGCTGCCAGACGACTATTCATGCTGTGCCAAGGGCCGGTATGTAAGTCAAGGGGTGAACTTTTAGTAATATTTTTGGGAAAAAACCTCAACCTATATTCCGCACTATACGGTACTCGCACTGCTGGAGACATATGCCGTGGCCGAGAACCTACGGCTTCCCGACTACTCGGGTGCCACCACCTGTGCCACACGCAGTTGCACTGCGGCACCCTGCCTAGATGGAGTCCATAAGCCTGGAAAGCCACGCACGGCAATCTATGTCCGCAGCACCCTGGCGCGTGCTGTTCTACCTGTTGCTGACATCGCCGGTGGCCCCTTGGAGTGATGCGCCGTTGTGGTACGCCTTGGCAGCCAGGACACGGCTGTGGCGAGCATCTGCATCCGTCCAGGAAAGCCGTGGGATCCCTCCAGCCTCATCCAGCTGGCTGTTCGCCTTGGTGGCCATGCAGTCCTGTGCAGTGACTTCAACGCACACCACACGGATTGGGGAAGCCGCAGCTGCACCCGCTGAGGCAAACGCCTCACAGATGCCATCAGCTGAGCTGGCCTGCTGACCTTGGAACACCAGGGAGCCCACCTACGTCTACCGCAGAGCTCGCACGGCCATTGACCTCTCCCTCAACACTGAGCAGTGCTCCTACTCCTGGGCCACAACTTCGGACAAATGGGGGTCTGACCACTTCCCTATTGTGATCAGCCCCAGGTCTGGGAGAAGGCCTAGGTCAAGAACTTACGTCACAGACTGGTCCCTGTTCCGGAAGCACTGCAGCAAGTTGGACGATGGCCGTGACTTCCTGAGCGCCATCGTGGATTGTGCTCAGGCTGCCACCGTTCAGTGCTCTACCCAACCAGATACCCCCGCTCCGGACCTCCACCTGCTCAACATTCGTGCCTCCAGGCGCCTTATGGAGCGTGGAGCAATCCGGACGGGCAAGGCAGAGCATTGGGCCGAGTACAGACGTGCAGATGCCCGCTGCAGACGCCAAGCCCGGCGCAGGAGGAGCCTCTGCTCTGCCATCGAGGGCAGGTCCAGGGGACCCCTGGCTTGGAGACTGCTCAAATCCCTCACCAGCAGGAGAGGAAGCCTACAACCTGTCCTCGCCGTGGCCATCATGCTGAGCATCAGCGAAGAGGCCCTTGCGGAGCTCCTCGCCAACCAGTTTGCGCTGGCTGTACCACGCACTGCAGCCATCCTGAAGGTAGGGCAGCCTTCCGTCAGCCTGCCTAGCTTCCTGCACAACCACCACACAGGGTCTTCGCTTCTGTAAATGGCCTGTCATCCAGTCTTGGGAGCCTGGCCTCACAGTTCATTGGCCCAGAAAGCAGTCCGAGCGCTTTTTCGCTGCCTGAGGGCAACAGACTTGAGTGCCCGACTATAGACATCCTACACTTAAGTTCTCTCTTCCTCTTTCACTCCCCATTCCCCTCCCCACGTGTAGGGTAGCAAACTGGACTCAGCCTGGTTAACTTCCCTGCCTTTCCGTCTTCCCTTCTCTCTCACCACCCAGGGTGGCCATCGAGCCAGGTTATGGCTATCTACCAGGACCCGCTGACGCTGCACGAGCTCCAAGCATCGCAGTGCACCAGGAACCCAAATGCTTCGCAACCTGGCCGCCAGCGAGCAGCTGCACCTGCTTGACGGCTTAAACATCTGGCAGTCAGGGCAGGTGCCGGAGTCATGGCGCACAGCCTTTGTGGCCCCCATCCTGAAGGCCGGCTGAAAAACGTGAGCTCCTATCGGCCAGTCTCACTCACCTCTGCTGCTATGGAGGCCATTGCTTTCTGGCCGATGAGCAGATAGGCTTCCGGCGGAGCTGATGCAGTGCGGACTCCATCGTGGACGTGGTCTCCACGCTGGAAGAGGCCAAGGCCTGCGGTGACGCCGTGCTCCTGGTGCTTATCGGCATGAAGGGGGCCTTTGACAGCCTGCCCTATCCAGTCGTTCAGCAGGCCCTGGACCTATTTGGTAAAGGGCGTTCCACAAGGATCAGTGGTGAGCCCTTTCCTGTTCAACCTGGCCCGCCTGCCTGCTGTCCTGCAGACTGACCCCCACAACCACGTGAATACCTCCATCAACGCGGACCACATCGCCCTATGTGTGCGAAATCCACCACACAGCCACAGCAGTGCGCGCTCGGCTCTGCAAAGAGCCCTCGACACCGCCGCTGCTTACCTGAGCTGCATTGGCCTTGCCATCTCGGCAAGGAAGACGGAGGCCATGCTGCTCCACCCAAGAGCAACCGCCCGCTGCACAGCTGCAACTGGAAGGCGACCTTGAAGCCCGGCAGTGACGTACCCGGGGCTACACGTTCATCACCGGCTGACCTGGCTGCCTGCTGTCAAGACCCTGCATGTCCAGGTCCTCCGGGTCCACAAGGCAGTCTCCCAGCTTGTTGCCCGAGGACAGAGCTGCACCACTAGGTGGGCTCTGCGGCTGTACCATGCAGTAGCCACCTCACGCCTGCGGTACGTCCTCCCACTCGTGGCACTACCACGTGCCCGTCTCAAGAAGCTGGAGCTGCAGCATAGGGCCGAGATTAGGTTCTGCCTGGGCGCTCCCTGCAGCTCTGAAATCGCTGCAACCTTGGCCGAAGCAGGAGCATGGTCCCCATCACTCCTGTCACAGCCCACATTCTACAATCAGCCACAGCAGTGCACATCGCTGAATGACACTGCGTTCAGGAATATCGGTCACATACCGACCGCACACACAACCCCCATCACATCTGCACTGAGCATTACGCTGCGGAGAAAGCTTATCAGTGAATGGCTACTGACAGCGCAGCGAAATTTTGGTTCTAAAGCAATTTTTCCCGACCGTGCAATGAGGCCGCAATGCGAGACCGCAACGAGGCCGCAATTTGGTGACTTTATTCACTACCGCCCTTAGCCGGCAGATCTGAACCATGCATCAGGAATGTGCATTTCCATTGGGGAACAATAGAAACTCTTATTTAGGCTAAACAAGCGCGCGTACGTACGTACTTACATGCCGCACTCGGGACATCTGCCATTCAAATATTCTGCCATGTAGCAGCACCGTAACCAAGTAATGTTACTGTTACGTGCTTCTGACAAAGACTCTAAATAACTCTGAAGGAGCGCAGTTCCGTGTAATATACGTTCTCTGCATTAGGACACTGTAGCACTGGCTGGCCGGTGTGGCGGTCCCTGCAATGCACCACAAGCTCGTGAGGAACCTGGCTATAAAGTATCATCACAGAACACCTATATATGGCATCATGCAGTCGAAAGATTAGCTACGCGTAGTAGATGCACATCTAACGCAAAGACGAAGTATACTTACGAGAAGCAAAAGCCCGAAAAATAAGCGATCCACCGCTTCGTGCACTCCGAGCCTGCCATATGCCATATTATGCCGCCAAAAAGGCCGGATGTGACATCACGGACGTAAAAAAACAAAGACCGGATGTGGCGTCCCGGACGTGACGTTTGGGTGAACCTAACGCTTGCGCTGCGTTCACCGGGTGAACGCAGACACTTTCCCTCGCTTTCCACACCTTTTTTTTTTCTTTTTTACTAAACCTTTTTATACACATTTCTTCAAATTACAGCCCAGAGAAGGCTTCCTAAGAATGGCATATGCGAATCTCGAAGGCCATCTTTTTACTGCCCGCATGCGGCGGAAGCTCCTAGAAATCAAAAATACGTCATAGAATTTCTTTCTGCGCTAAAGTATAGCGGATAATATAAACTGTGCGACGGTTGTTTATGTATTGCAACATTTATATGCAGTTCGGTGCAACAAGGTACAAAGCAAGTGTGAGCTGGTTATTATTTTAGTCATCGCGGAGGCCAACCAAACTCCCAAGTTCACAGGTGGCGCCACCCATCACCCCATTTCAAAGTCGTTGCTCATAGTATCCATCCACCAGTCTTGTTCCCTTGTTTACATGTGCTGTCGGTCGTGCGAGTTGCTACGATGTGTTTGTTTGATCGTGTTTTTGCGTTTGGTGTAATGAATTGTGACTTAGTTCGCGTGCACAAAAGTGCCAGAAGATAGCTTGTGTCTCGCTGCATACTCGCGGTATGCGTGGTGCGCCAGGCAAACGTGGACCAACGATTTTCATGCCATGGAGTGCGTTCCCTTTGTCCGTGGTGGTTGTGGAGAGTTCGGTGGACGCCGCAAAGAAATGATGCGCATTATTAGCGTTCCGCAGGTCGTCCACTACGCAACTGCACGTATGCGGGAATAACTTTGCAGCTCCGGCAACTTGGAGGGCGCTTTTCGACCGCATCGTACCATTTAAAAGGTGAGTACAGGCATGCTGTGCTTGCTTCTCGTGTGTGCATAGAGTGCCTTGCGGGCGCAAGAAATCGAACTCCCACGACGACATTGACTGTGCCGATGCTTGCTGAGCGTTGGTTGACATAATTTGCTTGCGCAAGTTTATTGGCTTAATGCTAAATTTAAAGTCTTGGTGAGCGCTTCCTTCCGATGAGAGGGATTAGGTTCGGCAACAGTCCTCATTTGCGCGAGCTGCCACTTTTCTGCTGAAGTTGGATAATAAAGACTCATCTGCCTCTTTACCTATTCTTACTGCAATGACGTTTCCTCTCTTACTTATGCTTCGAGGTTGTAAATGTCTGTCTAAGCGGTTGTTGGTTTGTGAGCAGTTATTGGGAAAAAGTATAAATACCATGCAAGTGATCTTTCGCGCGACGCGATATAGATGGCTGTCGCGCTCGCTCGTTCCCTACAAGTCGTACCCCATGCGAGCGGTCTTGCGCGCGACAGAGACGCGATGTAGATGGCTGTCGCGCTCGCTCGTTCCCTACAAGTCGTACCCCATGCGAGCGGTCTTGCGCGCGACAGAGACGCGATGTAGATGGCTGTCACGCTCGCTCGTTCCCTAGAAGTCGTACCCCATGCGAGCGGTCTTGCGCGCGACAGAGACGCGATGTAGATGGCTGTCGCGCTCGCTCGTTCCCTACAAGTCGTACCCCATGCGAGCGGTCTTGCGCGCGACAGAGACGCGATGTAGATGGCTGTCGCGCTAGCTCGTTCCCTACAAGTCGTACCCTATGCGAGCGACGACATTGAGAGCCGTCTCCCCGGTGTTGCCGGTATGAGGGCAGCAAATACGCGCCAAAAGTGTGCATTATTAGTTTAGTTTGCTGTGTTTTACTCAAAGGAGCAGCGTAAAACATTTCTTTAAAGTCTTGCAGTAGGTTCTTAACCTTGCACGTATGAAAATAGTCGTTTGCTTGCTCCGGGCAACAAGCGGTAGTACTCGACTGATGTAGTACATCCAGTTCCGGCTTCGCGCTATTGTCTGTTCGCTCATAGCACTTCTGGGCGACGAGCGACGAATTCTAGATTTCCAGAACCAGGCGACAAAGAATGAGCGATATGTTCGCGCGACGGCCCGTTTTCTCGCCCAAAGCCGTCGCGCGTCGCCGTTGCGCACAAAATCTCCCTCATAGGGTTCGGGCAAAAAAATTTAAGCAATTGCGGCTTGCTACTACTACAGCTTACGTTTTGAGACAAGGTGTTTTGACATAACTAGAGATGGCACGGGAAAGTTGCTTAACCGATAGAAAAAAATGAATTGTTACGTAAACAAACATTTGTTTGTAATGTGCTGTAGCTGTAGGTCTTAAAATTTTATTGTCATGAAGAGGTCCCTATTATCACAACATTCATCAGTAACTTTGACCTTGTGCTTTGTTTCCACCCTGCAGTGGTGCAAACATTGTTTTTGTGACTTTTTCTGTGCTCCTTGCATGTGTTCACAATGACTTCTTTAAAGTGCCACTGCTATAAGTTAACACAGAACCTATCTTGCAGTGGCAAGGCCGTGACCAACAACAGTGTCCACGTCAGGAAGGAGCTATGGCTGCAGCAGCACTGTGTGTAATCGGATGATCTGGTCAGGTATTACTGAAGTGTATGTGTTTGCAAAAGTGGGATCTCGGTATCATTCCTCAATAAGTTTATGGACATATTACTCAGCAGTGCTTACTAAATAGGCTAAATATCTGCTCAACTTTATTCAACTTGCTGCTTATTTGTGTTTGTATACATTATGTACACATTACCTTGTTCACTTTAAAGCTAGATCTAACATGTCTTGAGGTATATTTTTTCTTGCATCAATCACTTCGCTGTGCGTTACATTTTATTTTGCTTAGTACACATTATATCTACCTCTTGTTATTTTGTTTTATTGATTTGAAACTTTCCTGTGTTATACCTTTTATATCCACTTTTTTTTCGTTAGGCTACACGCTTGTGCAGTTTCTGCACACATAAGCATTAAAAGTGTAATGGGCCAAATATTTCACAGGTCTAAGTATGCAGCATGCTTACCATTGTTTAACATTGGTATTACAATCATTGTGAGGGTTACTTGCACGAACAAGACTAATTGAAAAAAGTTGCACAAGACAGTGCACTAGACTTCAACTTACAAGCTTTATTCAGAGAACACGCAATGAGGCCCCACCTTATGCTCAAAAATATCTGCAGACAGATGCATAAAGAAATGTGCCACATGGGAGGAAACCAAATGCACAACAAAGCCAATACCGCCCACCACAACAAGCCATTACAAAGCATTCAGCAGGTTCTTCTCAAGGTACAACAAACACTCCTTTATCAGTGAGTTCCAGTGAAGGAGTGCTTACACATTCATCAACAGCCTTTGAAATGCCAAACACCAAATATTTCCTTATCTAACTGCCTGCCAAACCATCTGAACACTTGCTTGTTTTGAAAACACAGGTAGCATTTACGAGCACATCTTCGGCAGTGGTCAGCCAAACGGGCAGTGCCTGCTAGAGCGTTTACAGCGTTCCGGTGCTCCCTAAGCCTCTCATTCAAGAACCTGCCCTTTTGTCCAATACAGCACTTTCTACAGGG
This sequence comes from Dermacentor albipictus, assembly GCF_038994185.2. NCBI lineage: Eukaryota > Metazoa > Arthropoda > Arachnida > Ixodida > Ixodidae > Dermacentor > Dermacentor albipictus. Next base: position 52,246,335 of record NC_091827.1, on the reverse strand, counting down.
AAGTGAAATCCTGTATACCACCCCCACATTGCAGTTAAAAAAGTGGATGACATGCTCCTTAGTGCATGTACCCTGATTCCCGGCGTTGCTTACCAACCTGCACATTCTTGCGAGCTCTAGTGGTGCTGAAGAAAACACCTACACTGCACTGGTTTGCCACGTTGTTTAGGTGGTGGGACACCCCATGTACAGATGGCACAGCCACAGGGCACCCACTGGGACGTGTGTTATTGCACCGAGCAGCTGCCAGATGTTTTTACCTCTTTAATGAGGCTCCCACTAATTGACACCAAGGTGTTATCGAGATACCCGGCCCTACATAAATGGCTCGCTTGTTGCTGAGCGCTGCAGGAAACCTGGTGCACAAGATTTAACCAGAACAGCTCTCGGGCAGCTAGGAGCTATGCATCCTTTAACATGGAGTATGCCAAACGGTAGTCGAGCAAGGGCTTCTTTTTCCTAAGAGAGTATATATAATAAAGGAAAGTATGATTTAAAATTATACGAATATCGAATGATTGCAGGCGATCATCTTCTGGCAACTCATGTGTGAACTTGAGTCCTACTGAACACTGTTCGAAAACACCCACAATGTTTTTAACAGCAAAGCCAGCACAACAAGAAAGTCATTGGCACTACCACATTGCCCACTGGATGTGCAGTAACGCATGTCCCAGTGGTAGCCGTGCAGCGCTGCCATACGTACACAGGGTGTCTCACCGCCTAGAAGAAAGGTGGCGAACAAGTTTGGTGTAGGCATTTTTTCAGCACCGCTAACGCTCACAAGAATATGCAAGTTGGTAAACATTGCCGGGCGTCAAGGTACATGCACTAAGGAGCATGTCACCAGCTTTGTTAACTGAAATGTAGTGGTGGTATACTACATTTCACTTCCCTGTGGAAAGTGGTATATTGAACAAACAGGTGCCTGAATGAGTGGCTTGGAGAGTACCGGAACGCTGTAAATGCTCTCACAGGCGCTGGCTACTTGGCTGATCACTGTTAAAGTACCCATAAATGCTCCCCATGTTTTCATAACACACCAGTGCTCAGTCAGTTTGCCAGGCAGTTATATAGGGAAATGTTTGGGGTGTTTTGCATTTCGAAAGCTGCTGATGAATGCATAAGCACTCCATCACTGGTACCAGCTGATAAATAAGTGTTGTGTCTTCAGAAAAATCTGGTGAATGCTTTGTAATGGCTTCTTGTGGATGCTTATCAGCTTCTATGTGCATTTCGTTATCCCCCTATGTGGCACGTTCGTTTATGCATCTGTCTCCACATTAACTGAGCATGCGGTGGCCTGTTTGCGTGTTTCTTCTGAATAAAGCTTGTCAGTTGAAGTCTACCGCTTTGGCTAGTCCGACCTTTATTCCATACACCTTGTTTGTGCTAGTAACTATGTCACAGGAGCTGTGTCAACGCCAACTAGCCCAACCTTCTCCATTAATTTCACAATTATTTCTCAAGTTCCCAGAACAATGGACACGAGCTTGAATTTCTTTAAATGGTACATGAAGGCCAGTATTCACTGTGCTGTAAGTACTACAGCAGTGAGGAGTTTTCTAGTAAGCTTGCTTTCTTTCTCTACATTTTTTTATATTCTTCTTAAGCTATACCCATTCATGCAAGTAGGCATTGTGGCAGAGTCTGTGTCCAGTTGCATCGTTTTCGACTTTGTCTATACTGCATAGACCACATAGTTGGTACATAGTTCAATCTATTGATGCACTATCATTAAATAAGCATGCAGTTTTGCACGTGCAAGATTGCCTGCTCGCTATTGCTAAAGCATTTGCTGGTTATTGCTATGTTGCTCATCAAGTGAACTTGATTTCAACAGCAACACACAGAACATCTGCTTGGCAGTGGTGTAATTTTAATAGTGATTATCAGCCAACAAGCTCTAACTCTACAGCTGTCCAGAAATAATTCTATTAGTTTGGGTCTCTCCACATATTTGGTTAGCACAGTGGGCTGTTTTCTATTTATTCTGCTTGGTGCTGTTCAGGTGAGAATATTTTCAACTAGCAAGTACAAAGTGTAATGCTGTCAAATGCCTTTGATTACTGGGCAGATGAATTGAAAGCATTGTACGTAATCCAAAAAGTATTTTTCACAAAATACTAGTGTCATGAACAAGCATCATATGCACTGCAACTCATGGTTTTATGTTGGTATGCAGGTATTTCAAGTTAAGGGTGCTTGTGCATGTATTTTCCACATATTAGCTAATGCTTTAGCTATATGAAACTGCCTATGTTCTGGCTGCTGAAGTCAAACTTGTGGTTGATGAACCTGCTTGTTTTTGCTGTGCACACACATTTCTGTTGTTTCTTAAGCGTTGTAGCCATGTGACAGCTGATGTATTGCAGCAATGTCAAAGGTAGCTTCCACCCATTATTGCTACAGTGTGTCAACAGACACCTGTCGCCGTATTTGTGCATTTTCTGAGAACCAGCCGTATCCTCTAGGTGAAATTTGTAGTGTCGTTTTGAGTTTTCCAGTGAGTTCATATAACTCTTGAGGACAAAATTTACACAGTGAAGGAAGGGAGACCATACAACATGACCAGTAATGACTGAATTTGATAGAAGGAATAAAATTAACACTGAATGTGTGCTTATATTGTGCACAAGTTCCTTCAGAAGGAAAATGTGAGTTGTAATACAAAGGTGAAAAATCACAATAAACAGTATTTGCGTAAAAAAAGGTGAATAGTCAGACTAATTTCTATCCCTTGTCATCTAGAAAGGACGCCTTTTTTCATGCATTCATAATGGGGGCTTGCTCACACGTCTTGTGGTATGCCTCTCTGATTTCTCTTGTCAATTTTTCACCGTGGGTGGAAATAGATAAACTAATTTAATCTGGCCTCAAGCCCCATCGCGGCAATGCACGGCCAAGTCAGACGAGCATGCCGGTCTTCTCAGTAAAATGTGGTGATTTCTTTGGTACATATTTACTAGTTCCTAACATTAGAATGCAGTACACTGCCCCTAACACGCACTAGACATATTTCGTGGTATGTTTAACCAAGCGTACCTCGCTTGCCTGCTCGCTTTTCTCAGTTCACTTGTGGATTGTGCTGCATACCTGCCTAGTTTATTTTTTCGCTCGAAATATGTGTGCATAGCATTCCACAAGCGCATTGAGAAAGGCGTCCAGACAAGGGAGATTTGTATAAATTACCACTAAATGTCTTGTGTCCATCATTAGTAGTGTAGTCTATGCCTCTGTTCATGTGTATGTTTGGTCAAATGTACAGGGTCGTCAACTCTTGGCACGAACACGACTCAGCGTGACCACGCCCCGCGGAGTGCCAGCGTGCATGGCGCAGGGGGGATGTGGAGCTTCGTGTCATCTGCTAAAGTGCGGGAGCATGCCATGCTTTAGCGGATGACACACGACATGAAGTCCCACCTCTAAGCCCCCGTGCGCCTGCACCGCTTAGCTCCGTTGCACAGCCATGCCATGCGCGCTGGCAATCCGCGGAGTTCGGCCACTCTGCACCATCTTCGTACTAAGAATGGACGGTCTTGTACATGGGGCAGACTGGCCGGTGTATAAGCATGTGCCCAGGAGAGCACCATTATTCACTCAAGGGACAAGCATGCTCATCCCACTTGACAATGCATTGACACAACTGGTGATGTACGCCAGATTTAGATTGTTCATCTCTTTTGTTTACTTAAGGCAACCGATTGATCAACAATATCACTGAGGCATACCATTTAAAAAAGAGCCAGTGCTCATTATGATTGCATTACAAAGAGGAATACTCTCTAAAGGACACAGAATAGTGATCACTCTGTGCTTATTTGTTCTATTTTTATGCAAGTACTGTTTATCATGATTTTATACATTTGTATTGCAACTTGTGCCCTTTGTTTTAAAAGATCGCTTGTGCAGTGCAAGGGCACACGCAGTATAAATATTATCTTTAATTTTTGCATCAAAATTAATGTTGAATTGGTAGTTTTCGTGTCTTGTTGTCTTCTTTCTGTCCCTTGTGTCACTCAAAAGGTAAACAGTAACGTACACCAACTTTCTTAATTACTTGCCCGTCAGTGTTGATAAACATGAAATGTTGCTTTCAGCCAGAATATTCTTACTATTTCTCATTTCCGGTCAGCATAGTGCTAATCCTTTGGCTTTTTATAAAGCGTGCTAATATGTACTTCTGATTAATGCAAAACTTAGTTCTAGTTGGTGGTAGCTGAACTTGGACATCATGACAAGTGCAAGGGCACACACACACACAAAGAGACACAGTCTGAACGGGCGCTAGGCATCAACTGAAGGGCTTAATGACAAAAGGCAGCAACGCACATATTGCGCAAAAACCTACAGAAAGATGTAGAAGGTGCAATTGTCCCTAAAGAGAATTCCGCTGCCGCTGTACTAGCGCTGTACTGTTACAACAAACATTTCAAACCTGGTCGCAGTAAAAGGAGCGTGCACACCGAGTTCTGAAGTTTGAAGTTGTGACGGGACTTGGCGCATTCATCGCTGCAGTTTAGTCATGACGAAAATATAACTGCTGAGATCAGTGAGTGGTGCGAGTGGTTTTCAGAGCCCACAAAAGAATTAACTTGTTTTCAACCATGCAAGGGTAATCATACTTTCAAGGCATGTCTCCAGTGTTCTTTAGAACAAGGCCATGTAGTGTGTGATGGTGGTGGATTTTGGAGACTGGCGCGCGTAGGTCTCTAGGTAACATGTGCTGCACTGTTCTCCGTGTGACACTGCAATCTTGGAGGCCTTGACGTCACTCGTTCTTGCACTGTTCTCTGCATGGCGGTGCGCCTATTTGAATCAATTGTTTCGCTTTCTCTGTTAATTTCATTATTGCAAGGTTAGAATGTACGAGATATGAGTGTTTGCTGCCCTTAACATGGAAAAATTTTATTAGTTTATACCTTTACACAAAAATGAATTTCTTGGTGAGGTTGGGTTTAACCCCAGTGTCTTTTAAAACTTGTTCGAGGGGCAGAAATTGGAAATTATAGAGTTGCATCAGAAATTGACGGACCTAATTAACCTATATCATATTGTTTTATACAAGTGCGTTTTAGTGTTAAGAATACTGCTCAGGAAAAAAACACTTCATATCTATTGCAGGTACAGATTGGTGTGGGATTTGTGATGCCACTCAACAAGTGGCATTACATATTCAAGTCTGCTTCCGACGGAAAGTGCCCATTAGAGGTGGCATGGCACCTGTGGACACCAGTGCAAGCAGGTGAAAGCAGCCTGACTGGACAGGCCTGCCGAACAATGTGCCGCGCATCTGGGAAGCTTCCGGCAACACCGGAGAAAGTGGCTGCTTTGAAAAGTAAGTCAACAGTCACCTCATTTAAGAAACATAACTGCATATCTGCAAGTTATCTGAATGAGTTAGCATTACATGATGTATACAGAGCGACAAGAAATGCCAAAGCAAGAATGAGGCAAGTGCCTATATATTATATCTTTTTCTTCTGCTGTATATGCACTGTGTCTCGACACACAATTTAAATGTCTCTGTGCGTATGAAAAGCAGCACAAGATAATTTCGGGATATGGGTTTCCTGCGAAAACCGCCCACAAAGCTTCCCCCATAATCAGTTTCAATTAAAAACAATCAAGAAAGTCGGGTGGCTACACGAGCGGTTAATTTTGACAGGACCTTAACAGCTTGCATTCACCTGCTGCTCATTGTCTTAACAGAAGTGAACATTTAAGCACCTCATTGTCTTTGAAATTTCTAATGTAGACATGGCATGCGTTATTGTAGCTTTTCACGCTTCAGCTTTCATTTCACTTTTTTGAAATAATGCTTCTCAAGAAAATTGGGTTCCGACACAGCTTGGCAAATTATATGGTCTAAAAGAAGCTTTTTAAACCACTGCCTTCTTAAGTGTTGACTGTGGTCACCTGATGTGCTGCTTTACAATCTGCAGCGTTCACAGCCATGCAATTTCAAAACACTATTCTCATTATTGGGATGTAAAGTTATAAACAGGGATAAAGTGCCTCAGAAAGGGTAGCCAACGTTTCGTTAGGAAGACCTATCTTCTCAAAGGCTGCCTCGTCATCCTCGGCATGTTAGTTTTAAAGTGTTAGTGGAGTGACGTCACATGCAGTTATCGGGAGTGGCTGGTTGTAAAGGGAGAGACTTGAAGGAGAATGAGCGCAGTCACTTGATGTCTGTAAGCATGATTCCTAAGACGTAGGAGCAATAGTGGGAGTGGGAAGGCGGGGAGAAAAGGAGAAAAAAAGAGACACCAAGAGGGAAAGAAAGAACAAGAAAAGAAAAAGAAGGGCAAAGGAAGGTGTTGGGGAAGCAAGAGGTTAGGGAGCATTCAGGGGTGTCTTTGGCAGCATGTTCTTGTGGCTTTAAAGGAGCCGGTGAGGCGGTCAGTGCTCGAGTAACAAAAACAACCCGAAAAGACATTAGTTGAAAGAATGACTTGAGTAGCATAGCAGCAATGCGTCGGATAATTTAGAAGGAGTTAAGATGGCAGCAAGGAGTCCGGAATGCAGTGCATAGGGCAGCTGGAAGGCAGCGGCATGGTCTTTCTAGGGACGTTAGTCCCAGTAGCTCAACGTACGTGTCGTCACAGCGGTACACAGAAGTGGCGATACCCTGTGTGGCTGAGGCACCGAAGAAGGTATCCTGGCGCCTGGGACTTTGGAGTGTGTTGGTGAGGGTGTTTCGAAAAAATATAATAAAGAACAGACAAATATGGGGGTGAACTGAAACTGGAATAACAAATAAGAGGGTGGCATGAGCAAAAGCGTGCGGAAGCAGATGTACATGGGAAAACATATTTATGCGAACATATTTATTGGGATTTTACAGACTTCCTATTGCGCTGCACTGACAGGCCCCACACATACCTACGATACATAGACGACATATTCATAATATGGTGACATGGTCAAGACAGCCTAGATAAATATGTAGGATTTCTAAATTCTTTTCACCCAACAATAAAATTCACATCAAAATCTTCAATGGAGCGCATAAACATTCTGGACACAACAATATACATTGACACTGGGACACTAATGACAATGCTGTATGGAAACCTTTGACAAACAACAGTACCTAAAATATACAAGCCACCATCAAGCCACATTGCAAAGAAGGCATCTTTAAAGGCCAAGCACATGGCTACGTCACATGTGTGTTGAAAACCAAGACTACATAGATAGACTTGATCACCTTAAAGAAACCCTATCAAACGGGAACCACCCAAAGAGTCCCCTTCAGAAAGCCTGCACCAATGCAACCAAACCTGACTGAGCCGAGGTGCTCAAGCCCCACCCTAGGATCACAAAGAACAGCGCCTCTTCTTACTACTAAATTCTCAAACACACTGCCAAACATGAACAACATCCTCAATAAATACTACCCAATTCTCGCCAGCAACCAGAAACAAGATTTTTCCCGCCCTGCCCAGAGTAGTCTTGAGATGCAACACTATAATATTAAGGATATTCTTGTACGTGCCAAACTAAAAACAACAACGAAGTTGGGAACCAGTCCCTGTGGCTGCCCGGGTGCTCTACATGCAAACACATTTAATCTACTACTACAGTAATAAGTACAGCATCAAATTACTCAAACAAGGTAATTTCGAGTTTCATCTGCACATCAAGCAATGCAGTCTACTGTCTAGAATGTGCCACTTGTAGCAAATAATACATAGGTGAGACAGGACAAAAAATTCATAAAAGACTGAACGGTCATCGCGCAGATACAAAACAATTTACCTAAAGCAGTAGCCAGCCACTTCAATGAACATGTCATATGTGACAAAGCAAGGCTCTATAGACTACAAATTTCCGCTCACCTCGCTAGAGGAAATATATGGAATCATACCTCATACACAAGTTTAAATGCCTACATCCAATGGAAATCAATTTAACACATAGCAACTTAGAATCTTTAAAAACTTTAAAGCTGTAACTTAAATCGGAAAGCCTCATGTCATCAACCAAGCCACAAAACACATTGTGCCACCACCTAAACTTAATTCTTAACCTCACCTATTCCACCGTTACTAATTTTTACCTGCTTACTACTCAATTTATTATATTCTTTCATGTTTTAATGTTTATATCAACTGTATGACCCCTTTTCCCATGTACACTTGCCTGCGCCCGCTTTTGCTCATGTAACCCTCCTATTTGTTATTCCATTTTCAGTTCCCCCCCTTTTGTCTGTTTTCTATCATATTTTTTTAACACCCTCACCACCACAATCCAAAATCCCAGATGCCAGGATACCTTTTTCTGCGCATCAGTCACACAGGGTATCACCAGCTCTATATACCACTGTGACGACACCTGCATTGAGCTACTGAGGCTGACATCCCTAAAACACCATGCTTCTTCCTGCCAGCTACCACATGCATTGCATCCCAGACTCCTTGTCGCCATCTTAATTTCTTCAACATTACCCGACGCGTTGCTGCTACGCTACTCAAGTCATTCTTTCAACTGATGTCTTTTGGGGTGTTTTTTGTTACTCGCACACTGACTGCCTGACCAGTTCTAAAACGGCAGAAACATGCCGCCAATGACACTCCTGAATGCTCCCTAACCCCTCACTTCCTTAACACGCTCCCATGCCCGTCCTTTTCTTGTCTTTCTTTTTTTGCCTCTTGGCATGTCTTTTTTTTCTCCTTTACTTTCGTTTCTTTTCTCGCCGCCTTCCTATCCTCACGGTCTTGTGCCCTCGTCTTAGGAACCATGCTTACAGACGTCAGACAGCGCTCATTCTCTTTAATGTCTCTCCCTTTACAACCAGCTGCCACTGACAACAACTGCACGTGACGTCACCCTACTAGTCCTTTAAAACTAACATGCCAAGGCTGATCAGGCCACTTTTGACGAAGATAGCTCCTATCGAAACGTTGGCCAGCCTTTCTGAGGCACCTCATCCGTGTTTATAACCTTCATACCACAGTGTGCTATTCCATCTGTCAGCCGCTTTCTTGATTTTAGATGTTCTGATTATTGAAGTTTGTAAGACATGGCCTATCAGCATTTTCGGCATACTTTCAGTGATCTCATTTTATTTAAGCATAAGAATGAGGAAAGAACTGCTACACAAAGAAAGCACCTCGTACATTATTCGCATGTACGCTCTGATCTGCATAGCTGATCTTGTTCTAGGCAAAGCATCCTAAAATTTTCATGCCTCTCTTCGGTGCCAAGAAAAGCAAGGTGCTGGGCATCATGCGGAATTCCAGCGATTTCCGCCAGCCTGGATTAGAAAGGACTGTATAGTGTGGCTGTAACTGGCATTCTTCTGCCAAGATTCAATTGTTTTATGGATCAAAGTACCAGGTACTCTTGTAGTCGCATCAACACTCTGCCGAAGATTTCATTTCCTACAGAAATATGCTTTTTTTTAAACAGACGAGCATGAAAGATTGCTCTGTATTACGTTAAGATGCTTCTTTAGGCTTTCTTACATTGAAGATGTAGGTTAGCTTAGCAAAGTAGCAATGTGGAGATTGAAAAGTAGAAAAAAAATGGCAGATCCCATGCCGTGAGAATCGATGTACACGAAGCACACATTGTTTGCATTGATTGACAATAATTAACGGTGATGTTAGTAGCAAGTTTGTAATTTTTTCAGCGTTTAGTCCAATACGAAAGTGGCGAGTTGATGTTAAGCTTTACCTTGCATGCACCACTTCTCTTTGTCTGCATAGTCCGCAGAACACACAGAGAGATGCGTTTGCTTGAGGTGTTGTTGCGAGTCATTGTTCATAATCTCTGAGAGGGAATTGAGCGTTGTCATTGCCTCACATGGCGCAGCGCATCATGGCAGAAATATTAAACTTTAATTGAATTATGAGGCTGTGCATACTTCAATTAGGTATTGTAATTGTATGTATACATAAGTTCGCGGTCTGCACTACATTTCACTGCATAGCGAAGACGCTCCTGTTCTGTGTGACACTTCTTTCAAGTCTGGGTGTCCTCGACGTCGAGTGCACGCCTTGTTGGCGCGTGTTAATGGGCTCCTTCTACATACATGGCCAACACACTGTTGAGATTCCAGCTCAAAGTGCTCTCTTCAGACTAAGGACGATTCTAATGTTTACACTATCACAGCCCAGCATCTGCATTTTTCTCGTATAGAAATTAAAACCAGCACAGTACGTGCAATACACCCTAACGGTGAAATGCTGGGGCAGCAGCGCCGGTCAGGATGTGCAGAGGTGAGCGCCATCTGGTAATGTTGCAAGAAATCCAACGGCATGCATGACAAGACCATAGCAGCTGCAGCGCCCGCAATGTTGGGAGAAGAGGAAAAAAAAGCTTCACTTTAAAACATTAGTTGCCATCATTTGGAGCTAAATAAAGCTTGCAAGCCAGCCATTATACAGCTTTTACATGAAATCTTTTATGCCTATATGGCAAATGCTAAAGTTACGACTTCCTCACCAACCGCATGAGCAACAAGTAAAGCTAACAAATGATAGAATGGACAAACCAGACAGCTTGCACCTTGCAGCTCTCCTGCATGCGTTAGAGACAGTGTAGCCAAATTGTGGTTCTCCGAATTTGACAGGAATTTGGGTGGTCGAAGAGCAGACAAATTATGCAAAATCAGAAGCCAAATATCCACCCCATGAGGCTTTGAGTACAGCTTCCATGTGTCTAAATTTTGCAGTTAAGCCAACCTCCAGATGAGAAGAGGCGTGGCTTTGGCAAAAAACATACAAAAATTCCATGTAAATCTGCAAAACAATGTGATGCATGTGTATGCATTCTCACTGCAAATAAACCTGTGCCTGCTTGCGCCCTGGGTAGCATGTTTGTGTGTGACATTTGCTGCATTTTGTTATCTGAAACTTTTTTTGAAGTGATAAGAGCATATTTTCTTCATTCACTTATTGCTGGAAATCATTGGAAAAACAATTTACTTATATATTTATTGCACTCTCCTTTTAGACTGCCTGGAGAAATACATAAGTGACCATCCAATGATGCCACCTACACCACATCCGGAGAACCACCTTGCTTCCCTGCGAAAGCACCTTTGGAGCTTTCTTTTACACAAGCAGGACGCCAGGGCAAGCGAGTGGAAAAGTAAATACAGTACAAGTCCAGTGATGCTTTTTCAATAAAGTGTGATGATATGCTACGTAGTATGGTGCTTTACAGATTGATTCGTTATGGCATGAAAATAGCCGCATCTTGGCAACATGTATATACAGACTGTACACTTCATAAGACTCAACATCACATATAAAGATAGCCCGTCATGAGCTTCCGTATAGCAATGGCTGCTCCTTCAATTCATCACACAACTTGCCTTTGACGTGCTGCGCCCACGATGATATCCAACCAAGTGCCCACCGTGCCACCCATCACCCACCGTGCCACCCATCACCCACCGTGCCGCCCAGCACCCGCTGTGCCCAGCAACCAGCATGCTGCCCAGCACCCACCATGCCACCCGTCACCCACCATGTCACCCAGCACCCACCGTGCCACCCGTCACCCGGCATGCCACCCAGCACCCACCGTGCCACCCGTCACCCGGCATGCCACCCATCACCATAATCCACCATGATGATGGATGATGGATTCCACTATGCCCAGCATCGGGCAAATTTTCAATAGGGTTCAAAGTGTCATTACAGTGCCAGATGGTAGCGTTACTATGCTTCCAGCGAAACAGGTATTTGATGTGGATTCTATTTCTTATCCTGGAATTGCCAACATATTGGTAAACCTGAAAACCAAAGCTTCTTGTGGCCCTGACGAAATCCCAAACATCTTTCCTAAACGTTATCCTGAATATACTGCCAGCTTTCTTGTAAGATTTTTTTTTGCTTCTCTGCTGTCAGCACAACTGCCCGATGAATGGAGAGTGGCCCCAGTTGTTCTAGTATTTAAAATAGGGGATCAATCGAGGTTACAAAATTATCATCCCATTTTTCTGACATCACAATGTTTCAAGCTCTTGGAGCACATCGTCGCAGACTATATAAAAGAATTCTTGGCTCAAAACAATGTGCCCACGAAGTTTCAACATGACTTCAGAAAGGGTTATTCGGCTGTAACGTAATTGGTATCAGTAATTAATTCGTTTGCTTTATCTCTGGACCATATTGGCGAAATTGATGTAATATTTTTAGATTTCAGAAAAGCCTTCGATAAGGTTCCGCAGGACAAATTAATCTTCAAACTTAGAATTATTGGCATACCTGACATTTTCATAAACTGGATTATTGCTTACCTGATTAAATGCACTCTGTACGTCACAATTTGTGAACATAGCTGGGCCACTCTCCCAGTCACATCAGGGGTGCTCCAAGGTAGTGCCTTGGTACTTCTACTGTTTCTAATGTATATAAATGACAGCGTTAAAACTATAACTCCTAGAGGGAAAATTACTGTTTGCCGATGATCGTATTTTGTTCAGTGAAACAACTTGTCAGAATGATCAGACTGTCTTCGAAAGGAATTTAAATGACATACTGAAGTGGTGTAATGAATGACGTATGTTTATTAACACCGCTAAATCCGCATCTCTTCGAATTACTCGTAAGAAAGAACACTAACTTTTTCTTATATGGTAGGATCTTGAGCTCTGCGTGAGAGTATCAAATACAAATACTTAGGTGTTATTTTGATTTCTACATTGTCGTAGAACACGCACATTAATTATATGTGTTCTTCTGCTTTCCGCTAACTCTGTTTCCTAAGACACAAAATGAGAAATGCCCCTCATGATGTGAAATTACTGTCTTATTTTTCATTTATTAGACGAAAGTTAGAGTATGCATGTATATCATGGGATCCTTCCAGTTTGTCAAATGTCGCGCGTCTTCGAAAAATACAATAAACGGCAGTTAGGTTTATATTTTCTAAAATTCGCAAGACTAGACTCTCCCTCTAAAATTATGAAAGAAAATTCCATACCCATTAGTGAATCACGCCGGAAGCCGCTAAGGCTTGAATTGCTTTCCCTTCTTCACAACAACAGTCTTGAAATGAAACCATCGACTTACATAAAGCATGCAATAACACTGCACACAAGACAGCACCATCCGTACTCACTAACACCCTATTATGCTCGAAGTGAAACATGAAAGTTTCTTTTTTTCAAGAACAATATCAGACTGGAACGACAGTTTACAGACACCGTGTGACTAAGAATTCTTTAAATTAATGCTCCCTTGTTCCTAATTCGCTCACTTTTGTTTGTATGCATTATAGTGCCCCTCTGCCTGGACCGAAAGGTCTGCAGTATGTACTAAATAAATAAATAAATAAAGTAAGCGCATCTGCTGACTACTAGCGAGTACGACGCAGATCTTGTACGCGTAATTGTTTCAAAGACGACCTGCGAATACGCATGTAGCTCAATTCGAATCCATTTTATTCGCAAGATGCATTTACTTTACCCCGAACCCGCGGACGTGTGAAGGCGTGCGGAAATCGTTATCCAAAATGCGATCTTTGATTGCCTTCACTATTCTGAATTTTTAAGGGTATAATGTCAACCTTTGACGTCAACGCTGAAGGCTGTGCATTCTGCAAACACCCTTTCCTGTAAAATTCTAATGACTTCTTCAGACTTTCTTACTTTGAATGGGCTTTCTGCCCGGAGCACTGTAATGTTCTTTTAAAAATAACCAGAGACTAGGTACTGCGAAGCGTTTCTATCAAACGCACTTGTACGCAACAACTGCTGAGGTTTGTGGCTTTTTATCACGAACAAAATTTAAATGTTCAGCCCCTGACTTTTGTATACTGTACTGCATAGTGCCTTTTAGGCAGAACGTGGAGTCTTCCAGCTCTACTGATTTTGTGAATTTCTTAGATTTGCCCGTGAGCTGCTGTTTCTTCCTTAACTGCGATGGAGATGGAGTCTCCCGCGCGTCCGCCGGACTCGACAGTGCCCACGGCGGCTGCCTCCAGGAAGCGCAACGGCACCGAGAGCGACACTGATAGCGATGACACCATGCAGTACTATGTCAGCAGTGAAGATTCTTGTGACGACACCTTCGAGCTGGTGCGGAGTCGTAAATCAAAGTGAAGATTTCTCGGCGCATCATCGAATTCAAGTGAGTCCACCGTGAGATCTTTGCCGAATACCGAGGAGCTCACAATCCTGTTCGCGAGAGTTCTCGCAACTGACAACCTGAGACGCCTCGACAGGCAGGCCGCGTCTTCACATCTAGAAGTGCCGGTTCCGAATAAGATCAACGACATTAGAGTGAACACCTGTAAGAACCTGCTAGCGATTGACGTAGAACACGCAGCTGCAGTGGATTCCTTGCGTAAAGTAAGGGAACTTCACGGGATGAAAGTCCGCTCCATATTCCGCTGGGCAAACAAGTTAGTACTGGCGTAATTTATGATGTTGACGAGACCATTCTTGACTCCAATCTGTCAATCCTAATCAAACCAGCTAAAGAAAACACCATCATCACAAACGCGTTCCATCTCGGCACGTCATGGTGTGTTAAGATCGTATGTAAGGGCGAGTCCCTTCCACCGCATGTATACGTGGGCCACTTCCGACACGCAGTTCGCCCCTTTAAACCAAAACCTTTGCAGTGCTGAAAGTGCATACAGCTTGGCCATGAGAGCAGTGTGTGCAATAACACTATTGTCTGTTCTCGCTGCACTGGGCCCTACACCACTAACACGTGCGAGGCCAGTGCGCTGAAGTGGACAAATGCAGCGGCCCTCACGATGTATCCTCGAAGGAATGCCCTTTGATTCGAACGAAATACCAATAATGAAGAAAATGGTTAGAGACCACTCTTCTCACCGAGAAGCAGCAACATCTATTAGGCGACGACGATCACGTCACCAGGGTCGATCCAAGAGCCTCCAAAGCCTCTGCAGACGCCATCCACGTACATTACCACCCACTCTTCCACCCAGGCCAAATGCAGTAAGCTCAAAGGACACGGGTGCATCGAACAGCACGGCTGCTGACGATTTGCTTGCATTCCTGATGCTACATGCCCCTATTGAGCAAAATCATACTGCTACAGCAGGGGACACTTCGTCCGTTCATGATAAATTGACGAACCAAGATCAACAAATTGTTGTTATGATCAGCTCTCTGGTGAGTGCTATTCGTGTTCTTCTCGACACGCTACAGACACCAACAGCTCGAAGTGCATTGTAATTGCTGGATGCCATCAATCCGGTTCTGGCGACCCTTCAGAAGTCCAGTGCTTGAGAACTTCTCTAGCAGAACCATGGCTCATCGACAACAACAACCATCGTTCCGGGATGATGTCAGAAGTGCTTCCATATTCCAATAGAATGCGACGCCTGAGGTCACGTATTTCAGATTTTCAACAGTTCGTGTTTGAGAACCACTTTCCTAAACTGGTCATCTGTGAACCGAACTTATCGGCCTCCATAAGACTATCAGGACATGAACCTTTTGTTTCAAACACATGCGTCCATAGTAGTAAGGGTCTGGTTTACATTCGCAAGAACCTTACTTATTTTCCCAATAAGTCGTGGCCCACGACGGTAACCAATACATCTCTATTACTGTGAAAAAAAAGCTGTTTTTTACTCTTATTAGCGTGTACCGTTCCCCAACAAGTGAGTTTGATAGCAAGGGACTGGAGATATTATGGCTGCTACTCCCGGTCATTGCATAATAATAGGGGCTTCAACGCTCACCACCAGATATGTGGAAGCTCCAGGATAAATTCGAGGGGCAGGTCACTAATATCCTTTGCATCAGGTCACAACATGTGTCTTCTAAATGACGGATGCCCGACATTTGTGCGAGCAACAACGTACAGCAGCTGCCTTGACTTCACTTTGGTGTGACATTGCCTGACCTTGAGCGTGGAGTGTTTCACTGATATTGAAACCTATGGAAGTGATCATACTCGGACCTATGTGAGAATCGATGTACTAGACGCCGCATCACTGGTTGCGTCTCACTATATCGACTAGTCAGTCTTTCAAGATCGTATAAAAGACATATGCACGACACACATTACACGCAGATTAGAATACCTAACTGCAGACGCAATGCAAGATTGCACTAGCTGCTTCACACATTCATCAAAGCGTACAGAGAATGACATTGAATTGGAAAGGTTTCGTGCACTACGTCGCCGAGTTGAAAGGAGGTACAGGCACACGAAGTCAATTCATGACCTCATAGAAGCTCGGCGCATGCAAAAGAAGGCCAAACGCCGAATGGATAAGCTAGCGCATGAAAGATGGAAGTGCTTTTGCGACTCACTGGACCCCCGCAAGTCATTGTCCCGTGTGTGACGTACCCTACGGCGTCTTTTCTCAAGTCCCATGCAGCGACACCCTTTTAACGCCCTTGCTCTCTGTCAAAACCACCATGAGATAGACGTTGCAGGAAAATTTTGTGCGAAAGTTGCCGGCGGCACAGTTTTACTCCATGACATGGCTTTAGGTAACATCCCCGGTCTACGGGATGCGAGTATGGACGCTCCATTCTCTGTGGAAAAGTTAGAAGATGCTATGGCGCTCTGTATGTGTTCGTCTTCACCAGGGCCCGATGGTATAAAATATACTGCTT
This sequence comes from Dermacentor albipictus, assembly GCF_038994185.2. Taxonomy (NCBI): domain Eukaryota; kingdom Metazoa; phylum Arthropoda; class Arachnida; order Ixodida; family Ixodidae; genus Dermacentor; species Dermacentor albipictus. Next base: position 52,229,765 of record NC_091827.1, on the reverse strand, counting down.
TGCGCCACATAGGTCGAGAAGCACGAAGAGAACTCCTCAGCCTTTTTAATAGTTCATGGCAAGATGGCGTCGTCTTACAGGAATGGAAACGCAGCCGCCTGGTACAGCTTCTAAAAGCAGGAAAGTCACCACTCGAACTGACATCATATCGGACTATAGCTCTTGACACCTGCGTTGGGAAGCTCATGGAACGTACGATCCTAGTGCGTCTCGAATTGTACCTTGAACACCACAATATTTACCCTGACTCTATGGCGGGATATTGACGCGGTCGTTCAGTGATTCTCAGTGTCATCGATATAGAATCCTCTGTAGAAAAGCAAAAAGCATGGAAGCGACTATAAGTAGCACTCTTTCTTGACATGAAAGGCGCTTACGAAAACGTTGCCCATCAAACCGTTCTAGACTTTAGACACACATTTGACAATAGCACTAGGAGGGCAAGTATATCGATGGATCAGAAGACCACTTGACACGAAGGTCCTTGTTCGTAAGTACGGAAGATGGTCCGACTACCGACCACTACACATGCCGAGGCGTTCCCCAAGACAATGTTCTAAGCACCATTCTATTCAACCTCGCGCTTCTCGGGCTGACCGAATCCCTACCGGAAACAGCGAGTGTCTCAATCTACGCCGATGCCATCTGCATCTGTATATCAGCGGTGACTCGCCTGCAGGTTCGCGCACGGCTACAGAAAGCAGCAGCACAGGCATCTGACTATCTTCACACACAAAGCCTTACCATCTAAACAGAAAAATTTGCGTTAGTCGCTTTAACGCGAAAAGGGATGACTCATTATCCAGTATGCATCAATGGTCAGCCTATCTCCAACAAAAGAAATCGTCGGTTTTGGGGCTTCATCGTAGACCGGGACATCTTTTGGAGCCCTCAGGTTGCCCACTTGAAGAAGCTCACATCTATTCATGTCTTCAAGTTCATCGCCGGCAAAACTTGGGGATCGTCGTCAGGCTCCATGCTACAGTTATATCCAGCATTTTTCATCGGATTCCTATGATATAGCTCTCCCGTGCTTGCTAAAACGTGCAAGTCAAGTCTCCGGGAGCTTCAGAGCATGCAGGCGCAGGCACTGCGTGTTTGCCTAGGCCTTCCGCGGAGCGTCTCAACAGCAGGAACCATTATAATAGCTCACGACCATCCGATCACGACCTACATTAGCACCGAAATGCTTAGGGCCCATGTTTGTCATGTTTCACGCATGCAATCAAGCTCTCTTGCCTGCCTGCCAGAACAACGACCACAGGCGTCTTTCTCCAACAAGGGCAGCATCCATCCTGCCTTCGTACCGTCGGGCTTCACATCCTCAACACGTTCAACCTCAGCTTTGCGGTGGTTAAAACAACCTCAAGTGCGTCTTACGGTTCCAGGGATAAGAACGAAGACCGACTGCCCACTTTGGCCTTGAAGCAAGTAGCTCAGGATTGCTTGCACACTTCCTACTTTGACCGAGTCCACATATATACGGATGGCTCTTCCACTCAGACCAACTCCGCCGCGCAATGGTTATACGAACACGATCACTAAGCATCCGATAAAAGATTTCTCACTTGACAACATCGACCGGTTAGGAGCTTGTTGCCCTCCGAGGTACCGTTTAATATATTAATAACCAACCGGCTAATCGATTGGCAATATTCTGCGATTCGAAGGCGTCCTTACAATGTCTTCTGTCATCTCTTCGTCACGGCTCATGCGAAACGCTCGTGTCGGAGATAAAAGAAATGCACCATCACATGATCGCGAAAAGTCACGATGTCGTGTTTCACTGGCTGCCTGGCCATTACGGTATCACCGGTAACAACCTCGCTGATGAAGCTGCTAGGAAAGCACACGAAGCAGCAACCCTTGTTTTTATCATGGACTGACACAGCCCAACGCTTAGGCAAGCTAGCGCACCGTATGACATTAGAGAAGTGGCACACACCTAAATTCACTCAACATCGATTGCATTCCCTCGAACCATCTATGCAACTGCGGCTGTTACGAGGTCTTCCGCGTAATGTGGAAACAGTGCTCTGCTGCTTACGCTTGGGCATCGCATTCACCAATGCATATACATTTTTGTGCAATGCCTGCGGCATCGAGGAAAACAGAACATCTACTGTGCTACTGCCCATCTTTTGAAAATGAAAAGCAAGACCTCTGCACAGCTCTCAATCAGTTAGATAGAAAGCCATTTACCTTGAACAAGCCATTGGGACCATGGCCCCACATATCGCAGCTACAAAAAGCCACAAGAGCGCTGCTGCGATATTTGAAAGCTACCCGATCGTGTCAGCGTATGTGATCCAGACTGAGTCACCGAATAATATCCCCAGTGGACTTTCTCTTCCTTTAATCTTTCCGTCCCCATTTCCCTTTCCTGAGTGTAGGGTAGCCAACCGGGCTCAGTCCTGGTTAAACTCACTACATATATTTACCATTTGCTCTCTCTCTCTCTCTCTGGATAGAAGCTTGAGGTTCAACACCAGCAAGAATTTCTTTGCTTGATATTTGACTTTCTTAGGTTCGACGTATACCATCTTCGAGTTTTTGTTAAAGCAGTTGACCCTTTCTAGAAAGACTGTCCTTCTGTATAAAAGGATGAAGTACCCTTCTTTATCAGGAGGGAATGCTACGTCTTTGTTTTATTTTTGATATTGCACAGAAGAATTGAGCAACAAAATTGAGAAGTGATGAAGTTTCATGCCATGTCCAAATCCAATAGTTTTATTAAGGATGGTATTAACACCTGTTAAGTACCTTCAGTGGCATGGCATGGAGATTACAGCATTGCTCACGTTTTATCGTTTACTTATCTATATATCATGTTCAGAGAGATGCAGGAACCGGTATTGTCCACCGACAAAAGTAAGCTTTCTGGTCTGTCTTAGCCAAAGTGTTTTTACCGAGGTGTGACAAATTTCTCACCACAAAAGTCACTCAAGTGCAGACTCAAGAAGAGTTTTGAGGGAAAATTTGCATGCCTTTAATGCCTCTACAAAGCTGTAACTCCTATTATATAAGCAATTTTATCACTCCAATTCCTAAGCCTGCTTCGAGGAGAAAGCACCGCCAGCAACAACATGATTTGCTTTCAGGTAAAGATTAATACTCACTTAGTCGAGTCGAGCTCAGAGTATTGCTTTCTTCAAGCTAAATTTATTGTTTCACACACGCATAGAATAGCGTGGCAAAAGCCCAATGAAATTGGATAGGTCCCGCATTCGGGAGGTTATGTGTGATTCAGCCCTGAGCACGTACTCAGTAGATCTTTCACCTCGACCACAAGAGGTGGACTAGAGCTCCTGCAAGAAACCTTCTTATAGGTTGTACAGAAGCGCATGAAGGTCACGGAAAATATTTGGCCATACTTTTATTTGCTTTTACTCTTCCAAAGTATCAATGCCGTTAGAGTAGCAACACGGATATAAGTGCATGGAAGAACCATTTCAAAGTAAACGATGAGGTTCACATATATCATTGCTTTTAACTTCTAGTCACCATAGATGGAGCTTGCATTCTAAACAAACCTTGAACACAGCCCCTTGAACTGTCTCATTATCATCATCAGCAGCAGCAGCCTGGTTGCGCCCATTGCGGGGCAAAGGCCTCTCCCATACTTCTCCAACTACCCCGGTCATGTACTAATTGCGGCCATGTTGTCACTGCAAACTTCTTAATCTCATCTGCCCACCTAACTTTCTGGCGCCCTCTGTTAGGCTTCCCTTCGCTTGCGATCCATTCTGTAACTCTAAAAGACCATCGGTTATCTTCCCTCCTCATTACGTGTCCTGCCCATGCCCATTTCTTTTTCTTGATTTCAACTAAGATATCATTAACTCGTGTTTGTTCCCTCATCCAATCTGCTCTTTTCTTATCGCTTAACGTTACACCTATCATTCTTCTTTCCATGGCTCGTTGCGTCGTCCTCAATTTAAGTAGAACCCTTTGGAAGCCTCCAGGTTTCTGCCCCGTACATCAGTACTGGTAAGACAGAGCTGTTATAAACTTTTCTCTTGAGGGATTCCTCCAATTTCTCTAATTCCTCCAATAGCACTGCTAAACTCGCCTCACTAGATCACGTTCTAGCGTTAAACGTTGCCAGGTTCATATTACAATGTCGGCCTGTCCGGAGGTGTGTCGCAGGTCTGACCACCGCCCTGGTCAGTTGCTTCGCAGCTGCTGGGGACTGAGGGCCCGGGTTTGATTGTTGTGTTCATATAGGAGGTTGCGGCCAAGTACTGCACCAGGGTGGCCAATCCTGTTCTGGTGAGGGAGTGCGTTGCCGGTTCTCGTCGCCGTGATCAGGCCACACTCCAGGCCGGCTTATGCAACTTCATCAACACGCAGATTTTTTTTATCGGGTGGAAAATTACGCGGCTCCGGGATTCGAACCATGGACCTCTTGCACGCGAGGCGGGTGTTCTACCTCTACGCCAGCGCTGCACCACCTTCTGTGCACTGTCTAAATCACCTTATCTTAAATGTAGGTTTGTCCCGTTGTCCGAGGCACAGTTGCGGCTGCAAAGAGAAAGTTACTTGTTTGCATCTTGGAAGATCCTGCATATGCAAGTGCGGTAAGTGGTAAAGTATTCTTCAATGTACTCTTCCTTTCTTCAACAATGCATTTGTGTCGCGTCTGCATAGCCAGCCAACAGTTATTATCATAGTATATTTTGGCGCGTGCGTTCTTAGCACTGCAATTCAGTCGCAACATGTAGGAACCAATCATCAAAATACCATCAGAGATGACTGTGTTTGAAGCGTCACCCCCTAGTGACCCCTTACAACACCCCCTAGTGTGAAATACCTCAGCAACCAAAAAGTCGTAGTCGAAAACACTTATGCATAGCCTCTTTGCAACCTACATCGAATATCTAATGACTCCGTTGCAATTTTCACATTCTCCGATTTCTATAAATTGAGCATGGAAAGAAAAAAAAATTTTACGCAATAAATCAAAATTAGTTAACGTAGATGCAACAGTGACAACAGCTCATTGTAGTGGTGGTTTTTAATCAATGCACTGTGCTTCGTGGCCCGACTTCGCACAGCTGTTGTAGAATAGGGTTCCTTCCAAAGGAGAAGAAATAGATGAAAATTTTATTACCACTTTCTTAGTGAAAAAATTAAGAAGTTGCGAGGCGCTCTATTTTTTGTTAGTCGCCAGCATTCATTTTGTTTGATTTTTCGTCCTCCCCTTCTTGTGTAGCATGGAAGGCATCGTGCCTCGCAAGCTTTTTTATTGTTAATTTTAAAACAACAGGTAGATCCAAAGCATCTGGTTTAACCTGCGTGAACAAAGCTTTCGTTAAACGCTCATCTAAATACTATAACTTTGACCATTTCATTCCTGCGTTCTTGTTGGAAAGTAAACTTGTGTGCACATGCTCCAACATATAGTAGCCCTGCGGAATGCGAGAAATCTGACGCGTGGCTGTTTTTCTTCATTTCTTGCTGTTTATTTTCAAATTTGCCGGCATGTTCCCGGCCTGTTCCCCGTTGCGAGTATGGGCCGTAGTGTGGAAAATTATAATCATACACAAACGGTGATGATCGAATAAGAGCTAATGGGCGTTTGCACTACAAAAGTGTACGTGCAGTTGTGGCCAAAAGATTTGAATTTTTGGCTGCTGCGCTTGGCGAGCGAGTTTCGAATCCCACCACCAGACTTTATTTTTTCAAGGGAATGTAAACTGAATAGGTGAGAGGCGCACCAGTGACCAACCGAGTAGACTGACCTAGTACAGTAGAATCCGAAAGTTCCGCTTGAATATCCATTATTCTTGTCTAACAACAATGGCAAACTAAAGACCTTCTCTGAACAATAAGCTCCTGTCAGGATTAGGAAAACAGTTTATATATCATGTAATGCGCAGGAGAAAGTTCGATATGGAGTTTTGTATGGGAGTTTTTGCGATAGGGAGTTTTACAAGTTTACTCAAAATATTTCTTATAGGACGTTCAATAAATAATAATAATTTATTGTATATCTAGGCAAAGTACAAATAAAACTGATCGGCATTTTCTAATAGTCAGCAAACAACATTACCTTGGCTCTGTCCAGGTACTTGGCACAAATATAATTTCATATTTCGCAGAAGCATGGCAAAACCTTCATATGCAGTCAAACGCCTTCACATGGAAATGCTCAGGACTTCCGAAGTTCTTTGATATACAGATCCCTTTGTTCTATAGGTCGCGCGCCGCAACACTCACAAAAGAGCTGTCTAAGTACGTTCAATGAAAGCAAACCTTCATTTAACACGATTTCTAATATCAAAGAATGTGTGACTGCCGCCAACACTATATTGCATCGGGGTCCAGAGCATGATGCGCGACGAAGTGGAGGAAAAATACCCCATCGCCTCTCGCGCATTCAAAACCATTTGTTCGTTTACAGGATATTCATCACTGCCACCTCTGGTAACAATAGCGTCTTTTCCGCATTATCTGAATTTGAAGACGTGGTATGTCGTCACCTTCAGTCGCATCGTCAAAATCTAATCGTCAAATACAACCGCCACACTCCTCGATGCGCTGAAACGAACAGAATACTAGCTTAGCCATTCCTGGTGCAATGAAGCTGTACTAGTTGTGACATCAGCAAGCTCCTCAATTACATCAGAAGCGCTGGCGTTAGCAATAGCACAGAGCGCACTCAACTTCGTGAAGTCTTCTAAAAGCAGTGTTGGCCCTGGTACGTGGAAGTCGTTGTATAGCAACAAATCATCTGTCGGGGAAGCCTAAACTTCGCAGTAAAGGAGAAATCGTTGCATCAGTCTTGCTTGTATAGCCATTCATAATGCATATGAAAGCTAGGAATTAGGCAGGGACCTAATGAGTCATTCCTTATACAGCTCCATTCACTGTAATGGCGTTAGTTGCAGAGGCGTTTGATTGTACGCATGTACCTTTTGGATTCATATGCGCTCAACTAGTTTGCTATTTGACTTCCTCATATTCCACGCCACTGAGGTGGATGTACATGGATGTGAACTATGAGAGGAAGGTATGTGTGGTATGGAGCTGTATTTTCAGATATGCAGAGAGAACTGAGCATTCACTGGCCTCATGATGATGAGTACTCGAAATGGGCGGAGAAGCTTAACGTACTTACATAAAAGCACCACCGAGATTGCTTATTTCAGTCAGTCTAGTCTGCGCTGCATGATCGAAAAAAATACGATAAGACTGTAATATCAGTTTCATCAGAGTCAGCCCGTTTGGCTCGTACGAAGGCCTCTCTCAGAGATATCCCATTACTCGTGTGTTACGCTAGGTGATTCCCAACTTGCGCTTGCAGATTTTCCAGTGTCATTACTACACCTTCTTTCCTGCCGTACTCGACTGCGCTTTCCATCCCATCGCACCCATTCAGTAAATCTAAAAACCCAATGGTTATCTGCCCAACGTATAACATGCCTGTCCACCTCATTTTTTTCATGTCAACTAGAATGTCAGCTATTGTTGTTTTCTCGTTGATTCACACCGATATCTTCCGGTTTCTTAAGGTTACGCGAAACGTTCTTCATTGCATCGCTCTCTGTGTCACCCATAACCTCTAACATCAAGAACTGTTACCTCATACATTTTGTTCATATAAGAAGTGGTGCATAGTATCATACATTGCCCAAAGCTTCTTGATGTATGTTGAGCTTGAAAGTCGACGGAAGCCTCGCGATCTTGACAGCTTGGCTCACTGCTTTACTCGAGGCATTAACTGGCGTCTCAGTACGAGTCACAACACAAGGTCAAACAGATACGGCTGCCGCCTTTTCATAGGCAGCGCACATCACCGACACGCACATAAGCGCACACAGAGGCGGCATGGTTGCCGCATGCACTGATCTTTTCTACAGACCGCATCGAGCCCGCGCAAAACCAAACGGCCCCATACGTCGGTATATTCGGATGTATCATCCCTCCCATCTTAAGCCAAAAGTCACGTTACACAAACACCAAAGTTGTTATTTTCTCTTAGAAAGCTTGTAGAGCTTACGTAAAAGAAAAAAATATGCAATTGCTCATTGCCTTCTTAGAGTATCAGTCGTGCATCATCTGGTCCGGCGCCCGTCGCACTCGGGTGTTTCGTCGAGGTGAGACTTGAAGGGCAGCATGAGTAGTGGCTGTTTGTGTACATGCATCACTGCTGTTATTGCTTTCACACAAACCTGCCTAATCCAGTTTCACATATATATATATATATATATATGTATATATATATATATATATATATATATATATATATATATATATATATATATATATATATATCCGAAAGTTCACTGCAAAGAATATTGAAGGGCGCTTGCTGTTATGTGCGCCTCTTTTGGTAGAGAAAGGGGTTGTACTCTTACCCTATTCAACCACAGTGAGCCGAATCAACTTTTTTGGTTACCTTCAAGGTAGAACTACGCGGCTTTATCACAGCTCACCAAGAGCACAATGAGCGTTGCGACGTTGGAAACTACGCAGCCGCGGTAGTAGTGCGCTGCACAAAACAGTCTCGTTTTCAAATGGCAGCCACAGAATTAGACATATTGCGCGAGATTGGGAGAGAGAGAAAGCAAAGAGAGGGATATCAGGGAGATCAACCAGACGGCCGTCTGCTTTGGTACCCTACACTGGGGAAAGGGAAAGGAGGAACATGAAAGAGGAAAGTGGGTTAGAGGGAACATTGTTTGTGCATGCAGCAAAGCAACTGGAAATCAGTCAATTCCAAGTAACTGCTCCGCCGATTTGATAGGCTGCCGTCATTCTGCTGCCTGAAGCTAATCTTGGCGCTTCACCATAGCTCGTGATGCGATATTAGGAACAGCCGATACGTACTACAGCACGTTAGAATAATATCTAAATCTGCATGTCAGTAAAAGAAATGGCACTAGCTTAAATAACTTCCGATAGACTATTTGCTGCTGCGAGAAAAGTGATAAAGTAAGTGCTTTATTTGTACTTTTTTGATGCCTTGTGGCTATTATGCTTTTTGCTTTTCTGATGTTCGCTATTGACCTATAGGAAAGCAAGATGTGCGATACGCGCAATCTTTTCCCATCGGGATAAACTTGTTTTCTGCACCATTATGTCTTTCAATAAACCCGAGTGAGGAAGGGAACCGTGCCAAACTGATTTTACATGATGTGTAACAGAAAACATCGCCATTAACTACATTACCATGTATTCAGTGCTGTGGTGGGCGCATGCCGTAGACCTAGACATGTCGCTAAATAATTTATGTGCTCTTACATGCAGCGACAAAATACGAGCACTGTTCGCGTCCTTGGAAATCTACTTGCCCCGTCGTCTATTGCCGTGGTGAACACACAAGAAGGTGTTTGTGCACATGCGGTAAGTGCGCTAGTGTCACGTTCATTCCAAGGAAAGTGTTGCGGCTAACGTTAAAAGACGACATATTTGTGTTCTCGTGCCATCCGTACAGATTTCAGTGCGTATTGTTTTGGATACCAGAAACGTTGCAGAGATTAAATGTCACATTAGTTGGTAATGCGCTGGGACAAGGACGGGGGATGTTCGTAGTCTTTGTTATGCGTACCGGAACTCCATTATAGTTTCGCAAGTTGTAGAAATCACTTGCCTTTTTTTTGGAACCCACGTCGTCTTTGCAGCAATACCTATTTCTTGGGCATAAACGCACCTTGTTTTTAGGATTTATATACCGCGTCTTATAATGATGTTTAGGCCCCTATGGGTTTCCTTCGAAGCTTTGTGGTATATTTTGGTGGGTGACAAGCTTCCCTTTAAGAAACCTTGTTCCCACTTCCCTTAAGAAAAGATTTGCCGTTTTTCGATGCTTTGCGCATTTGGTATAATACAAACCAAATCAATGTCTGACTTTTTATTACTTATAAGTAGGAACTCATAAGGAACTAGCATGAGATGCTTACAAATTCTGGCATTATTTTCATTACGTTGCATAGATCAACCGGCTAGAGTACGTGAAGCTTTTTCTTTTGTGTCGCTCTGGAGGACATCGTGATGTATACAACTCGGTTGTTGCCTGCCCAAATTATGCGTATGGCAAGTTAAATTAGGTTTGCAAACAGTGATACCATTCAAGAGACAAACTGTGATATTTGAGGCCAGCTCACTGACGCTATTGTGCTTCTGCCACAAGGTTTTATATGCGGCATTTCTCTTTTTGAGTTGCGCTAGCAGAGTATTCTAACGTAGGTCGTGTCGCATTGCACACACACACACACATGCACACACACACGCATATATATATATATATATATATATATATATATATATATATATATATATATATATATACACCTTTCTAAAGCATTTGATTATGACTAGAACAACTAGAACAACGTCTGCTTTAATGCAAGATTTTCCTTTCCGGCATCATACATATTTGATATACGCAGGCCACCTGTATTTGCGTAATGGTTATGTCCTAAAATGGTCATATGCATCTCGTGGTACCTTAGTTTTTTGTTCTATTTCCTGTAAATTCCTTCCCTATCAAATTTCATACAATATATTGTCATTTGGCTGATTTGAACATGTAATATATACGCTGTTTTACCCTACTTGCTCGGTACACCATGGACCATAATATGTAACTGGAAAAAGGCTATCTTTGGGTTTGTTACTCTGTTTGTTCGGCCCTCGCACATGCGTTATTAAGGTGCATCACACGTCTACTATAAGACGATGAGCAAAACCAGAACAAGGTGAAAGCAGGAGCCAGCGGTTCGAGAAGTGGACGTGTCTTCTTCAAGGTGGGTATGTGGCCTTAAAGAAGAGAAGTCCACTTGTCGAATCGTGGGCTCCTGCTTTCACCTTGTTCTCGTTTTGCTCATCGTCTTGAATTTCCATTTCCCTACTTCCCTGTGTTATACCTACTATAATAAACTCGTAGTTTTTTTTTCATGATGGCATACTGGAGCAAATATTTAGATCAATGGAGCATGAACTTTGAACTTGAAAATCCATGTGTAGCTCATGTTTAGGCCTAGAAAACTTCAGCAAGGTTGCAAAATTAGGAACAACGCACATTCTGTCGTTAAAGTAGTTCAAGATTACATGCAGCTGTGTTTGCTGTAAAGAATTCTTATTGTTGAAACCAGAAGTATCCCCCCCCTCTTCCGCACACTTTGAGTAAAGTGCAACAAATGAGGCCTCTGGAAGAGTTGGACGCTTTATCTAAACAATGTTCGTCAATGACATTCCGTTCTTACCGCCTTAGGCACGTCAGTAGCTTTCAGCAATATCTCGATAATTTTCGACAGCCTAAATAAACAAAGAGAAAGAAAGTGTGCGCAGTACTACAATATTTATACGCAAAATGTAAATAGGTTCAATGAGCCAAGACAGAAATATTACTTTTTTTAATATAACAACACGATAGGTAATACGATTGTGTTTAACCAGCTTTCCAAGTGTGAACGTCGTAAACAAGAACGAGGTTCACAAAGTGATGGAAGGTTCTAGTGAATACCAATTTCAGACCAACCAAGGTCGGTCATATGGTGAAAAGAATGGCTTCTGTGGCATGCCTCCTCCTACCACCATCGAAATATATGCTAGACATAACGCACAAGTAGCGGGGGGGAGGGGAGGGGGGGCTCAGCGGGAGCCCCGCGCCCCTGCGCAAAGGCTGGTGAGGTTAACCGAGACCAGAAAGTTTAGAAACAACTCCTGATCCAGGACATCGCCTGCAGAGAGAATCAAGTGCCGTGAAAATGTACTCGAGAGTTCATCAGGCATTTCAAAGAATGTATCACACTTCAGTAAAGAATTTTTAACTCAGATGCAACTGAGCATCAGTGAGTTCCTTTGTTTTGAGCGCACTTCAAGGATGTATGCCCTGCCAGAAAATTGAACTACTCAGCAATGTGCGCAGCCAAATGTGCAGAAACAGGAGGACGTTTCGTCATTTTTGAGATGATGACGTTTCTATGAATGCCGGTCTGCGCACGATGCTCTGCCAAGACAAATATTCACTGGAATTGACTATTGCAGTGAATATTCAATGTTGTATTCACTGCAAGGGAAATACGTTCCTGTATTTAGGTTAGACATTTCAGAACTTCTACATATCTCATAAAACTCTCACCTATGTGCATTTTTTCATGTTTAACAGTTAATCCGCCACCTAGCCATTCCCCGAGCCGGCCCTGCTGTAACCAAGCAAACCAAGTACCCAGACCATATCCAAGTTCACCTTGTTGCCAGAACGGGGCCACAACCGCCGAAACTCCGGCTCAACGCCAGCCCTGCTGTAAGCCAATTGTTGGGGAACGTTGATTTGTCGAAGAAAATGCAACAAGAAATTTCAATAAATGTGCACCAAAGGAAATTGTTTTGCGCGGTTTTCTCTTTTCGAACATACCGGTACGTCTGAAAATACCCTTATTTACAGCCGAATCTTATATTACGAAGGAGTAAAACGGTCTGGTTTTTATAGATCTTTTTTTTCTTTTTTAATAATGGTGATGTCACTTTTTGGCAGCAACAGGAATACGCCAGTGCCGAAAATTTACATCAGTAGTGAAGTAAAGTACACTCGGTTAGGGCGATTTCAGCTGTTTTTGTCTGTTTGAGCTCTGCGTCGCCAGGTGGCGGCACCACGCAGGCCGCTCCCGCCTATACCTCCGCCCCAACGGTCCAGGCCCCGTCCTCCTGCGTTTACCCGAATACAGGATAAGCTAAACTCTCTAGTACCTGCGTTCGCAAAGTGCACATGCGTGAGCCACGGTTTTCGACAGTCTTGGACGCAGATAATAGCGTGGCTTCACCCGCCTGATGTCTCAACGATGCAATTCAGTCGACGCTCGCGCGTCCGGGGCATCCTGATAATACCTATCCATTAATGCGAATGCCACGAAGGAAGCTCATAGCGGAAGCAGCATGTCGGTATTGAGAAAATTATCTGGTCAACTCATTGGCATAGCGGAAAAGGTAAAATTCTTTCCACTTTGTTTTATGAATGAATAGCATATAATATATAAAAATAGGCGCGAAAATTCAATCAGCTTCTTTAGATCAGGGACACAATTTCATTTTCCTCAACCACTCGCCTTGCGCTCTTTCCTGGTGAAAGTTGTTCTTCATCGTGCATTTGTTGCAAGGATAAACTTGCTGCTGGTAGGTCAATGCAACAGTGTTGGTGATATTATATTATATATCAGCCACCTTATATCATATTATATATCATATATTATATATATATATATATATTATATATATCATATTTATATATTATATATATATCATATATTATATATCACCCGCCTCGCGTGCAAGAGGTCCGTGGTTCGAATCCCGGTGCCGGCAATTTTCCACCGGATTAAAAAAAAAAATCCGCGTGTTGATAAAATTGCATAAACAGGCCTGGAGTGTGGCCTGATCCCGGTGACCAGAACCGGTAAAGCACTCCCTCACCAGAGCAGGATTGGCCACCCTGGTGCAGTACTTGGCCACAACCTCCTATATGAACAACACAATCAAACCCCGGCCCTCAGTCCCCAGCAGCTGCGAAGCAACTGACCACGGCGGCGGTCAGACCTGCGACGCTGCAGAGGGTGCTAAGAATCACTGGCTCCGGACAGGCCGCCATTGGAATATGAACCTGGCAACGTTTAACGCTAGAACGTTATCTAGTGAGGCGAGTCTAGCAGTGCTATTGGAGTAATTAGAGGGCAGTAAATGGGATATAATAGGGCTCAGCGAAGTTAGGAGGCCAAACGAAGCATATACAGTGCTAAAAAGCGGGCACGTCCTGTGCTACCGGGGCTTAGAAGAGAGAAGGGAACTAGGCGTCGGATTCCTGATTAATAAGAATATAGCTGGTAACATACAGGAATTCTATAGCATTAACGAGAGGGTGGCAGGTTTTGTTGTGAAACTTAATAAGAGGTACAAAATGAAGATTGTACAGGTCTACGCCCCTACATCCAGTCATGATGACCAGGAAGTCGAAAGCTTCTATGAAGACGTGGAATCAGCGATGGGTAGAGTGAAAACTAAACACACTATACTAATGGGTGACTTTAATGCCAAGGTAGGCAAAAAGCAGGCTGGAGACAAGGCAGTGGGGGAATATGGCATAGGCACTAGGAATATCAGCGGGGAGTTATTGGTAGAGTTTGCGGAACAGAATAATATGAGGATAATGAATATCTTCTTCCGCAAACGGGATAGCCGAAAGTGGACGTGGAGGGGCCCTAACGGCGAGACTAGAAATGAAATAGACTTCATACTCTGCGCTAACCCTGGCATCATAAAAGATGTGGACGTGCTCGGCAAGGTGCGCTGCAGTGACCACAGGATGGTAAGAACTCGAATTAGCCTAGACCTGAGAAGGGAACGGAAGAAACCGGTACATAAGAAGCCGATCAATGAGTTAGTGGTAAGAGGGAACATAGAACAATTCCAGATCAAGCTACAGAACAGGTATTCGGCTTTAACTCAGGAAGAGGACCTTAGTGTTGAAGCAATGAACGACAATCTTGTGGACATCATTAAGGAGTGTGCAATGGAAGTCGGTGGTAACTCCGTTAGGCAGGATACCAGTAAACTATAGCAGGAGACGAAAGATCTGATCAAGAAACGCCAATGTATGAAAGCCTCTAACCCTACAGCTAGAATAGAACTGGCAGAACTTTCGAAGTTAATCAACAAGCGTAAGACAGCTGACATAAGGAAGCATAATATGGATAGGATTGAACATGCTCTCAGGAACGGAGGAAGCCTAAAAACAGTGAAGAAGAAACTAGGAATTGGCAAGAATCAGATGTATGCGTTAAGAGACAAAGCCGGCAATATCATTACTAATATGGATGAGATAGTACAAGTGGCTGAGGAGTTCTATAGAGATTTGTACAGTACCAGTGCCACCCACGACGATAATGGAAGAGAAAATAGCCTAGAGGAATTCGAAATCCCACAGGTAACGCCGGAAGAAGTAAAGAAAGCCTTGGGAGATATGCAAAGGGGGAAGGCAGCTGGGGAGGATCAGGTAACAGCAGATTTGCTGAAGGATGGTGGGCAGATTGTTCTAGAGAAACTGGCCACCCTGTATACGCAATGCCTCATAACGTCGAGCGTACCGGAATCTTGGAAAAATGCTAACATAATCCTAATCCATAAGAAAGGGGACGCCAAAAACTTGAAAAATTATAGACCAATCAGCTTACTGTCCGTTGCCTACAAACTATTTACTAAGGTAATCGCAAATAGAATCAGGAACACCTTAGACTTCTGTCAAGCAAAGGACCAGGCAGGATTCCGTAAAGGCTACTCAACAATAGATCATATTCACACTATCAATCAGGTGATAGAGAAATGTGCGGAATATAACCAACTCTTATATATAGCTTTCATTGATTACGAGAAAGCATTTGATTCTGTCGAAACCTCAGCAGCCATGGAGGCATTACGGAATCAGGGTGTAGACGAGCCATATGTAAAAATACTGAAAAATATCTATAGCGGCTCCACAGCCACCATAGTCCTCCATAAAGAAAGCAACAAAATCCCAATAAAGAAAGGCGTCAGGCAGGGAGATACGATCTCTCCAATGCTATTCACAGCGTGTTTACAGGAGGTATTCAGAGACCTGGATTGGGAAGAAATGGGGATAAAAGTTAATGGAGAATGCCTTAGTAACTTGCGATTCGCTGATGATATTGCCTTGCTTAGTAACTCAGGGGACCAACTGCAATGCATGCTCACTGACCTGGAAAGGCAAAGCAGAAGAGTGGGTCTAAAAATTAATCTGCAGAAAACTAAAGTAATGTTTAACAGTCTCGGAAGAGGACAGCAGTTTACAATAGGCAGCGAGGCACTGGAAGTCGTAAGGGAATACATCTACTTAGGGCAGGTAGTGACTGCGGATCCGGATCATGAGACAGAAATAATAAGAAGAATAAAAATGGGCTGGGGTGCGTTTGGCAGGCATTCTCAGATCATGAACAGCAGGTTGCCATTATCCCTCAAGAGAAAAGTGTATAATAGCTGTGTCTTACCAGTACTCACCTACGGGGCAGAAACCTGGAGGCTTACGAAAAGGGTTCTACTCAAATTGAGGACGACGCAACGAGCTATGGAAAGAAAAATGATAGGTGTAACGTTAAGGGATAAGAAAAGAGCAGATTGGGTGAGGGAACAAACGCGAGGTAATGACATCTTAGTTGAAATCAAGAAAAAGAAATGGGCATGGGCAGGACATGTAATGAGGAGGGAAGATAACCGATGGTCATTAAGGGTTATGGACTGGATTCCAAGGGAAGGGAAGCGTAGCAGGGGACGGCAGAAAGTTAGGTGGGCGGATGAGATTAAGAAGTTTGCAGGGACGGCATGGCCACAATTAGTACATGACCGGGGTTGTTGGAGAAATATGGGAGAGGCCTTTGCCCTGCCGTGGGCGTAACTAGGCTGATGATGA
The DNA here is from genome assembly GCF_038994185.2 of Dermacentor albipictus. Taxonomy (NCBI): domain Eukaryota; kingdom Metazoa; phylum Arthropoda; class Arachnida; order Ixodida; family Ixodidae; genus Dermacentor; species Dermacentor albipictus. The sequence continues at coordinate 52,213,342 of NC_091827.1, read as the reverse complement.
TGATGATGATGATATCAGCCAGCAAAGAAGCATAATCACAATACACAACGACACGATAACTTATGGGTTAAAAACCAATACTATTGTTTAACATTGCTGGGACAAGGGATGGTTATGTAGCCGCAGTTTCGGCAAACGTACTTTTCATCAGGACAAGAACTGTTTTTCTTGGCAGTGTTTTTGTGAATGCATAGCTCACTCACCCCTACCCTTACTAGGATAGAAGAAGCTAGCGCATGTAGTAGGACAAGAGAAGCCAAAGTGTTAAAAAATGTAAGATGGATATGTTTACCTGTGATTGTGATGGGCCCTGCGGTCAGCCCTTACAAGAGCAGAGGTGAGCAGAATAGTTAACGATCTACACATGTAAGCAAGCTATAATCCAGCAGACCTGGCCTTCCCAGAAATCTAATCTGAAATTAAGATAAACTTTTTCGACATTATGACTACAAGCAATGACGCATGAATTCCAAATACATTTTTATCAAGTTATCTTTTGTTAAGTTCGTCACAAATGAGAAATGAAGGCAGGTTATGAATACACATTTTGTTGGAAGCCGATAAGAAAACATCTATCAAATATTAACTAAACAGGGGCATCAAAATTGCACTGTGTACGGCCACAAAATAGAAAGGAACAGGCTTTGAAAAAAGAAAAATAAGAATGGGACGGGAAATGTGACAAGCAGGCGCAAGATAGCGAAAAGTTGAGCGCATTTTATGTGCATGCCAGTATTGACGACTTCAGCTTTCTGTCTTCCTGTTTCACCTCTGTTGCACTTGAACAAGAAAATGGGTCATTTTTCAAACAAGTCTAAGTTTACATGCTGTAGAAAGCTTTAATTTTAATTTTATGGGAAAAAAACCTTAAGGACAATTCTACTGGGTAGAATTCATTCAGCAGTACCATTGATAGTTGTAAACTTAAAGTTTAACAGTCTCAATGGACTTTAGTACTCGCTGACCATTCGCCGGTTTTTGTTAAAAAGAGATGCCTTTGCTTTACACAGGTTGGCAGGAGTGCTAGCAAATATCTTTCTTGTAACAATCAAAAGTGAAGTTTAGTAACAGTGAACGAAAGGTACAGGCAGCATTCTACAATACTGATTCAAGAATTCCAAAAAAGTTGCTAAAGTAAAGTACCCTCCCCCATACACACAATAATTACACTCCACATTGAGGCTCATAGTGTCGATCACACTCTTAGAACACTGAGCATCAAGTGATGAGAATAAGGGCACCGGAGGGTTGGAATATTTTTGTCAGAACAGCAAATGTTCTTAGCATTAACGTTGAATTGCACCTCCAAGGGGAGCCCTTTCTGAGCCAGTGGCCAAGGCACATGAAATCTCTTGACATCCTATGCAGCAGAACGTTGCCGAAAATGTGTCGTGCCCACAAATGCACTCTTTAACCTAAACAGACATCCTTCAGTCAAACCTTCTGCAGACGTGCCAACCTTAGAATTCTAGAAACACCACAGTGGAAGGCAAAACGTGTTAAGTTAGTTAGAAAATAGTAAACATTATTTTGTTACTCAACATGTTTACTGCTCGTTAAAGAGTCAGATACTTTTTTTCTCAACGGGTGCTGCCAAGAGGCACCTTGGTTTGCCAATCGTAGCAACAATGACACGTGGCACCGACAGGGAGAAATGCTTCTATAGTTTACTCAGAAGAGTACGCCAGATTGACAGCCTGCTTCACATTCCAATCCGGTGGAGGATGCAAATTCCAGGGTAGGCAAAACTAGAGTACCTAACGATTGCTGCTACCGACGACTGTGCACAAACAGGAACGTATAACATGGCAGTCGTAATTATATTTCCCCAAGCAGCAGTTACTGCAAGATGTTGCCAGCATATACGTAAACCGCCGTAATACATTTAGGGCATGTTGAAACCCTCTACTAAATTTATCTCAGATGACAGACATTTGCCGCCAAAAATTCTTAGCATGGGATGCTGCGGTTGGAAAGCAAACTTATCCCTGCCTCGAAATTAAGTAATAAACAGTATGACTACAGCACTTTCACTGCTGTTTAGCATCGTCAGGTCTTATATTTCGAAAGTGTGAAATAAGTACAGGATGCATAATTGAGTAGATTGAATTGCAAGGATTCTAAAGATTTACATGAGAAGACACATTTAGTTCCACTGGAAGGACTGCATTATCCCAATTCAAAAATAAGCTTGTAGGTAATACCAAGAATTTTCTCACCAAAAGCATATCTACCATTCGCAAGATTCAGAGCTCTTAAGCGCGTATCTATGAAAGCCTAGGCTGTTTGCCGCCTTCTAATCTCAGCAGCAAGTTTCCGGAAATCATCTACAATGTTTATTGTGATCAATGTAATGTTGCTTGTACGGGAGAAATATGGAATTCAAACAAGTAAATTGTACAATATAAGTATGAATGTCAGCAATAAGCGGGATCCAAGAAGTTCTCCCGCTCGGCCCTCACAGACCATCGAACACAAAAATTACTAGGGTGATTTACAATGCAGGCTGTTAAATAAAATCCGTTTTCCAGTCTATAAGTAAGATTTTTCATTATTCCGTGTACTACGACTACCTTCAACAGATACGTTGATAATCATTCTCACATCTATGCCAAATCATTCCCACCGATATAGAAGCCTTCATAATCTGTTTTTTTTTTTCACTGCCAATTCTCTCTGGAGAAGAGGTATTCATGTCAAGACCATGCCACCTATTCATTTCACCCGCCGTGGTTGCTGAGTGGCTATGGTGTTAGGCTGCTGAGCACGAGGTCGCGGGATCGAATCCCGGCCACGGCGGCCGCATTTCGATGGGGGCGAAACGCGAAGACACCCGTGTACTTAGATTTAGGTGCACGTTAAAGAACCCCAGGTGGTCGAAATTTCCGGAGTCCTCCACTACGGCGTGCCTCATAATCAGAAAGTGGTTTTGGCACGTAAAACCCCATAATCATCATCATCATCTACTTATTTCCCGTTTTTGCTAAAGGATAACAGAAAAATTGCATACTCCAACTCTATTGAGCTTGACCAAGTTGTGTGCTTGAGCTTGCTGATTCCATTCCCCTTCGCCATCTTTGAACAACTAGGTTAGCTAAAGCACGTAGAAGAACTGCAGATTAAAGATGGCGGCGTCAAGTAAGACTTGTGCCTTAGAGAACCTTTTCATTGTCATTGCAGAAACAACTGCTTGTTGCATGCAGTGTCTCAATCATTATGAGTTCACTTTGGAAAACCCGGCTGTTTAAGGCTGGCCTAGCTTTACGAGAACAAGAATGAACATTTCAAAATCTGAGGAGGTCTTGGCTTCTTTATTGAAGGCCCTAGCCATGTTGAAGAAAATTGACTCCACAAGCTGCGTAATAAAGGATAATAATCTGAGCTACGTCTTTTCCAAAAAAGAACCCATTTAAATTTAATTCGTACGTTTGCGACACTTTCCTGATGACTTTATTGCACAACGCCATACTCATGACTGTGCTGTGACTGTTCTGATACAGCTTGCCAGAAATGAGAGGACCATGTAAAATAACTATAAGATTGCCGTCGCTTCTATATCTCTCACTATTCGAATGAGCCACATGTAGCGCTCTTTCAACGTGAGTAAACTCATTTTCACGTAGTTGACTTTTTATGGGAAAATTGCCGCGAGCTAATCTGGGAAAAAAGCAGCACGAACATTTCTGTATATTCTTTCAATTGTCGCATCGTGCTTGAATATCAGGAACCCGCTGGACGCCGTAGGCAGAGCTCCATGTTTTTTTAAAAAAACATTAAAGATCAAAGTACAATACTACAGATTTTATAATCATGTCATGCTAGCGCTATTAGCGGCAATGCCTGCTTCAAGCGATTTTTTCTATTAAGGTGGAAGTAGTGTTCAAATGTTTTGTGGCAAGACTGTGCAACATGATTTTGGCTTCTAGCGCGAAGTGAAACACGGACACAGAAAGGAGCAGACAGGACGAGCGACAATTCTTTCTGTGTCCGTGTTTCACTTCGTGCTAGAAGCCAAAATCATGTTACCTTACCAGCTCTCCCAACTGTCTATCCTTTTGCAAGACTGTGCAACGCAGAAAATCAGGCAAAATGATGAAGTTGTGTTCACTATTTGGATGTCCAGTTTGTTTAGGATATGTGGCTAATTATATTCCATCCTGAAGTTCACGCAGTACTATTACCTGCCTCGATCGCCATTCTATGCACACCTGCTGGTAAAAAATAGCAGTACAACCGGAGTATTGCCTAAAGTCTAGATTTCCTCACATTTAACTGTATATTGAATTATTAGTCGTTTCTCCATAACTTGGCGTCTCATATATTTAAGTGCATCAGATCTGAATAATTCTTTCCTAATATATACATTTCTACTCCAGGTATATAAGGAAAGAGAGGAAACAATCCATAGTCCTTGGACAGCGGACAAACGAACATCACTGTCCTTCTTAGAATAAATATGACAGGCTGTGCATATTTTGAAATTTATAGCAGTGGTATACTTCATCATTGTCTTCGTATAAAGAGTATTGTTCTTTGTGCTACAAGTTGCGTTTTTGCTGGCGTTGTATGCAGTGCACGAGAATATTTAAAGGACCTCTAATTCTGTAGTATCTACAGTTCTAGTACACGCTATCTGCGAGTGTCTAAGCCATCACGACTATCTACAATAGGAGGGTTGATGAAAGGAAACAGCAAATTAATTAGCACCGATTGAGTTGGGTGATAATATTCAATGTTGGTAGACGCATAGGCCCATTTATGAGCTATTTGTCTTATTATAAAAATGATCAGTTGTAACTGGAACTGCTATATAGCTGACGCCAGTTGTTGTTGTATCGTTGCAAAGACATATTTGAGCACCACCTCTTAACCTATGTCCGAAACGTTAAAGCATTAGTGTCGAGAAGCTTTCATGCTGTCTTTCTTGCAGACTTAGATAAATATTCATGTCTATTTATGCTGCGTCGGAAAGAGTAGAATGCAGGAAAAACTTCTCTTCAGCCTATTATTTCATTGCTGTTACAAAAGCGGTAAACTGTGTATGAATGACGTGAATGACGGAGACAAGAAAATGATAATGAATGAAGTACTTAACGGGGCTGACTGGTGGCAATTTAGTTTTTCCATCAATACATCATTTACAGATTTACTTGAATGAGCTGCAAAGGCTCCTGTGTGAACTACAATGCCTACTCTTTTTCCAACAGAAGCAAGATTTTCTTTTCAGTGAGCTTACTGGCTGGGCTATAGACTTAGTTGAAGAAAAATGGGAAAAAAGGGCGAATTGACATAGTAGATCCAACAGGGCGTCGCATTGACGTACAAGTTCTGCAGAAATGAGTTGTCACATTCTATGTCATTTTGCATCAAATTTCCTTCTTATTTGCTTTGGCTCTATGATTCGCTATCCTATTGGATAGCACAGTGGTTAGAATGAATGGCCCGGAGAAACGTTAGTCATGGTTTCGGTCCCAAGACGAACACAAATTTATCTTCAATGCACAAAGGTTGTTTCTTGGAATTCCTTCATAGCTTCGTGCTACAGTCGGGCAGATGGAGGAGGAAATAACTTTAATGTGTCCTGAGGAACCCCTCCCCACCCACTCTTGGTTTAGTGGGCGGCAGGGGTCGCGGGCCGCACCCACGTTGGGACGGGAAGCCCGTGAGCCTCCGCCCTTTCGTGAGCCCTCTGGACGGCCCGGAGCTGGGTCTGGTGGTCGTCGCTTTGCAGGGCGTCCACCCAGTCTTCTTCTTTAGTGAACACGGTGCCGCTTAACGCGGAGCATTGCCAAAGCATGTGCGTTAGCGAGCAGTAAGATTCGCAGATGATAGATGATAGATGATAGATGATAGATGATAGATGGCAGATGATATTTTTTTCTTTCAAAAGAACCTGCCATTCATACAGAGTTAAGGTAGAGACGACCAACCACTGTGACACGGCTGAATGACACCACAGTAAACCCTCGAATTGACGTTTTCGTTGACAATGCGCTGCAAAGATACAAGAACGCCACGCTGTTGCTGGCGTACGTGGGCGTGAGAACCTGTGCAGAGATTGTTCTGACAGGCATCGTGTGACCGAAAGGAAGCTGGGTGCAATCTAAAATAAAGCTGAATGCCTAAAGAAATCAAAGAAATTCGCTGCTATGGGTCGGCGAGAGCTCGGCTGCAGCAGAATGAAAACCGCCGCAACTTGTACGATTAGGAGTCACTATTTGTTAGTCACTCAGTGCAAAAGAGCAGGTCCTTTGAAGGGCCCTTGAAGAAGCCAAGGGGCCAAGAAGGTCGACAGGTTGGTCATGCCTGCAAAATTTTCCAGAAAGTACGTAAACTGATCAACAACGTGAGTGGTCTCGAGACAAGAATCATTTCAGCACTGTATTCAATGGTAAGGATGCAAACGGGAGCTGTATGGTGCGGGCACGATTACATCCGTTGTAGGTAATGGCAGAGTTCAGCCTTTTCCGTCTGGAGGAGAGAGGATCTTAAGTGTTAGTGTTACAGCAGATATGCCAAAGTCGGCAGCAACAAAGAGCTTGCGCTTGTCAAGCTGAGTTTCTATTAAAATAGATCTGCATAGCAGAGAAAGTGCTACTTCCGGCCGAGCGAAACTATGGCGCCGCCATTCGCATAGAGGATGCTCCACCCGAGGATAATCGTCGTGAGAACACGAGGGCAACCAAATAAATGCAGTTAGCATTGACGAAACATATGGATGCACTGTTCGCTAACCGGTGAAGTGCGGTATGTAGGAGGGGCGTACGCAGCGTGGCTGTTTTCTCGCGCTTTCCTCTGGACGCACTGGGTCATCTAGTGCCACCGCCGCAAAGTAAATGCGCGGTTCGTGTGTGAATATACATGCAAACAAGAATGTGGGAGTCTAGATGACACGGGTTCGACTCCCGCGAGCACCGAAGAAATACATAGTAATTTTTAGCCAATGAAGAGCCGCACACACCTAGTGACTTAAATTGGTGTCAAGGAGGTTAATTGAAGTACGGCGCAATCTGTTCGGTGCATACCCAGTTACTCATAGCTACTGACCCAAGAGGTCGTAGGAGACGTTTATTGAAGGGCGGTGCATACCTTGTATCGCACATCATGTGTCACATCAATAGTGCCGCATGCCCAGTGACGCAAGTTGTTGGTAAAAAGGTTCATTAACGAGCGACTTACCAGTGACGCAAATAGATATGAAAGGTGTTTATTGAGACAAGGCACATGACTAGTGACACATATACATAGTTTCAAGTTGAGTTTAAGCAAATCCTTTGAAGAGCGGCACACAAAAAAGGTAAGTTGTGACCGACGCATTCCTAGTGTCACATACCCGTCACCAAAGTAGCCTCCATGACGGGTATCGAGCATGATTGCCTCACCAGAGCTGCCCGATGTTTTACCCATTATACAATTGACAACCCAGTGCCCTAAGAAGGTGGGAGAACGGTTAAAGTTCATAAATAAACAGACAGATAGCCAGGCAGAAAGACAGACTGCACCTGGAACGTTAGTGAAGTACCCTAATAATGCTAAATGAAATAAAATTCGATGACACATACCTCATTCTGAATTAAACTGCCCTGGGACATCAAGGTGGCGGCGCATAGTACTGCAAGGTGGTAGTACAGAACAGCGTTAGTCGTTTTTCACAATATACGGTAACGGAATTACCACGATAGCAAGGGCTAGCGCCACGGTTATTTCATCACTTACTGCTTTATTTTCGCGCGAAAAAAGATGACGGCCCTGCATAGTTTGAGTCGCATGCAGTTCCAGCGTATGGAACTCCAGCTATCAAGGTCCCTCTTCTGAAAAAGCGAGGTGATGCATGGGTGGCATACCGCATGGTTGCGTAGATGGCAATCGAAAGGTTTTTTTCAAGAGGAAGAGGCCTTGATTCAGCGTACGTGTGGTGGCTGTAAAAAAACGCATGCAAACTGTGTCAAAACAATGGGAGAGCGCCGGTAACAACCGTGGACAATCTGTTTGGAGATACAACCAGCGAAGTAAATCGTTATGGTGTTACGGTTATGGCATGCCTTTTGGCAGCGACAAAACTGCGGCCGGAGAACTAGTGACGGAAAGTGGTCCCACAGTCGTCGGTAAAAACAAGGAACAAAAAGGTGTACTGGACGAGCATATTGCGGAGACTGTGGCGCCGGTCAACCTGTAATGGCCAGCCATGAAAGCAGCACGGTGATGAGCGCCTTTTGGCGAACAGGCGGGGTTAGGGTTAGGGTTAGGAAGTTGTTCCAGAGTTATACACTGCATGGTTCGGCATACACTGCAATAAATCTTCATGGTTTTCTATCAGAACTTGTTTAATGGCCGATTCGCTTAGCGAAAAATGTTCATCGTGAACCAGAATCTTCTGGTCAAATAGGCCCCACTGAATTGCCCCAAAACATGCACTCTCTATAAGTCATGTGAAGCGACATCCCTGTGGAATTCAGTGACGCGCCTAAATTATCTATGTAATCTGCAGCAAATACAATGTTTTGTAGGCCCGTAAAGCGACCACCCCAAGGCGAACGGAGAATGGCTACAAGATAAAAGCACGTAGGTACAACTACGCGGACCAAACGATGACCATCTGTCGACGACCAAAATGATAGCTGCAGCATGGCATCTACTTCCTCGGAAGGTGATGACTCTCAACATTGCCTTGACGGTTATTGCACTACGACGAGAAGCTCAGGAGTTTCAGGACGGGGGATGATTTTGCGGAATACGGTGCGTGGGGCGTGGAGTGGTGCTGAAAGCCTTAGTGGACTTGTGAGCTTACCAATGCTCTTTTTACGACGGCTACGGGCGCGGCACAACTTTACACACACAATGCGGGTATCAAATCACATGTACATTTTTACTTTTATATTAACGTAACTTTAAGTTGCAACACACACCGGGAAAAGTACACCAACTAACGAAGGCAATCACTGTTTTGTCACTTGACTTCGTTGTTTGCTGTAATTAACACGGCGTGCGTTGAAGTTCAAATTAACGTGAAACATGAACTAGGCTCGTCTCGAATCTTATTAAATTTCAGTCACATTATCGTCTACCTCGTATTCGCGCAATATATATGCGCGCAGGTAGACCTATGCTTCAGATTGCTGCTCATCTTTTATGAACTATGAAACGTTGTTGCATTTTTCTGTTTTTTGAGAAGCCACAGCAGCTTCCCACTCGCTAAATATAGTCATGAGTGATGTCCGTTTTTGTTCCTGCAAAAGCTAAGAAGGTATTGAAGTCAGTCGCCCTGCTTGTAGGAAACAAATAGGCCTCATCGTTCCTTGAGAAAAGGTATGACATCTCATGGTTAAGCCGTGCACACATGAGTGAGTTGGGCAAATACAATGGACAATGCACATTAAAAGAGTTAGGATGGGAGGAACAACTGTGGTATATTAGGGCGCATCGCAGCCGGCACGAAGTTCGGTGTTTAGGCATCTACAAGTAAGTTTTTCTGTGAGTGGCTTAGGTAAAATGATTTGTTAATCATGTAGGCACAGCCACAGTAAGCCGCACAGAAATCCATTGCAATGCCTGTTAGCATCGATGTACTTCAGATTAGTACGAGTCATAATTTCCTGCAGCATAAAGCAGTGAATTCAAGGATATCAACTTTTTTGGTATCTAGTATGGTCGTATTTGGTGTGAGACGTCAGGATAATGATTATTAGTGCCGACATTTTAGTACCTGGGAACCGACTGTAGAAATTCATAACGCGAACTACTTCTGTTTTCTGCAGGCTCCTTGGAGTTTTGGATGTAGGCAATAATTGCGGATGCAGTTGCTGGGTCCGAAGCTACGCAAATTTTTATCATGTTCGCATTAGTACAATAAGACGTAGTACTACAACAATTCAAATACATATTTCTCAGATGCGAGTCTGAGAGATGTTGCGTCTTCCCCATTTGCGCTATATACAAGGAAATAGCGACCTGTAGCACCAGGTTTTCAATTTTAGTTTTCTTATAGTAAAAACAAAGACCGTGACAGGTGTTGTGCTTGGAAGGAGCGCGTGGTGGGCAACCTTGACACTATCCATAGCAATTGTGCTGTTGCGTTATATAACTCGTATGCAAGCGTGGTGACACGACAAAAGTTACATAGTTATTTTTCAAGAAATATTGTACTGAACAGGTGGCTTTTAGATCCGGAATAGCAAACCTTAATTGAATTGGTTTATGCCATGTGAGCGCAGTTTATTTAACAGTTGACAATGTCACAATGTAGAATGCTGCTCCAGTAATGTTGAATATTTAAAAAAAAACGCTAGCATATTCTTCTATGTGCTACCTTGCTGGTGAGAACAAAGTTGACGGCTAAATTGCCACAAACTGTTGAGCAGTGCTCATTACATTAGGCACAAAATCCCAAGACTCCTTAATTTAGGGCGTAAATCCGAAATTCCACGCTTTAACTATAATTAATGAGCCAGCCTTACCGCATTGCACTCAACATTTGACAAATGGCACATGCATATTTATTGTGGTTACTCGGTTCTTTAAAATTGACAAAACATTCAAACAAATTGCGCGAGCTTTAGACATTTCGTAATGAAAGGTTGTGAATGTAACTGATATTTGTTTAACTATTTGCTCTATTTTAGTCAACCAGATATGACGCCGTGCTACCTTGTCTTCGGATTTCTTATACATGTGACCCTTATATGTACAACGACGGGTAAGTGCATTCAGATTTTAATATGAAATAAATAAATGCAATATATTCACCAGAATAGGCTTGTCATGTTATGTCCTGCTATAGAAGTCATTTGAGGAAATCAGAAGCCCACCTAGTTGCTAATATCTCCTCCTTCGTTATCCCTCTACTGCCATGTATATCTTTGTTGTCCTCTGCTTCGAAAATAATAGCGAGAGAGAGACAGAAATAACATTTATTAGATCCAAAGGAACTAAGGCTCCTGTCTGCACCTCATGGTAGGCTCATGCCTCCTGGCCCAGCAGGTTCTTGACACAGTGCGCTAGTAGAGGCAACCATTTTTTTCCAAATGACGAGACAGCATTATAAATCTTTTAGTGGATACCTTAGGTACTGGTAATGTGCTCAGCTAAAGTACCCTTTCAGTTATCGTCAGTACTCGGCTAATTCAGCCAGATGGTAATTACAGCACTGGTGAAATCGAATGTTTCATTTGTGTGACGCCCTATGCTGTTTAATGACTTGTTCTCATACGTATCGAAATGTATATCACAGACTTTATTGCTGAATTCCCCGTCTCAAAAAAAGTGCGTTTGGTTCTACAAATAAGCGAAACAATTCAACCTGCAAAAAAGACACTTGAAATATATCTTTATACAAAATGACATTAACATCTTCCAACAGCTGATATCACTGCTTCTTCCAATGTGGTACGCAAGTGCTTTCTTTTTCTTTGCCTTTTCTGCAATTCGGCTTGATTTATATAACCTAATCAGTCTGAACGTTCGATGTCCTTTTCCTGTGTATTATCGAAAATTCATGGCTTTCAATCACAGCAAACTCCTAACACACTGTCCTGCCACTGCCCATGGGCCTTGAAAAAGGTGTCTAGTTGTCGAAATGTTGGCTCCTGTTTTCACTGTGTTCTCCCATTTTTCTCCTCCTCCCCAATTGGCATCTTCCGCATTCCGCGCATTTTCCCTGTAGTCCTACCTTTAGCATTTGGAACTTTATTAATTGTGGCTGTTTTCTCACGTTTACAGGTAGAATCGTCCGAAAAGGCAGCGAACTGTGGTGTAAGCGTCTTTTCTTAACAGATATGTGAGCTGTTTAATTACCCCGTTTTTTTGGATGAAATGTAACCGATGAAACCATAGTTCACCTATAGAATTTTAAGTTTTGCGATATTTAATGTACTTTTGTTCCGCCAAAACTAAACGAGAGCATTTATAACTGGTGATTGAAAGTAGTGTTAATTTCATTGTGAGGAATTCACTTGAGAGTAATAAGGTATTGTATAAGGTATAAGGAGGCTCTTTGTCTGCAATAGTTTTTTCATGTTGTGAAACTTGACAGATCACTTTCTGAAAGGATATTCCTTTGCACACAAATTGTATTCTGTGCGCTAGAACCACAATTGAATACGCCATGTTGGCCTACATAGAAAAGCACTCATGACAATGACGACGCGTAAAGCCCATCACAGACCTATTGGAACGTTTGCGATTAGACGGTTGTCGTAGATGTGAACATTATGTGCACAGTGTTTGAGTGATACAAGTTGCATAGGTTTTGCGCATGTTCTCGGTACCAATATCTCAGGATGTATGAGAATAACTTATTCCATTGTCGCTGACAATGTTTTACACAAGGTAAATTTTAATAGTTGCTGGATAGGCGCTTTCAAGTATTATGGACGTATTAGAGTGGACTTTGTTTCATAGTTGACATTCCGCGTTAGACGTCAAACAAATGCAATGACAGGATATATGTAATGGTTCTTACGATGCAAAAATTAAAAACTAAATGCTGCCATTCTGCGCTACATAAAAATGCTATGATTAGGAGAACTTCGGAAATACTTTTGGAAGCTGGGTTTAACGTGCAGCCAAACCGCGGTACACTGGCGTTATTGCACTTCGCTGCCATCAAAATTTAGCCACCGTTCGTCGAATTTTATTCATCGTCCGGGCGCTTAAAAGGGCTACGGCATAGCTACTAAACCGCTACACTGCGCATGTCCAAAATGTAGTTAAAATAGGCTTTTAATGACCACAACTTACTGATAACTGCTAGCGTTAAGGCAAGTTAAAAAAACAGCACATGTCATTGGGCTAGTTCAATTCTGTAGAAATGGTAGCGTGTAATTCACAGTGAAACGACATTTTATAAAATGACAGCACAATTGCGGTCCTGTTTTGTTTGAATACTGAACACAGGTACATTTTGAGCTACCTGTTTCCGTGTAACAAAGAACTTCGCTTCTTTCGTACATGAACAAGGCCAATGTTTACTACTCTGCCAGGCGGAAAAATTTCTACGAGATTCTACGTCGCTTAGTGTATTCAGGCAATACAGGGCATGAGCTTTCCGGTATATCAAATGTCGCATATGAATAGGTTGATACGTGCGCATTTGATAGATGATGCAATGCAATGGGACGGCAGGAGTGACTGTTGCGCTATAGCAAAAAATACTTTCACCTGAAACGCTACATATATGAAATATGTGGTTAGTACTTTGGGTACTTATTTAGGCTGAAATGATCATACGAGTTTACACGGCATTTTCATCATCCTTCTAAAAAATAGAGTTTTCTCTCCAAAAGAAAACACATTTATTCTCTGTTTATTTGCTACGATAACAGATGAGCGCTTTGCACTTCCTAAATAAAGTGTTTTTTCTCAGTTATCGCAAATACAGAGAGAGTGTGCCCAACGGCCTCCACTCTCATTTGGTAAAAAGTTATCTAACTAGATAAGAAAGAGCTTCACAAGTTCAAATACAGCAAATTCAGTGGCACCATAGAACCGAAATTGAGGACAATAAGGGGAACGGAGACGCGGAATTTTCTATTAGAACATTGCCTAGCAAACAGTGAAAGACCCACGGAATGCATATATCATAAAAGCTTTTTTTAGACATTTTGTTTCAGTTTGTTGTCTCTTTTCTTCGTATAGTTCCTACTAACACAAGACGGAGCCATTTTGTTCCCCTTATTATTGTCTCTTATGGCTAGAGGATGCTCCGGCATTTGCGCACTTGATGCCACGACGTACATAGGAGGATTTAGTAGTGGCTTAAGTTGGCAGGCAATCTTGCGGTGATAATATTAATGCACATCCAGCGCCATGGCTGCGAAGTGGCACTGGCTGACCCTCCCAAGGCTAATATTGTGCAAACACAAACATATCTGAGCAATTTGATGGCAGAGTGGTCATTACGGCAATAGTTACGTAAAATACCACACGTCTAACGTGGAAAAACAGGGCTCGGCTTCCGCCTGGATCAAGCAGTACTTTCTCAGAATTTTTTTTCTCATTTGGCTTGCGCATTTTCCGCAATTTTTCAAAAAATATATAAATATACCTTGTTTATTTGTTACACATAACCATAAAAATACAGCCCCTTTGAAGAGCATTACACAGCCTCTTCAACCGCAATACAGACTGCAGGCATGACTTCGTTACGGGGGGCTGCCTTCCACCTATGTATCCCGGGGTTTCGAAATGTGTCGTGTCCTGTGATTGCTGTCGCAGCCGGCCAAACAACACTGGTCAACTAGTTTTGCAAGGTGGCAGCAAACCTCCCAAATTTTCGGGACCATATTTAGCACAAAGCTGGTAATGGCTGCTAAAATCTGTGAACCGCTAAAAAGTTATTTTTATTTCCAGACGATCAAGATTGCAACGTTCCCAAATGCCGCGGTCAGAAGCTGGTTTGTCCAACGAAGGACACTTGTTCTTGCTTCTGCAGTAAGGCAATTGTTTCTATTTTCTGACTAAGATCTTCATTTGTTAAGTCTACAATACATTGCTCATTTAATACACAACTGCTCAAGGTTAAAGGCGCCGTCCTTGGTTTATGGGGCGAGCGCGATTGTATTAGTCGTCTCTTGAACCGCACAAATGAATGAAGTAAGTTTCGTAGCAATACAAATTGTTGAGAAAAATTGCGCTATAGTAATCAAGAAGGATATGAAATGAGGTACGTGTTTCTTGATCTATGAGTGCGTCTATCAGTCATAGATCAGGTGTGGGCAATCTATCAGGTGTGGGCAATATTAATGAGACATTTCATTCAGTGGCCGTAACAGGTAAAATATTTACCAAGCTAAATAACCCCGGCTGATAGTTTATGGGGACATCTAGACATAAATGGAACCGAATCTCGGATAGTCTTTATTAGGACATAGTCTCTATGGTCTGCCATAAACTTCTATGAAATGGTCGACTACAACTCAGCAAACTCGAACATCCGAATACCGCAGAACTTCTACGAACTCAGTCTACCTTGTATTTTATATGTTGCTGATGAATGATACGGATGTTCTCAAAGGAAATGTGTACTAAACAAAATGCACCTAACCTGTGCTCGATATACAAACGAAATTGTTCGGAGACAACCTACTGGTGTTTAACACGCGGCAAGCAGAACGCGTTGATGGAAACCATGCTTCGCCAATTCTCACGACGGTTAGATTTTAAAGTGTTAGCATACAACATACGCAAGCGAAACTAAGAATAAAACGCCGTTTCTGAAGAGTCCCAAAACAAAGCAAAAATTCTTCAGACCTAACCCATATATTGTAATGTACAATGGTGCGTTCCAAACTAGGAAATCAGACTGCTTGTAAAGCTTATTCCACAAGTCGGGCTAAAATGCACCACGTGCTCGCACATGATTTAAAATGCCATATAACGTGGAAGGTTGCTCGTAATAAGTTCTGCAAGCGCCTTCAAAACGCTGATGGATAAAAGCAATGCGCCGGTGAAAATACTGGTGCGCTTGATATTAGTCGCAATAATGAAACTGCATGCACTCTTTGGCATTCACCGATATTAGAAACATCACTGAAAGAACGAATGCGCGGGATCATAAAATTATACAACCCCGCAGAAATTCTGCTCCTTCACTACTGCTGTCAAATACAACGTATGCTTCAGAGACAACTAAAGCGAAAATATTGAGTTGTTGATCCGGCAACACATTATAGTAGTTTAGGCGATACCTCATGTCGAAGTTTGATATTGGCAGGTTTTCCAATGTACCAAAAAGTGTAACCCTTTACACTTTCGTCGGGATTTTATATGATGCATTGAGCTACCCGTAGAAGTGCTCTAACGGAAGTTCTTTGCAGCGTGTGCAGAAACTGGGTCAAATTTAACGGTATATTTGGTGCCTTTACGAAAACAATGAGAAGGGATTCACAATTGTTAGCACCGATAGAACACAAAGCTTGTTGCAATGTGGCATCTGCTAGTTCAGTAATGACAGAGTAAACTAATTTTAGGTGCTGTTGATTAGGTTAAGGAAATGCTTGGAGTTGTCACGTTTACTAAGATGTTCTTTTGAAACGCAGGGATCAAATTCTCAAAAGTTAGATTTCAGCATTTGGATCAGGTTAGGTAAACCTACATTAGAATGACTTTTGCCAAGACCAGTGTGTATTCTCGCTTGGGCGTTTATTCACGTTTTCATTTATATGCGCAACTGTATTATGTAGAGAACTGCTTCCTTAATTTTAAACAGGTTAGTACAAAGTGGTCTTTCGGACGTTGAAGTTTACTCGCTCTATTCTTGACTGCTCACAAGAAGAGGAACAAAAAATCTCTAGGTGTGAGAACATATTATCCTTTGTTCTGCGATACCCATATATATATATATATATATAAATATATATATATATATATATATATATATATATATATATATATATATATATATATATATATATATATATATATATATATATATATATATATATATATATATATTTATTTATATATATATATATATATATATATATATATATATGTGTGTGTATCACAAATATATTTAGCAAATTATAGTTAACTACGAATCATCGTTTTCTTGGTTCAATATTTTCCATAATACCACGAACGTAGGCCCTCACAGTACCGCCAACATGCATATAAGCGAAGGAAACTTCGCCAGTTACTCTATAGAATAATTATCGAGGCTGCTCTTTGCAGAGTTGTAACACGGTAAGTTAGTCTAATCACATTGCATGCAAATACAATGAATATTCAATTTCTCGGCACAATTTCCTTAAGTAAGCTTCAAGTGCTGCTAACGAAAATATGCCTGACACATTTGCTTTTCTTTCTAGAGGATGTCCCTTGCGTAGTACCACGGTGCTGTGCTGGAATGAAAAGCACATGTTTAACGAAAGCTGGATGGTGCGAGTGCAAATGCAGTAAGAAATTTGTTCTACCTCAAATTTATTGTGGTATTGTAGACAGTGCACTTCCATTGATATTCTTTTCGGTGGGCGAGATGGCAGACTTCTTTTCCTACATGCGATATATCCTGTGCTGCTAACCTCCACAAGAAAATTTTCTCCTAAAAGCGATAAAATATTTTTCTAGATTTTACTAGATTTTCTAGATTTCTCTTGTCTTTTACAAAATATGGTTGTTATGCAGGTTGTCAACATGAGTTCTGTAGATATATATTCTGAAATATTGAAAATGAACTACAACATTTGATGAATAGGTTTATTGCTAAGCTCGTTCAAAATTCTCAAATAATGAAGTCACTATACAGCACCTAAATGATTTGACAGTACAAGTTATGGAAACAACACAGCCTCCTGTTAAAGCCATATTTTCAGTAGAATACATCAGCACGCGTACGATTAGTGGTTGTAGAAAATGCGTTGCAAGAGCAAAATTCGAAGATTACACGTAGCGTTGTCTAGATGTTAAGAAAGTCGGGCGCCTCACCTTTCCTATAGAGTTCAGAAAAGTCAAAGTAGTATGCCCCTTCACGACACCAATCTAAAATACGTGGCTACTTTTTGGTGCATGCTAGCTGACTGAGTAACCACCATCTCATTGACACACTCGCACAGCTTTTGCAGCAAAGCACTACAATACACGACAAATGTTTCCGTTTCCTCAAAAGCGAAACTCGCCTAAACGCACGAAAAACATAACCACTGCAACGCTTCCCAAGGTTCTGCCTATGAGGGGCTCCCACTAAATTTTAGTATGAGTCTGAATAGCCTCCTGTTTTGCACCACGTTCAATGAATTCTAATGCCAGAGTGAATCTACACACTACAATGAACTTGCGAGCAGCACAGACAACAGCCCATTACTCCTCAAAAACATCTTCGCAACATGAAAGTAACTCGCATAGCGTTTAGGGACGTCATCACCCGTTGCAAAGTTAGGGTGCTGATGACTTTATCTTAAATGTCATTTTAATGGCAAACAATTCCTTCTCACTCATGTGTTTACAACAAAGATGCAATCACACCAGGAGTGTTTTCACCTCCTTTCCCCCATACAGTCTTTTGTTTCAATTGCAACTACCTAATATTTGTTAAAATCCAAGTTATAAACCCGGCCTGGCACAGCAGCACAGCTGCTATAGGTATGAGTAGATGAGAAAGTGGTCATGATCGTTCCTTGTACTGAATGCCTTTTGAAAAGTAGACAACATTCAATCAAAGTCATAACCACTCAGTATGTTGCCTCATAATATTGCGTACGAAGGAGCTCCTCATGTTCCAAGTCATACTATCATTCTATATTATAGTGATAATCTACGAGCAAACAATAAGACACCATCAGCTATCTAGATGGCTTGAAAATTTGCGACCTATAAGAAGCAGGTGTCCACATTGAAGAGAAATTAGTGCTAAAGCCAATATGGTTCTTTACAAATCTTAAGCGACAGATTATTTGCGGACTTCTGGCCTTGCTTTCTAACGCATAGAAATAAGCAGAAGTACAGCATGACAGGAAGAACATGTTGCGGTATACATATCTACGGCATATATTTTAACACAACACTTCCATAAATATGTGCTTAAACGTGATGCAATACTGTGTAATGGTGGCCAGAAATGAAGAATAGGTCTCATAACTATTAGCCACAATAGATGAAGAAAGACGGAGTAGGCGCTAGGGAATGTTGAGAAGTAGTTTGAATAACTAGGGCAATCCCGATTCATCTCAACTTTTGTTAATGCGGAAGGAGTGGTTGCCTTGGTGATGACGCCATCAAGACACCAACACAACAAAAATGTTTTAAGTGTTAAGTGTAAATGGCTGATGCATTGCGAATCGTTGAAATCAAATTCCGTGTGCGAATATTTTGAGACCAAATAGATCACGAATTAAACAACGCCAGAAGTGCATCGAATTGAATATGTAATAAATTTCAAATAAGCAATGGTTGTATTCTATATTTTCCTAGTACACCGTTCATATTCTCACCTTCGCTACATTAGAGTGTTTATGTGATAATGATGCAAGCTATGAAGCGCTTTTTCGCAAGTTGTATGTTCGAAGAAAATAACCACTTTGCACACCCACCTTTCTTTCGAGATTGCTATAACTGCAACTTAATAGGAAATATTTCTCACCCTATGTGATTTAAGTGCTGTCCACAGTATAACTTCTGGTCTTTTGTCTATAATCGGGCAGTCGGCATGAAGTTTATTGCGTATTTGTTTCGATTTTATTTTAGACTTGGGGACTAGAGCACGCTATCAAAAAAGTATATGCAGAGTAATCGCAAACAATTGCAACTTACGAATAGCTACAATTTTGATTCGAAGAACATTGAATATCGCACCAATTAATTTTTTACTGAAAGTTTTTTAACATTTCTACAGCCCTGTTTATTACATTGTATTGGATTTCGTCTACCAAATTAGAGGAAATAGGTTAACATTCATATTGGGGCATGCTGCGTCAAGAGCAGCACGGAATCCAATTCGGCGTCCACGAGATCCATTAAAAAGGTTCCCTCCACGCCTTCGGCTCCACCTTTCTTCTCATCACTGACGCCTCAGTCTGGCTAAGGACTAATAAGAACGCGAGTCATCAGAAGTCTCGTAGAACACGCCGGACCCCAAACCACTGTGATTATTCCGAAAAAAAAAAGAGCACGCAAACTTGATGCGAGCTGAGCGTTAGCGGGTACACATGCTGTTATGCTGTTATGTTATGTTATGTTATGCTGTACACATGTTGTTAGCGGGTACACATGCTGTAATGTGAGCGGATACACATGCTTTTAGCGGGTACACGTGGGGTACCCTGCGTGCACGTGTTACTTGGCGCATACTTGGAAGATGGCGCTAGCAGGAAACTTACACATACTCTTGCTTCTTTTCAATTTTCTCTTTTTTTATTTCGGTGCTGGGCAAGCATCCTGACGAACGTGGCGTTTCGGTCGCAGTATATTTCGGGTCGCTATAGACGCTCAATACTTCATTACGAATGTTTCATTGAGCAATGGTAGGGAAAGTCCGACATGGTGTGTTATAATATTTACTGACTCAAAGGCAGCATCAGCTCAATTTTATTTGAATCAGACACGATGCCTTATTTACGAGAACGTGCTCAACACTGACAGACTTCATTCATTTGGATTACTTTTGCAGTTCCTCATAAACAACATTGCTCAGATCCTTGGGGCTCATATTGCCCAGTATATAACGGCTTCCAGTTGGCTGTGTGTGTTGGCAACGGACCCTGCAAATGCAACTGTGGTGAGTCCTTATTCTTCAACTTCTAGTGGAAGCTTTAGTGGAATGTTTTCAGAAATTATTCTGCAAAGTTTATATTTGCTGACATTTCCGACATTTTTTCTACCACACCATTCTGGTTAATTATTGCTGTACAGTGTTGCTCAGTATGGTCCTGAAGCAGATTCTACCACACCATTCTGGTTAATTATTGCTGTTCAGTGTTGCTCAGTATGGTCCTGAAGCACTTGTTTTACATTATATCTATATCGAAGGTGTTGTACCGAAGATACGCGGGGATAATTATATAAACTGGTGTCAAGGTTTTTCTCATAGTCTCTAAAAATTGGCTACTGATATCTTGATCAGTAAAATAAGAGTAAGTTAAGTTGAATGCCCGTGACAGAAGCCAAATTGCGTATGGTGAAACAAGTTGCATTTTTTTCGAGATAGCTAGACAGACGAACGAGGATTAGTTTTTCAATATCATTGTTCGCTTTGTGTGTGTCGTGAAGTATGCGATACATATATATATATATATATATATATATATATATATATATATATATATATATATACGTAACACAGCATTTCCCATATGCGTTCCATTTTCTCTCTTTTTCAGTTGGCTCTTACAACCCGCATGAGAAGCGGGAATACAAATACTTGTGACGACTTCACCTTCCTACCGTCACTGTTCGTTGACGACCATCCGTTGTAGCAAGTTTCGGTATTTCTAGAGCAATACTTAGACTGAATAAATATGTGAACATAATTTACAAAGATACCCAAGTGCACAGGCGCTAAATGCTTCACACATTGCCTTTGAATAAGCTGCACAAGAGTGAAACGATCGTAGGCATTTAACACGTATTCGAAAGAGCACATATTTCACGTCTTCAAAATGGCGCAATGTTTAATCTGATTACGAGCCTCAATGCCTTCTTTAGATTACAGTTTCAAAATACTAAACAGCCTTTTTACAATTATTATTGAGTTACATACTTCCTATCCATGTGTTCAAGCACAGGCAATGATGATGATGATGTTCAATGTCGTCTATTCGAGTTATCATTATTTTAGACAGACAATTTTGCGACAATAGAATGTAATATTTGCACCGTTATGTCACTAAATTCAGGCAATAACATATCGGCTATTAAAAGAAAATTTGCGGTTTGAAATGTAGAGTTCACTACGCTGTATTTTGGCCGGTTTATGTTGTTATTTCTTCTTGATAGACATTCCACAAGTTACAGATCACAAAGGCGTTCGAAGTCCGACGGCGTTTCTTGGCGAGCAGTACACTGTAGCGTGCAATTGAACATTATGTAGAAGAGTCCACAATTGCAGCATTTTTTCGCCTATTCAGAGTTTTTATAAAGTGGCTACGAGTGTATCGCGAACGTGCTGTATTAAGGCGAAAGCCTTTCTAGGCTCATGGTAACGTTTATTTCAACAGACCTGGCCACCGGAATGTCCGCTGAAGCGTCATCACGCCATATGAAGACGTTAAAGACAGATTAAAGACAGATTAAAGAGCGAAAAATGTTTGATAGCGTCAGTTAGTGAATGATAACGTCATAATAGAGATTGGTAGACGTTAATAATGAACAATAATGACGAATAATGACAGGCACGTACCCAGGATATTTTTTCGGGGGGGGGGGGGGGCGCAACCCAAGGTAATATTTCTCTGCCAATGAGGGGGGTGCCTTTACTACGTACTACGTAAACGTGAATAATGCCCACGGTTCACCATAAAAACGCGTCAACCCGCAGGACAGCAATGAAATAAGGTGTACCTCACAGATAGACCTCTCCGTTGCTTGAGAAACAAGGAACCATATCAAATGCACTCGCGCAGGAAGAACAGTGCCAAGAACAACTAAACAAGCGAAAGTGTAAAACAAACATTTCTAGTAGCGTTTTGTTAAATTAGCTCCAGATGAAATACAGATAAATATATATTTTAGGAACAATCACAGTTCTTTTGTGTCCGTCGTTTACTGCTCTACCAAGTTAAGTGCAAAGATCGGCTCGTATTGTTATTTGGGAAGTTGAGTAACGATACGTTGCCGCCAGCCCCGTACACCCGCATAGACCGCAGTATTCCGCTGTTCTAGACGTACTGCGCCCACCGCGGAAGGTTATAAAAACACCCACATAAGCATAGCTAAGAAGTGGCTACGTCAGGCGGTTAGACTGATAATGACAGATGTGTCATTCAAAACACACGCAATCATTCTGCACTTGTGGCGCTGTTTTCTACACTCTTTTTGGAATAAAAAGTTGTTGCTCATAAATAGTTCCACACGCAACGGTTAAATTTGGTAATTTTCGTTTTTTCTTCTCATTTGGATGTTGCCTCGGCTCTCTCCCTTAGTGTATGACTTAATTTCTCATTTCCATGAGACTCTTGTTTCCAGTGGCCAGTTTTTCATGAAAAGTGCTGTACAATTGCGGAAAAACCAGACTAAGTAACAGGTGATATTCACATTCCTTATGAAGCAATCAAACGACAGACACTAACCAAAAGAAGTACTAAATTGGAATAACTCTGAAGGACGATCCGGCTTCCGGCAGAAGCCGGAACGGAAAATTCTCGGAAGCTTATGTATACTTCAGAACAAAGAGTTTCGAATGCCCTTGCCGAGCACACGGATGCAACGGGGCACAAGATTGACTGAGATTGCTCGAGAGTTATCGGCCAAGAAAGAAACCTGAAATCGTGGCTGTGCCTGGAATCTTTGGAAATACAGAAAACACGTCACATGCTAGTCGCAATGCGGTAACGTTCCCCCGCCATACACGCGCTGCTAACGTCACGTTCTGCAGCATACATAAGCTTCCGTAAACTTTCCTTCAACGCACTGTGAACAAGGCTTCCGTGGGGAAGTCGAAACGGCTTTTAGATTTATTCTTTTTAGTACTTCTTTTGGCCGGCGTGCGTCGTTTTATGGCTTCATGCTTTATCCCGACCGGACGGTCTTCCGTCGAACCTTCGACTTCATATTCCTTACGGGTTTAACGGTTATTGCAGGTTTTGATCATGGACCCTGTTTCGCATGATTTTATTTTGAACCTTATCTAACCTATATCACGGGTACATGGTTCCGAGGATATTTCAGCGTCGCGGCGAGCCATCACACAAGGAAATAATGAAGCATAAGGAAAAGTTAAACACAAATGGCATTGTCTCTGGCCGCAACTCGCTCCACGAGCATACAGGCCAGCTGACTACGAACCGAAACCTTTTTCTTGGTCCCTGGATCAGTCCAAACAAAGTTTCAACTAACGAAGCAACAGCGATGCGCGTGACTGTTCTTATAAGTGATGATTACAACTGAAGGCATGTCGCGTTATTCACGCGGGCACCGAATTGATGCAAAAACTGGCCTTCACAGCCAAGGAAATGCTGATGGCTACCGCCGCTCAAAAGGAGTGAAAAACGCAGCAAAATGTTGACGGCCGAATATCTGTCAAGTCTCAACACTGATTTGGCTGTGCATTAGCAATGTATTGAGGAGTGTTGGTGCGGGTAGGGGGGTGGAATTAGTTTCGAGGGGGGCCTTTCTGGGTCCCCCCCCCACCCTGGGTAGGTGCCTGAATAATGACTTTTAATGGCTACTAATGACTAAGAAATGACCAATATATCAAACCACAACTTCTAACGACCACAATTCATTGAAATGACTCAAGGTGCTCAGTAATGACCAGGAATGACTAATAATGACTGATATGATTTGTAATGACTACTAATGACTACGAAATGCCCAGTATGTCTAAGCACAAATTGTAACGACTACCATTGCTTAGAATTCCCTAAAAATGCTTAGTAATGACCAGTAATGACTAATAATGACTGAAATGACAAGTAATGACTACTGATGACTATGATATGATCAACATGCCTAACGACGACTTGTAATGATCACAATTGATTACAAATGATTAAAATACTTAATAGTGAGCAATAATGACTAAAATGACTGAAACAACTAGTAATGACTACTGTTGCCTATTCTATTACCGACATGTCTAATGACGACTTGTAATGGCCACAAAAAATGACAAATGGCAAAAATTATTATTATTATTATTATTATTTGTTTTGAACACATATACACATATACACACGTATTAGGAAAGGGAAAGCGAGGGGCAGGCTGGCAACTGCCACCGGAAGGGGCACAACGCCTGCCTACTCTTCTGAAGGGAGGTGACAGCAACACAGATATAGAGGATAGGAAGGAGGGGAGGAAAAACGGAAAGAGGAAAAGAGAGCAACAGGACACTGCAACAGGACAAATCTAAAGACTAAAGTAGAACTCAGCATCCGGAATTAAAGTGACGCCGCGTCGAACAGCCTCCACAATTATCAACCACATCCATGGCTAGTTCGCTATGCGGCTAATTGTGTTCTCCACGATGAGACGCCAAGTAAAGCTGCACGTAATCACCGTTTCACCGTTAGTCGGTTCACAATATACACTATAAGGTGTTTGAACACGCCACCTCCCATCTTCGAAGGAAGAAGCCTTAGAACACAGTACAGATCACACACAGTAGGGCCGGTCACTGAAGGTCACGCTACTACAGAATGTTCAATGTTCATGCTACAAACGTGAACCTAAGTTAGTTACTTCTATAAAGGTTAGTAGGGCGCGATGGGCCTGATCACGTTTAGATGCACAGCCACTGGGGTATAAACAGTCCTCGAGTGTCGCACACCGCAGGCCAAGGAGATGATAGTTTCTCACTAGCGACATGCGCTGCGCACTGAAAGCGGGATACTCAAGTATAAGGTGCTGAAGTGTCTCGTAGCAGCCACAAGACGTACACAATGGACTTTCCGCACGCCCTTGTCTGTATAAATGTTCGTGCACGTTCACGCAACCAACCCTTAGCTTGAGCAGTTGTGCTCTAGCGCGACGAGGCAAGCCTCGACCACGAACACGGGGCGGGAACGTTCCATTTGCGACGCGCTGATTTGGATGCTGCTTGAGTAGGTGGCGACGAATCAGCAGACGAGCGTCATCAAGCTTGCACAAAATTTCTTGGCAGTCACAGTTGTTATGAACGCAACTTGAAGCGAGCCGATCAGCCTCTTCATTTCCGGTGATTCCTACGTGTGAAGGTATCCATTGAGCAACGAGAGATACCCCACGTGATGTAATTTTGCTCGCAGAGTCATTAATACTGCGCACAAATGGACAATCAAGTTCACTGCGTTGTAACCTGCTAAGGGCAGCACGGGAGTCCGTAAAGATGACGACCTTCGATGTAATTAACTCCTCTAGCACGTATTTCAATGCAACATTAATCGCTGCTAGTTCCGCAGTTGTTGACGAAGTTGGATGAGGTATCTGAAAGATACGTCGTACTTGAGTTGAAGGGCAGTAAAAAGCTGCAGAGGCGCCTTGACCGTCGTTGTGTACAGATGCATCTGTGAAAACTTGAAGATGATCTGGAAACTTTTCGAACAAGTGTGATTGAGCCAATTAGAATATTGCCGAAACAGCCATATCAGACTTTTTGTGCATGCCAGGGATTGTGAGGAAAATGGGGAATACATGTGTCGTGATAGCTTTTGGAGGCGGAGACGTATCTGAAGCAGCATGATCAGAAATGGTAGTGATATCCATAAATAATGCCGCCATTTTTCCCATGCGAGATAATGGGCGGTGAATCAGACGATCAAGGAGCGCTTGACCATTCGATGCGCGGTGCAGACGCTCAATATGATATAGAGCTCTCTGATCTGCTTGCAGCCTCAGGGGTAACTGATGCGCTTCAGTAAGTAATGCAATAGACTGCGCCTCACGAGGTAAGCCAAGCATTAGTCGAAGGGCAACGCGATGATCTCGCTCCAGTTGGGCCATCAAACTAGGTGGTATGTTCAAAAGTGGTAATGCGTACAGTATGCCTGAGAGTACAGATGACTGGTACACCTGAAGAGCCGTTGTTTGGTCGCAACCAGCACCTCGAGCAGTCAATGCGGCCACATACTTAAGAAGGGAGTGCGATTTGCGTCGTACAGATTTAACGGCAGGACGCCAAGAGATGCGATCATCCACAATTAACCCCAAATAACGGTGTTGTCGCACCCAGTTTATAGGCGTTTCGTCAAGATACAGTCGGCTCATTGTTCGACGAGCGCGTTGTTTAGGGTGATATGCTATTGCAGCCGACTTAGTAGGTGATATGAGCAGGCCAACTTCACCCAAGTACTCCGAAGTAGCGTTGAGAGCTCTTTGCAAGCTTGCACGAAGCCGCGGACCAAGGTGCGAAGGGCCGCTTATCCACAGAGCAATGTCATCTGCGTAGACAGCTATGCTCACAGGGAAGTCAGTGTCTCGAGGCAAACGACTTGGAAGCGCGGCGAGTACCGCGTTAAACAAAAGTGGCGATAATACGCTGCCCTGTGGAACACCGCACTTCACATTTCGGTATTCACTGGTTACTCCTCCGACACGCACTTTCATGCGGCGCTCCGATAGAAAATTATGCACAAACTGGAGTAGACGACCCGAAATTCCCGCGGTTGCAAGTGCGAAAATAATCGCCTTATGAAATGAATCGAAAGCTTGCTGTATGTCTAGGAAGAGCATGTAGGCGGAATGCTTGTTTTCTTTAGCAAATTCGAGTGCTGAGACAAGGTATGATATGCTGTCCAGAGCCGAACGGCGGCGACGAAAGCCACTCATGACATCAGGGAAAAACTTCAGCTCCTCTAGCCTGACATCTAAGCGAAACAAGACCATTCGCTCCATTAACTTGACGATGTTTGAAGTTAGGGATATTGGTCGGTAGGACTTGAGGTGTCTTGCCGGACGCCCGGGCTTTAAAATTGGTATTACAACGGACGATTTCCACTCAGCAGGGATTACACCGGTTCTCCATACTTCATTGTACTCGTCCAATATACGGTCATGGAAACTCTTATCAACGTTCCGCAATGCTTGGTACGTCACACCATCTGCGCCTGGAGCAGTGCGGCGTTTGGAGAGGCTCAGCGCGTGTCGTAGCTCCTCAACAGTGAAATCTGCCTCGTCCATCTGGCAAGCTGGACCATAGGAAGCGGTTACGGTGCTGTGAGTTGTCAAAGAAGGAATATCGCTAATTGTGGTGTCTCTGGATGCAGGAGAGACGAAAATGTCTGCAAATGCCTCTGCTATTACCTTTGGTGACTGGCCAGTCGCTATGCTCAATGTAGCCGTTGGATTCTTGCAGATTTCAGGAGTGCGGAGAGCCTTCAGTATGCGCCATACATTTCCAAAACCACTTCCAGTATGCAACGAACTACACAAAGCTTCCCAGCTCTTGCGACGAAGCTGTTTTGTATGGCGCCGTATGGCTGCATCAAGGCGATTGTATATAGTCCAGTCGGTGCGTCGTTTAGAGCGCTGTGCCCGTCTATAAGCGCGCCGTCGACATGCGCGGAGCCGCAAAAGCTTGAGATCGGGGTTTGGTTTGCCGATATTCCGTCTTCGTTGTGCTGTAGCTTTTTGTAAGCACTCACTCAAATATTTAAATAGGCTGTCTTGAGATGGTGCCTCTGAGATGAGCTGTCGGAACTTGTCCCAGTTAGTAACCGTATAAACGACATCCTGGCGACCCGCAGTATGTGTTGGTGTTAACCAAATGGGTAGGTGATCTGAGCCCCACGGGTCGGGTTCACATGACCAGGCTAAGCACACATCTCTCGTTGTTATCGCAAGGTCTATAGTGGAATGCTCCTTTCCTCTACCAATAAATGTAGGTGAACCGTCATTCAGTATTTGGAGATCGTTCTTGATAATGAACTCGTTAATCTCTTCCCCACGATTGTCTTGGGGACGGCTACACCATCGTGGATGGTGGGCATTAAAGTCTCCGCATAACACAAACGATGCACCACACCGAGACACTAAGCCCTCAAGTAGCGAGGTATCGGAAGAACGTGTAGGCCTGTTGTATATGCTTGCCACCGTCGTACACACACCTCTGAGGCTCACAGTAACAGCTACACACTCAAATTCATCGTCACAGAGGCCGTCTGTGTCTATAACCGCGAAGTCCAAGTCAGCACGAACGTACACTGATGCTTTTGAAGCATTGCGCGTATGCGCCGCCTCCACACACTGGAAAGAGCCACAAGCTGGTTCCGCGCATCGAGTGGTACTGTGGATACCCACGAAGCCTGGCAATCGATATTCGTCTTTCCTTACGTTAGTCTCCTGAAGCGCTATAACGTCCGGAGGAGTCTTCATAGCGACTAGTCGAAGGGCTAAATCAGCGTGCCGTGGTCGCATCGACCTGACATTCCATTGCAGCACAAAGGGGCGAGGCTGCTGACAACTGTTAGAATTATTTCCGGTAAAACGTCTAGCGAAGGCCGTCGAGGACAGGAACGAGTGCCTCCAAAAGTTGCTCTGCTGCTGACGCTGCTGGTGTCTGGCGACCGGAGATTAGAGATCTGATGACGTTGACAAGCATCTTTAGAAGATTGACAAGTTGTACATCGTCGTAGGCTGATACCGGTTTAGGTACTGTGTTTGCAGTGCTTTCCACTATGGTCGAAGTCTTTGTAGATACTTGTTCCGGCGCTTTCGATGGAAGCGCTGGCCACGATGTGTCTGAGAGGCAAAAGGTCCGCCCCCCTACTTTCTGATGTGTTGTTTCTTTGTCACTCTTTGAACGCGCTGCCTTTCCAGTTGCTGGGGCAGCACTACGGCGACGGGAGCTCTCATCTCCTGCTGCCTTCTTTATGGCTTTCTCTTTTAGTGCCTTTAGTTCATTCTTCAATGAGGGACATCCTTTATCCGTTGCCAAATGTTCACCATTACAGTTAGGGCACCGATATGCCTGACTTTCACAGGAATCTACATGGTGATTCCCACCGCATTTGGCACAGACCAGATCTCTGGTGCAAAAGCCCTGAACATGACCAATCTTGAAACATTTATGGCATTGCAAAGGCCGTGGTATGAAAGGTCGAACAGGGTAGCGCACAAGTCCAGCCTTTATATGACTAGGCAGCTTTCCAGAGGCGAAAAGTATCTTCACGCACTTTGACGTGCCCAGCCTTCGGACGCTAATTATTTTGCATGGTGGCGTGCAACCGATCATGTTCTTAAAAACGTCGTCCTTTAGATCTAAGTCCACATCAGATACGACACCAGCCACTATATTTGTACCCTGTGGTATGTAGGGACGCGTGTGGACCCCACAGATTTCAGACAAACCAAGTAGTGTTTGCACCATCTTATCATCAGTCGTGTCAACGGCAATGACATTTTTCCATGGGTTCACGCGAACCTCTTGGATTAGTCCAGGGGCAAGTTTGAAGAAGAAATCATTAAGTTTCTGTCGAGAGATAGCATTCAGGCTTACCATCGCGTCGATGGGAATGAAAGCTACGGTCGTAGTCTTGATGGTGCTGTATATGATAGTCCCTTCACTTGAGGACGATGCCGGAGACGTCCGTCGTGGGCGGCGGTGTTTGACAGGTATGAAACCATCCGAATCTTCCGATCTTGAGTCAGAAAGCTCGGAATCAGTAGCGTCGGATCCTACTGCCGAACTGAGCCGCTTCCGAGCCGCAGGCGGTCTATGCTGACCGCCAGACGCGTCCAAGACCATATCTTCCATGGCAAGCTCCGCGGGGAGGATCTCCCAGCAGAGTAGAAGACTTCATGGTTCAGCACAAACGTCGTTGCCTGTTACTGATGCACGAAAATAATGTGAACAGAGAAAACTGCAGCACCAGAGGAAAACCAGCAACCGAGCACAGTAACTTCGTCGTCCGGCAAAAATGGTTAGCAGTGAGCAGTAATGCAAATAATGGCTGAAATGTCTGGTACTGACTAGACTGAATAATATGAGGATAATGAATACCTTCTTCCGCAAACGGGATAGCCGAAAGTGGACGTGGAGGGGCCCGAACGGTGAGACTAGAAATGAAATAGACTTCATACTCTGCGCTAACCCTGGCATCATAAAAGATGTGGACGTGCTCGGCAAGGTGCGCTGCAGTGACCACAGGATGGTAAGAACTCGAATTAGCCTAGACCTGAGAAAGGAACGGAAGAAACTGGTACATAAGAAGCCGATCAATGAGTTACCGGTAAGAGGGAAAATAGAGCAATTCCAGATCAAGCTACAGAACAGGTATTTGGCTTTAACTCAGGAAGAGGACCTTAGTGTTGAAGCAATGAACGACAATCTTGTGGACATCATTAAGGAGGGTGCAATGGAAGTCGGTGGTAACGCCGGTAGGCAGGATACCAGTAAACTATCGCAGGAGACGAAAGATCTGATCAAGAAACGCCAATGTATGAAAGCCTCTAACCCTACAGCTAGAATAGAACTGGCAGAACTTTCGAAGTTAATCAACAAGCGTAAGACAGCTGACATAAGGAAGTATAATATGGATAGAATTGAACATGCTCTCAGGAACGGAGGAAGCCTAAAAACAGTGAAGAAGAAACTAGGAATTGGCAAGAATCAGATGTATGCGTTAAGAGACAAAGCCGGCAATATCATTACTAATATGGATGAGATAGTACAAGTGGCTGAGGAGTTCTATAGAGATTTGTACAGTACCAGTGCCACCCACGACGATAATGGAAGAGAAAGTAGTCTAGAGAAATTCGAAATCCCACAGGTAACGCCGGAAGAAGTAAAGAAAGCCTTGGGAGATATGCAAAGGGGGAAGGCAGCTGGGGAGGATCAGATAACAGCAGATTTGTTGAAGGATGGTGGGCAGATTGTTCTAGAGAAACTGGCCACCCTGTATACGCAATGCCTCATAACGTCGAGCATACCGGAATCTTGGAAAAACGCTAACATAATCCTAATCCATAAGAAAGGGGACGCCAAAGACTTGAAAAATTATAGACCAATCAGCTTACTGTCCGTTGCCTACAAACTATTTACTAAGGTAATCGCAAATAGAATCAGGAACACCTTAGACTTCTGTCAAGCAAAGGAGCAGGCAGGATTCTGTAAAGGCTACTCAACAATAGATCATATTCACACTATCAATCAGGTGATAGAAAAATGTGCGGGATATAACCAACCCTTATATATTGCTTTCATTGATTACGAGAAAGCATTTGATTCTGTCGAAACCTCAGCAGTCATGGAGGCATTACGGAATCAGGGTGTAGACGAGCCATATGTAAAAATACTGAAAAATATCTATAGCGGCTCCACAGCAACCGTAGTCCTCCATAAAGAAAGCAACAAAATCCCAATAAAGAAAGGCGTCAGGCAGGGAGATACGATCTCTTCAATGCTATTCACAGCGTGTTTACAGGAGGTATTCAGAGACCTGGATTGGGAAGAAATGGGGATAAAAGTTAATGGAGAGTACCTTAGTAACTTGCGATTCGCTGATGATATTGCCTTGCTTAGTAACTCAGGGGACCAACTGCAATGCATGCTCACTGACCTGGAGAGGCAAAGTAGAAGAGTGGGTCTAAAAATTAATCTGCAGAAAACTAAAATAATGTTTAACAGTCTCGGAAGAGAACAGCAGTTTACAATAGGCAGCGAGGCACTGGAAGTCGTAAGGGAATACATCTACTTAGGGCAGGTAGTGACCACGGATCCGGATCATGAGAATGAAATAACCAGAAAAATAAGAATGGGCTGGGGTACGTTTGGCAGGCATTCTCAAATCATGAACAGCAGGTTGCCACCATCCCTCAAAAAGAAAGTGTATAACAGCTGTGTGTTACCAGTACTCACATATGGGGCAGAAACCTGGAGGCTTACGAAAAGGGTTCTGCTGAAACTGAGGACGACGCAACGAGCTATGGAAAGAAGAATGATAGGTGTAACGTTAAGGGATAAGAAAAGAGCAGATTGGGTGAGGGAACAAACGCGAGTTAATGACATCTTAGTTGAAATCAAGAAAAAGAAATGGGCATGGGCAGGACATGTAATGAGGAGGGAAGATAACCGGTGGTCATTAAGGGTTACGGACTGGATTCCAAGGGAAGGGAAGCGTAGCAGGGGACGGCAGAAAGTTAGGTGGGCGGATTAGATTAAGAAGTTTGCAGGGACGGCATGGCCACAATTAGTACATGACCGGGGTTGTTGGAGAAGTATGGGAGAGGCCTTTGCCCTGCAGTGGGCGTAACCAGGCTGATGATGATGATGATGATGAGACTACCAAATGACCAATATGTGTAACGACAACTCTTAACGACTACAATTCATTAGAAACGGCTAAAATTTTGAGTGCAGACTTAAATGACTTGTAATGAATACTAATGACTATGATATGACCAACATGTCGAACACCAACTTGTAAGGACCACAGTTGATTACAAATGACTAAAAATGCTTAGTAGTTAGCCGTAATGACTAAAAGAACGAAGAAAAGGAGAATAGGTGAATATAAAGATGCGAATGATAAGAGGACCATGAGTAGGCTCTCGCCATTCACCCCTTAATACTAGGGGTGAACGGCGGGGGCACGACTAGGGGCACGACACTGCTCTGACCATGTTCTCACACCCGTTCTACGCACAGGTCTTGGCGCTGTCCCTCCTGAAAGCTTCCTTCGGGGGCTTCGCTACGCCGGGCATTCCCTTGCCACTGGTGCGGCCTTCGACGAGTTTCATCGATGACGATGTGCTGGCTGAGTTTCGCCGCTCCCAGCCAATTCCTTGCCAGCATCCAAGACTGACTGCGACATCTGCTCTCACCTGGCAACCAAAGCCTTCCAGCGTCACGCGATCCGAGGGGCGGATATATAAGCAGCACTTGTCAGCTGAGCGTCCGGGGCACGACACTGCTCTGGCCATGTTCTCACACCCGTTCTACGCACAGGTCTTGGCGCTGTCCCTCCTGAAAGCTTCCTTCGGGGGCTTCCCTACGCCGGGCATTCCCTTGCCACTGGTGCGGCCTTCGACGAGTTTCATCGATGACGATGTGCTGGCTGAGTTTCGCCGCTCCCAGCCAATTCCTTGCCAGCATCCAAGACTGACTGCGACATCTGCTCTCACCTGGCAACCAAAGCCTTCCAGCGTCACGCGATCCGAGGGGCGGATATATAAGCAGCACTTGTCAGCTGAGCGTCCGGGGCACGACACTGCTCTGGCCATGTTCTCACACCCGTTCTACGCACAGGTCAGTTACTTACAAGCTGCTAAATGTTATCGTAGTTCTAATCGCTGTACAGTAGCGGTGTCGTGCCCCACCAACTTTCTATATGTTTTGCGAAAGTGCCTTGTAGGGTTGGTTTCTGCTTTTGATGCTGTATCGAGTGTTCTGTTAATGCTCTCGGGAGATATCGAGAGTAACCCTGGCCCCAGAACCAATGCTGCACCTACAGGTTCTGACAGTGCCAAAATCGCAGAAATTTTTGAAGTTGTTAAAGGCTTGGAAACGAATCAGGCGAGGTTTCTTCAAGAAATACAAGTTGTTAAAGAACAGCAAAATGTGCTGAATACGTCAGTCCAAGCCCTTCTTAGCAGGGTGAATCTTCTGGAAACTGATATGCATTCTCTCAAACAGATTGATACGCTCAATGCAGCCTCAGCTCCGTGCGCTCTCGACGCCCTTCGTCATGATATGATGAAGCTTAGGGCGTCACTTGATAGCGAGAGCAACAGATCCAGAAGAAACAACCTCATCATTTACGGCCTGGATGATTCAACCGATGAGACATGGTCTGTATCGAAGGAAAAAGTACTGTCTTTCTTCGAAACGCAACTGAATGAAAAGATTACCCCAGAAAGTATAGAGCGTGCTCACCGGATTGGTAAATCCCACGGAAGCAAAAACAGACCTATCATTATAAAGTTTGTTAACTTCAAGGATAAGGAACGTATCCTATCTCGTGGTATCAGGCTCAAGGGTACTAACTTTGCGATCCGTGAGGATCTCAGCCCTGACGTCAGACTTGCGCGATCTAAACTTGTAAGTTACGGAAAAACATTGAATTGCTCTTTCAAACTTCGATACGATAAGCTGCTCATTGATAAGAAGTGCTACGTTTATGATGGAACTCAGGATATTGTTGTTGAATTGAAAAAGTAGCAGAAGGGGCGGTACCCGAACAATAAGTCCTCAAAGCAATGTGTGCCCACGGGACGTTCCGCTCATCCAATTTCAGAGCTTACCATTTTAGTCATGAACTGCAGGAGTGTAAAAAACAAAACTGATGAATTTGCTACTCTGACCTCTTCAGTAAAACCCCACGTGATTATAGGTACCGAGTCTTGGCTCGACGAAGCTGTTGGTAGTTCCGAAGTATTTCCGCCTGGTTTTCACGTCTACCGTTCCGATCGCAATGCGCATGGCGGTTGTGTCTTTCTACTTGTTGACTCGTGCTTGCAATCATCTCCCGTGTTAATCCGAACTGATTGTCCCGAGTCAGTTTGGTGCAATATTCGATTTGAAACTGGGCAATTACTGACAGTTGGCTCCTTTTACCGTTCCCCCGCTTCCACATCGCCTGAGACCTTCACAACCCTATCCGAGTTTCTTTCTACAACAAATAATGACTATATTATTGGCGGTGATTTCAACATGCCTGACGTGAAGTGGGTTCACTATAAGCCTGTCCTTGCCAATTCTTCCGCTCTGTCTATAGCATTCCGCGAGGCAATAGTTACCAATGACATTTATCAGTTTGTTACTGAACCTACTAGGTATGGTCCCAATAGCTCTTCTATCCTAGATCTGCTTTTTTCAAACCAGCCATTGCTTGTGTCTGATAACGCCGTAATTCCCGGTATTAGTTACCATGACTGCATTGTGGCGCATGTGCAGATTGTCCCCTTCTCATGTGCACATGATCACCCAAGGAAGGTATACTTTTTTGAGAGAGGCAATGATGTTTCATTGTCTAATGATCTTGCTATATTCCTGCAGGAATTCAGTCATTTAGCTCAGTCAGCAGATTGCAATACCCTATGGGATACATTTTGCTCCACACTAAAGCACCTGTTGACACACATGTTCCATGGAAACATTTGTCTGCAAAAAATCGTAGTGATAAGCCTTGGGTAACTCGGGAAGTCAAGCAATTGATTAATAAAAGACATCGCCTTCTGAATGCTTATAGAAAGCAGCGTAACCCTTCTGTATTTGTAATGCTAAAAACCCTTGGAAAAGATATAAAAGTAAAAAACAAGGTTGCTAAGGAAAAATACTTCTTAGCATTGGGCCCAAAGTTACAAAATAACCCGAAAGAAATGTGGAGGTATTTAAAAACGATTAGCAAAGAATCAATTGGCATCCCGAACTTAAAAAACGGTAGTGTACTTCTTACTAATGATGTCGATAAAGCTTCCTGCTTCAATCTTTATTTCCAATCATCTTTCTCAACTCCCCGCCAGAATGAATTACCGCCTATTCCCGACAATGTGGTTGAACCTATGCCGGAACTGGTCGTGACACATGGTGGTATACTTAAGTTGTTTGACAATATAAATGTTTCTTCTGCAAGTGGTCCTGATGGTATACCTTTTCATGTGTTAAAGGCTTGTTCTGACACAATTGCCCACTATCTGGTTATTATTTTTGTTTACCTAAGGAGTGGAAAGTTGCAAACGTGGTACCAATCCATAAAAGTGGTCCAAAAAAATATTGTCTCCAACTACAGGCCAATTTCTTTAACTAGTGTGTGTAGTAAAACACTGGAGCACATTGTATACAGTTCCCTAATAAAACATCTAGAAAACAATAATTTTTTTAGCAAATATCAGCATGGTTTTAGGTCTGGTCGTTCTTGTTCGACCCAGCTCCTAGAATTCAGCCACGATCTTTTTCATTCATTCGATCTCGGTGTACAGACTGACTGTATATTTCTAGATTTTAGAAAGGCATTTGATTCTGTTCCCCATGTTTTACTGTTGTATAAGCTATCATCCCTCGGTATCTCTCCTTCATTGCTTGATTGGATTAAATGTTATCTGCAAGAACGCATGCAACGTGTTGTAGTTAATGGCTCACAATCTGATTATGTTGATGTTACATCGGGAGTTCCCCAGGGATCTGTTTTAGGGCCATTGCTGTTTTTGGTCTACATCAATGACATTGCTCAGGTTGTGTCATGCAAAGTGCGTCTGTATGCGGATGATTGTGTGATTTATCACTGCATTAGGTCTGGCACTGACCACGAGTATCTGCAACGCAATTTGGACTGTATAACACGCTGGTGCGTTAGGTGGCAAATGTCTTTAAACCCCAGTAAGTGTCAGTACGTGTCCTTTACACGTAAACAAAATCCACATCTATTTCATTATACACTAGACAATGTCCAGCTATTGCGAGTAACTGAGTATAAGTATCTTGGTGTTTATTTTTCATCGAATTTAACTTGGACTAAGCACGCCGAATATGTTACAGCGAAAGCCTGTAAAATGCTAAATTTTGTTAAACGCAACTTCCGGCTAGCTCCTCCCAAAATTAAAGAACTACTTTATTTTTCGAACGTAAGACCCATATTAGAGTATGCCTGTATGGCCTGGGACCCGCAAACGAAAACTCTGTCTAATATGCTCGAGCATGTACAAAACCGCGCAGCCCGTTTTGTCTGTAATAACTATGACTTTACTTCTAGTATTTCAGCACTTAAGGATAACTTGGGGTGGGAATTATTAAGCACACGCAGACAAAACATGAGGTTGGAAATGCTTTTTAAAATTTATTTCGGCCTGGTTAAAATAGATAGAGAAACTTACCTTTTACCTCCTCATTTCTTGTCTCACAGAAGTGACCACTATTTAAAAATAAGAGAACTTATTTGTAGAACAAACGTCTTCAAGCATTCTTTTTTTCCTTACACAATATCACAGTGGAATCAGCTACCGCAGGAAATTGCTGATTGTCACACTGAAGCATCATTCAGAGCATTTCTGCAGAGCATATAGTGGCGTGAATTTTTTCTATTGTTGTGTTATTTTTGTTTGACCAGTTCTGTATTTTGTCGAGCTTATGTACACTGTATATTCCCCCCCCTGCAATAATGCCTTCGGGCGCTGCAGGTACTTGAAATAAATAAATAAATAAATAAATAAATAAAAGAAGACGCGGTAATTTTTTTCCAGTAGCTTTAAGGGCAGGTGGACATACTTTGCCATTATTTATGCAAGTTTCAAAATAACAATTACATGTTTCGTATTTCATCTCGTCTGTGACATAAATTTAACTGTCTGTTATGTTTATGGAAGTTGAGATGCAGCCACCATTTTACGCATCCGCATGAAAAAAATTTAAACACCCACCTATTTTAAACATGAACATTGCTATTCAATGATGAATATCTCAAACGAGTTGCTATATTACAGGCAAAATAAAATTAGGGTACAATATAAGCTCACCTTTTCCATGTTCGCTATATAAAGAAATGGCCCCGAAGTTTTGATAAAACTTATTAATAGCTTGATTTGGTTAAGCTTGTTTGTTTTGGTTAAACCCAAACAAATAACAATCTAAATAATTCGCTCGCCATTCCGGCACTGCAAAAGTGGATGTCAAGCGCAGCTGTTCAAAACCACCACTACAACTCCTGAGGGGGATATTCAGTACCTTATGGGTTTAGAGAAAACGTAGTAATGCTATTTTAGAACAATCCCAGTAATCGGAGTAATATTCGTTTTGAGAGCACGTCGCCGCCTATAGTGGTGCTGCAACAACATTGAAATCAGTTGTGAGGTTTCTTATTTTACATACGAAAGGCTAGGGACGTTACTCCCCATGTCACAAGCTGTCATCGCCGCTGCAGCTTGGGCAGCAGTAATATTTGCCTGAAAACGTACGCGGGGAACGCTACGTGCTTCAAATTGCACGTAGCCGCTCGAACTCCTTGTCACAAGTTATCTGGTTTGAATGCTTGTTTTAAGCTTGTTCTTTAAGGAAACGTATGCTGTTCTCTATGTTGTATGCGTGATTCCGGAGAGTGTATGCATCGTTCGCTTCACTTCTCTGAGTGCTTGTAGCGTCTCACTTACGGGGGTGTGAGCCATTGCATCCGAGTCTGAGTCACTGATTATGATAGTTTTCTGTCTACGTTACGCCGCGAACAAATTCCGGGATCTTACCCATTAACAGCTTCGTTTTAAAGCAAGCGAGACCGGTATAGACACATGAAGAGCAATGCCATTTATGCTCCCCAGTATATTTCGCTGAAGCGTACCTTAAAAGCTTAATTAGACGCTGTTGTGCAATATTTCATATATTCGGGAACTGCATATATATGTACCCGGCATATATAACCGACCAGTAAAAATGTCGACTGTACGTTTTCGAAAAGTGAGACCCATGGTACATTGTTCGTAGTCGTTCTCAGTTACTGCGAGTGTATATTGAAGTGAACCTAGTGAATAACTTTACGCAATATTAAAACTACTCAATATGGGACACAGGTCGCATTAGATCAACCACAGAGCATGCTCAGACACGCCCAGTTAAGTTGCTTGCAGGCCGCTACTTCTATTCGTGAGCCTTATTCTTTGGAGCTTTAAAGTAGAAACAAAATTGGTAAATAGTTACTTGCATGTAACTATGCGTCTAGACGTCTGAATGTAGGGTTTTGATTTTCCTATAATATAACGAGGCCTGCACACCCTTAAAATAGAAAGCGATCCACGGTGCTGAGCACATGTCAGCACCTTCATTGCGAATATGGGAATCAGCCCTGGTTTTATATAATAAAAGATCGGACAGCACCGAAAACACACCACTTAGTTATAACGAGCATCTGGAATTCGACAAACAGAGCTCTGATTTGTTCATCAGAAGATCAAACACGCAAATTGGCAATGTGACGCAATTTTTTTTTATACTCAGTGGCCTTTCTCAGAGCTATACAAAGAACACGCTCGTAAATCATAACGTCATGAAAGCAACCTAAATTGTGTTTTGGGAACATTCTCCGCAACTTACAGAGGGTGTCGCGTACCCGGCAGACGCATATTGAACATCATCAACTGATGCCGAGCACGATGTTTGGTTTTGGGCCCAATTTATCAACGCAATACGTGCTTCTGCAGCTCAAAGAGGAAGGGTTGAATGCAGCAAGGCCCTACTGCCCGAAAGCAATTCTTGCTATAGACTTGAAGGGGACCTTTGACAACGTGGGGCACGAAGAAATACTAGCAAACCTCAGTGACACGATATGCGACCGACGAACGTACGACTACGTGAGGGCTTTCATCACAGATCGTACAGCCACAATAGGGCTGGTAAATGTGAGGTCACATCGAGCAGACAAATCTAATACAGGAACACCACAAGAAGCAGTGCTGTCGCCGACTCACTTCAACGTAACCATGGTACAACTCCCAGCCCAACTCGAGAAAATACCGGGGCTCAGACATGCCTTGTATGGAGACGGCATCACAATGTGGACGGTCGGAGGGTATATAGAAGAATAAGAAGCATTGCAGGAGGCAGTGGACTACGCAGCAAGATACGCGGAGACATGCAGACTGCAATGCGTGCCGTAAAGTCGGAACAACGCATAATGGAGAAGCGCTCGCGATAACCATCAAAAACCCAGGCCCCAACCATGCGCCTGCGAGTAGGCCCTAGACAAATCCTCAAGGTGGACAGATTTTGTATCCTCGGCTTGTGCACAACACTTGTGTTCTGGATTGAGCAATCCAATGTGAGCTTCTCAGGAGACTCGCATAACTAACATAAATAAAATTAACATAAAAATGTCAAGGCATAGAAAGGCACAATATTTGTACGCTCGTTTGAGAAATGCGAATTGGGCTCTTCAGGAGCCTAACATAAACATAAGCGACCATAAAAATGCAGAGAGTTACAAAAGCACAGCACTTGTGTTTTGGTTTGAACTGTCCAACTTAAGCGCTTCAGAGGCTTTTGGTCCGATGCGAGGAGCGAGGCCAGAGTTCTTTACATAGGGCACGTTGGTACCAGGAAATTTACGACACGTAGAGCCTGCAAAAACAAGGAAAAGCCAGAACAAGTTGTAAAAAGCAACTACCACATGCAAGAGCGTGGCATACAATACGCCCTCGTTATAATGTAACCAAGTTATGCATTTATCTTGCTTTATTTTACCTTTCCGCGGGTACAGGTTCACAGCATGACTATTCAAATTTATTCAATGTGGCGCAGGACTCCACTAAGTTTAAAATGCAGAAAAGGACAAAGAGGAACAACACATTAGCAAAATCACTATGAATATCCTCAATGTCAAAATGTGAACTTTGCTTGCTTAGCAACAAGACGGCGACAAAAATTTCGCGTTGTTCCTAAGGAAACCTAAAATACTGACAATTAAAATTATTTCTTGTATATTTTATGACTAAAATGTGCAGCACTTCACTATGTTTTTCCATGCTCCAAAATACAATACTGTCATGTCACTAGAATTGAGTATCACTTCATTTGAAGTTAGGTTTCACGAGTTTACATGCAATTGGACTCTACTTCTCGCCTTACAATGGCTTAAGAATCTCTACATTAAAGAAAATATCGCTTACAACTAAGTATGTTTTCTGCCTCAACGACTGAGTGACTGTTAAATTGAGGATTCCTTGTGGTTGTGCACCAAGCTATTTACCATGACAGATACAGAATGGGAGAGATGCGAAGAAATGCTCAGTCTTCTAAGAGCCATACGCCAGAGGACTCACTTCTTTAATACTTCGGGGTTCACTGCCATACATCTGTCGCTGCGATGCAACATTTCGAAAAAATATGCCTTTCCAGAACAAAGTGTTGCTTAGCATGACACTGGAGGTGCTGCAACTTTCCAGGGCTTCTAGAAAATAGTATTGTTGTGCTGTGGCCCCTTCCATTTCTCCAAAACTGCTTTTTAGCTTCTTGGTGTCTGTCATAGCAGTAGTTTGGGAGTGTTGCCACTTCACCTATTTTACTATAAAGCAAGTTTTTGTTTCATTAGAGAAAATAATTATGCTGCTTTATCCTGCACAGAGAAATAAAACTTGTAAAACTGCAAACACTAAAACGGTTTCGCCGCTTTATTGCCACTTAAAAATTATTTAGCTGTTTTTTTTTCGAAAGGTCACTCTGAAAAACTTAAATCTGCAATAAAAACACTAGAGATGTGCGAGTAGTGATATTTAAGACGGAACCGAATAATGCCAGAAGCAAATCGAATATTGGATAGCTTCTGAATAATGAGCAGCTGATATCGCAATTATTGCAAAATTATGTTCACATCCTAGTATTCCTAAAATTAGCAAGTTTCCGTCAGTGCATAGTGTGTTATGAAGAGCTGTTTACTAGAAGCACAAATAGAGCAGCAAAAACTTTCTTCACATGCACGGGACTCTTCAGTAAGCATGAATGATTTCTGCACAGCCTTTAAAGCACAGCTACCTAAGTAACGTAGCCTGGTCTGCTATTCGTTCAAGTTATCACATTTTATGTCTATACTATGTTCTAGGAGGTGAAAATTTACCCTGCTATGGCTCAACTATTGTTTCATTGGCATTTTGAAATATTCCAATAATATTCGCATTCACGAATAGCAACCATTCAAAGACCAAATCGAATAGGACACTATTCAATTCAAGAGTATCGAGTATTTGCACACCACTAAAAATATATATAACTCCTAAATTGGAGAGTGACGGGAAAGCCCATTTATCTTTCGGATAAATTTAAGCCCATAATCTACGTGGCAATGGTTCATAATAACCCTTTAAACTGCAAGTGAAGTAATGAAGCAGGAAACAATTCCAACAATTTCAACATGGAGTAGCGGACATGTCCGATGGTCGGCGAGAAGCTTTATACAGTACTTGCCAAGGGACTATTCTCAAATTTATTTAAGCATATGGGGAAAAGCCACATAAATGTATATTTTTTTATATCTTACAATAAAAGTGATAAAGTGGATGTAACTAAATTGGTTAGGTGCTTAGAATGAGTAAGCGTTCACTAGACATAGTACTCTGGGCAGTTGATGCAGGCAACTCGGCCCTGTAACGAAAATTTCCAACTCATTTTCCCGGTGCTGAAAGGCTGCTGTCTGGTCTCACATGGACCTCCTTAAATATAGGAGCAGCTTTAATTTAATGTGGTCTGTTAAAATTGCTGAAACTACTATTTCACAATACAGAACCTGGAGAGCTGTTTTGACTGCCGAAATTGGGTGAACGTGCTGTTCCTCCAGCTGAGCAGTAACCACACTTCAGCATAGCTTCTCTACAATTCATGTAATAGAATAACACTTTCAGACTACTTTAACATGTCTTCCTTGCCACTAGATTTGGAGCATGCTTCTCAGACAACTATTCATTGCAATTACAGCCAACTGGCACTGCTAATGCGCAAATGCAGCTCATCTCATCTGGTGGAGCCGCCAAAAACTTGTCGCAATGAAGGCAGATTTGAAATTTTAGAAGCATTTGAGTATGGTGGCATTAGGCACTTAAGGTCATGTGAACACTCATTCCAAATAGTAGGCTATTGTAACATACAACTGCACACACGGGCTACTTGAAAGTCGTTTGCTATGCCAATGGCAAGTTTCTAATTTTAGATACAAAATGTAAATGTAAAATGCAATGGGAAAGGATATTTGTTACTTG
Organism: Dermacentor albipictus; assembly: GCF_038994185.2. Classification (NCBI taxonomy): domain Eukaryota; kingdom Metazoa; phylum Arthropoda; class Arachnida; order Ixodida; family Ixodidae; genus Dermacentor; species Dermacentor albipictus. The sequence goes on along the minus strand of NC_091827.1, from coordinate 52,170,616 downwards.
CCTATAACAGCATGGACCCTGGTGTGGTCAATACCCTCTTTTGTCCCTTGGTTTTATTTCCAAAGAGCAAATGACCCATGTGCTCCTTCTCTGTGAACTTATCGGGAAGCAAGGCACTTGCAAACTTTCCTGGTCCACCTTGGCAGGCCGTGGTTACCTGTACCAGTATAACCTTCTCAATGTGCACTCCTCCAAGCTGTGAACCTGCATGTTAAGGCAAATGCTAGCAAAGCAGTTTTAATCATTTCATGCAAATATACACAACAGCCCTACTGCAAATAAACCACAACAGTAGCTGCTGCAGACCTATGCTAAACACACTTTACTTCTTGCTAGCTTCTTATGCTGTCTGGATGCCACGTGTTTCAGAAAAACAAGGATTTATCTAGCACAAGCAAGAAATATCATAAATAAACCAAAGTATCTAAAACACCTAGTTTAATTTAGGGTGATAAGCATTCTTAGGATACTGCATATGTTCGGGTGTTTTTTCTTATTTTCTAACCCCTTTGTTTCAATTCGTAGCCCATGGTCTAATGCGGAGAGACTGACCTGCTATGTTGAGGGAAGTGGGTTCCCAATCAGCTGTCGGAACAGCTTGGGTCACAGGGCCTGTGTGACTTTTCAATGAATCTAACGCCAACTTGGGCAACTGCTGCTGCTTGTGTTGGCAAGCAGCATTAAGAACTCAAAGAGGGACATGACTCAATCCTTACTAAGATTACCACTGCGCAACAGGCTCACTTGCTGTGCTTCAGAAGTAGTATGCGAGATTCCACTCGGCCGTATGAAATGTACATAAGCCACAAAGGCAGTATAAGTCAACCACCACCTCATCAATTAAATTATTCGACTCGCAAAGCACAGGCTGCGCAATATAACGGAGGGAACTGAGAAGTTTGTAGACAGTCATTTGATGTTCATGCCAGGGACCTCTAGGGATACTCAGTCATTTCCCTGATGTGCGTCATCGGGCCCTCACGCACTGTATTATAATTCTGTCTGTCTCGTTAGTGCAATGATTCTAATAGTCATCACGTATCATAACTAATTTAAATATAAGTACACACTTTTTTCTCATGTTTAATAAATATTTACGGAGAATACTTTGAGCATGAGTTTTTGCTGAGATAGTTATTACTACAGCCCAGAGGAGCACAAAAGAAAAATGAAATTTAATAAATTCTGGCGTTTTACGTGCCAAAATGACAATCTGATCGGGAGGCACGCCATAGTGACGAGCTCTGGATTAGTTTTGGACACCTGAAGCTGCATGGTACATGTCCCGACGTGGGAGCAGCCGGCATCTGTCCCAGATTGATCCCTCCGGACCTAAATAAAGTTCTTCATACCATACCATATGGGCAGTTTTGCATTTCACCTCCATCAAAATGCGTTTGTTTGATCCTGCGACCTTGTGCTTAGGAGCGCTGCACCTACAATTCAGGGGATTCACTCGTACCGCTGCAAGAGGCTGAGCCGATTAAAAGGCGCAACAGGAAAGATTGGTGGCACTGCTGCCTTGAAGTCGCCAGACCAGCTTGTTCTCACATAATGGATTTTAATAGTCTCTGCTCAGGTGTAGTAACTTTTTTACAAATTAAGGCGTTTTTCACTGTATTCCAAAAAAGCCAAATACCAAAATTAAAAAGCTTGAGGAACTTTTACTGAACCAAATCGACGCAAGTTTGTAAAAAGACTTAAAATCCACGATGTGACAATGAGGTGTCAGCCTGAAAATATTAGGGCGATACCCATAAAATAGAACTTCGAGCTTTATTTTCTTTAACAATTATTGAAATACCAAAGAATTAACAGAATTAGATACTCAAAACGATGCTTTTTTACTTTAAATTGATTTGGGGTGTCATTAGTGTCCCTTTGACAGAAAACAAGGAGTGCACTTGGCAGCCATAATAGGATAAGATGCATCACTCGTTCTCATTCCGGTAGGATCGTCAGTATAGCATAGGGCATGCAATGGCTTCTCTAAAGGTGAGCCCAGCCACCTTGCCTCAACCTCTCAATTTCCAGTTGTTTTATAAGCAGTAATACAATTTCTGCATCTCAAAGAGACACAATGCGAAGAAGATTCATGGCTACATCATGTAGTGACCGGCACTGCACACCGACCAGGTCAGCATCAATCTTTTGGAATTTGGCCGTTGAAATGCAGAAAGCCCCAGTCACGGCTCGTTCTTCAACCAACTTGCTCAATGGGTGCTGCTGTTTTGGTTTGATACCCCTAGCAGAGCACTGCTGTATAGCATAGGTTATATTACCTTTGTTCTGGTAAAATTAGAAAGACGTGCACTCATGCGGACCACTAATGTGCACACTAAGCTTCTGAACGCCCCTCTTCTATCAGGAATATACACTGAAAAAGACACATTCTACGTATATGTTCACAAGTGACACTTCAATTCACTCCCAGTCCCAGTGCAGTTGCTGTCTTTTAGCTGGGTGAATAAAGGCATCATGTCTGCTACTGAAAGTACTGTGCACGAATTGATCACTGGTGGAAATTGTTACACTTGCATCAGCAATGTTTTTTTTTCTGTTCCCTGCAATGCATTTTTCACGGCATCATTGCATTTGATCATGGTGACTCTACAGAATCAATGACCAAATAATTAATCATGCATGTTCCAGCTGGAGTGTCTCCGAGCTGATTTGATTGTGTAAAAAGATGTCAGTATTAAAACGCGAAGCCGCGATGTACCAAAAGCAACAATGAAAAGAACTACATGGGCCATTAGGCTGATATAAATGGACTGATATAAATGACTGATTGAAAACACTAAAGTGTGGCTTCTCTTGCCAATGGCAGTGTGAGCTGGTCAATATGCCAAAAAGCGTGTGCGAGCGTGAGTCAGCCTTCAATTACATTACTTAAGGAAGAGATTAAGTGCCTTAACATTTATCTCTCACGTGGAGCGGCACATGTACTCGACTGACACGGGGTGATACCATTCCTGAGCTTGCGCAGATGAGTTTTGTGTCTTTCTTTTTTCGCCTCAGTGCTTCCTTCAGTTGATTGTCGGCGTTCATACTGTCCACTTGTCTTATGTCCTGTCTGCACGCCTCTTTTTTACATAATGAATCCTTACGAACTAGGTCAGCTTTCTCTCGTTCTGAGCTGGTCAAAAAATTTATTTTTCAGTCCTCTCTTTGTTTTAAAAATTAGTTCTGCTCATCTACTTAACTGTTATGGCCACATCTTAAAGGCAGCTCCTTCATATAAAACTACAGTGTTGCATTATTTTGCTCCCCGTCTACCTAATGCTGCTGAAGTTGTGCTTACTCTCAAAGAAAGTATTTCACAGAACTGCTCCGCTGAAAAAGCATTATTCCAAGCTTGTGGCCAAGCGTCATTTAGTTCACAACCATGCGCTCCCCTTTCAATCTGTTCTCTTTATAGTGCTAGATTTCAAAGCAAAAATAGCTTTTTGGCATAACTAGATACTTCTATGGTCACAAGAAACTTTGCTATTTATCGACGTTTATGTTACCGTTAACGTATACATGCCGCCTGGAAACACAGCGGGACGACACGGCAGATATGCCAAGGCATCTATATATGCCAAATATGAAATTTCAAGCTACTGCATTATTTTGAATGTTCTATCCCAGTAAAGTAGGACCTAGAGTACCATGGAATCTGCCTTTACCGTGAATGCAAAGAGCGCCTACACGAAGCCGTTTCCGCGAAGCACTCGATGGCGTCGAACGGAGAAGATGAAAAAAGAAAGCTGTGCGTGCGCGAACTAGTGGAAAACCCAACACACGTGGTTGGCAAGGGGCATAACTCGATGGCATCGCAGCACTCCGTGGCACCACCAATATTTTATCCCACCCATCTCATAGAATCGCATGTCCACCCTTGAAATTCTTTATTATTAGCGCGTCATAACCTCGTATCTGTTTTCTGAGCACACGAACATCGGCCGCACGGTGTGCCAGTGGCCTTGCTGCAACGCGGGGACACTCGATCTCGAAGCGAACAGTGCAGCATAATATATTTTTACCGATTTCACTGTCCCTTGTTGCAACAAGCCCGCTCACGCGCCATGTACTAGACTGCGTGTCACAAGCGCAATATCTTCGATTACAGCACAGTTCGGTTGGTTTAACGACGCATTGTTTTAAGCTCATTAATAAGGCTAGCTCAATCAGTGCTCGAACACGGTACCAGAAATCGTGGCGTACAATATGCCCTGTTTTCGCTGGCACCGCATAGCTGCCTTACATCCGGACAAGCGGGGGGTGAAGTTAAACCAGGACAAAACTCCATGTTAAATACCACAGATCTAATGCAATATAACCAATTCTCGGAGCGCAAGAATAGTACTAGGAACGAAAACTAGAAAAGAGGAACGCGGCAGGCACGCAAAGACGCTGTACGCATTTTCGCGCTTTTGTTCACCGCGTCGCAATGGAAGAATAAGAGGAATTCAAAACACTCGCTCACCAAGATGTCTCTGGCGATCCATGGCAATCTTCGAGGAAACAGGCCCATAAAAAGTGAGCAACACGCAGGAATATTCCAAAGAAGTCACAGCGAAACACAGAAAGAACGCATAAAACGCAGGAAACTCTCAAGCAAACGGCATGCGAACGGCGTGCACGAACTCCCGGAATGCTCCGAAGCGTCAATAGCGCAAACTCAGAATCATACAAGTACACGCATACAAATACGTGCTTATGTCATCATGAATAGTAACATTTAATAACAAGTTTTGTAATGTAGTGTCATTGCTGAACAATTTCGGCGATTTGCAAGTGTATGAAAGTTTTCTGTTTCGCTTCTTTGATGAACTACTTTCTTTATCGCAGTAAAGCAGTGCGCCTGCTGGAGCTAATAGAGTGCGCGGGAAGTGGCGCAAAATTCAAATGTCGCAAACGCAGCGCCATGTGTACACGCACAATTTTCATCGTTCGGAATAAAAAAAGGTAATGCGTGCAGCAACCATGCGACCCGAACCATTGACCAGAAAAGTACAGAAACGTCACTGTTTGTGCTTGTTAGTTCGGCATCATGGCAAACCACAGACCGCCTGTCTTCCCATTGTTTAGACATTTGTGGGTGTGCTTCTGCGCTATACTATTTGACACCGGAAAAGTATAGCCGCGCAGATTGTGCTACGTGGCCCAGCAAATTCTCAACAGATTGGCCAGCACCCCGTCTATGTCACAGAAAAGACGTTGGCCATCACATAAAATATGAGCACCATGTCGTAAATATCAGCTAGACTTTTCGCTTCGTTCTATTGTGCGCTAACAGGTAACGTCTAAGCGAAACGCACTCTATAAAAATGATGTTCACTGCTTTCTCCGCCGCACCCGCCGTAGTGCCGTAGTGGCTGAGGCGTGGCGCTACTAACCCGAGTGCCTGGGATCTAATGCCGGCCGCGGCGGCTGCATTTCGATGGGGGTGAAGTGCAGAAACGTCCATGGACCGCTCGTTCGGTACCGGTTAAAGAACCCCAGATGGCCAAAATAAATCCGGAGTCCCTTACTACTATATATATATATATAGCTATATATATATATACATATATATATATATATGTAGCGTTCCTAGTTAAAGGACACAGTAGACTTAAAGCGTTGCTGTGGAACTGGCGTCCATCTCGTCTACATTTATTTCTCACTTCCCTCTTCTCTTCTTCTGTCCCCCCGGTTCCCGCGCTTCTTCATCTTCTATTCGAAGGCTCATACCGCTTCACCCTTCCAGGTTTCTTTTGCTAACCCCTCCTGGGTTAATACTTGAAAACGTTTCCAATCGAAGCACATTCAACTGAGCCCCGTTCACCAATGTACCACACAGTCTTCAATATTCCTTTCTGAGTGGCTGTCTTTGTCACAGAGTAAGGACCATAAAATTTGGCACTGGATTCTCTTACTCCTTTCCTAACTAGGATGAGGTCGGTGACTTGAATGTCTGGGATAGCTGAGCAATGTCTCTTGTCAAAATTTTTTTTCATTCGTTTACGGTACCTCTCCTCCTGTGATTTTTGTTTCCTTTCCTCGAGGATCTTGAGATTGTCTAACAGCCCCAGTTCAAGGTCCGCTTGAAGAATAGGGGTCTCTCCTGAAGAAGCGAACTGCGGGCTGCATCCCAAGCCACTGGTGTAGGAGCGATTGTGATGTCTTACAGCTGCTTCTAAAGAGCATTTCCATCCACCAGGGAAACTATCGTACATCCTGATGTATTGCTTCACATCTCGTATAGCACGCTCTGCAAGCCCATTCGCCGCGGGATGGTATGGTGCACAGAATTTGATTGATATATTGTGGTCTCGAGCCCATCTTGCTAACTTTTCACTCTTGAACGCTGGTCCGTTGTCACATCCGATCTTTCTGGTTGTCCTAAACATATCCCGTTTGAGGAGGGCGATGACACTATTCGCATCTTCTTGTCCTGCCCGTGCCGCGACCATCCTGGTGCACTCATCTATGGCCAGAAGAAAAGCTTGCGTTTTTCGGACTCCTTCTCGTTTCTTATTTAGCTCGGCAAAATCCAGGTGTATAACTTCAAAAGGCACGTTCGAGTGGCAAGGTATTATCATGGCGTCTGTAGGCTGCTTGTATTTCACTTTGTTGACTTGACAAATGTGGCATGAACGAACGTATTGATTGACGTCTTCTTTCATGTGAGGCCACGTAAATCTCTTGACTAGCTTGTTGTATGTGCGCCAAAATCCGTCGTGTCCTCCAGATTCTGGGCTATCGTGGTACAAATAAAGCACCTTGGGAACCAGCGTTGGCGGGACTTGATAGCGACCTGCCATAAAAATTAATTGTTCAGTGCCTTCCCACAATTTTACTTCATTGATTTCTTCCGACTGTTCTTTATTGGCCTGTATCATCAGTCGAGACAATGCATCTGCATCAGTCAAAAGGGGTCCAGGTCTGTGGGAGATGGTGAAATCAAACTGCTGCAAGTAGTTCACCCATCTGGCGATACGTCCCTTAGGTTGGGTCATATTCAAGAGATGAGTGAGTGCCTGGTGATCCGTGAACAAAGTAAACTTCGCACCTTCTAGGTACGTACGGAAGTACTGAATTGCTTTAAGGACAGCAAGAGCTTCCTTTTCAGTAGTGGTGTAGTTGACTTCAGGTGGCTTGAGGGTGTAGCTGTAGTAGCCTACTACATGTCGCTTTTCTCGGCCGGATGCTTCTGGACATTTCTGGTACAAGACTGCACCTGTTCCATAATGTGAGGCGTCGGTATTCAGTTCAAAGGGTAAAGTGAAATCTGGTATGCGTAGAATAGGGTCAGCAGAGATTCTGTGCACCAGATCACGGTAGACTCTCTCACATTCCTCATCCCACTCAAATGGAACTTCTTTCTGCGTTAGGCGCGTGAGGCATCTTGTTTTTATAGCAAAGTCTTTTATGAAAGGTCTGAAATGTCCTGCTAATCCCAAAAATACACGCAATGAGTGGACGTCATACGGTTTAACCAGTTTGGATATTCTCTCGACGGACTCTTGTTTCGTGCTTTTGGTAGTCCCATCAAATACTCTTCCAAGAAACACAACTTTTCTTTGAAAGAATGCACTTTTCTTAAAATTAACCTTGAGTTGTGCCAAGCTCAAGGCATTTAATACCCGAGAAAGGTGTTCCTGATGTTCAGCCTCTGTTTTGGAGAAGACGATAATATCGTCTATGTACACGTTACAAAAGACACCCAGAAAAGGCTTCAGGACTTCGTTCATAATCTTCTGGAACCATGCTGGCGAGTTTTTCCAGCCGAAAGGAAGCCGGTTATACTCGTACAGATCAAAGGGCGTGATAAAAGCAGTGTACATTTTTGTTTCTTCGGTTAGCGGGATCTGCCAGAAACCTTTGCACAAGTCAATGCGTGAAAAAATCCGGCAACCACCTGTCTCATCTATAATCGTGTCTATCTTCGGCATGGGAAATGGTATAAGGTCTGTTTGGCGATTCAGAACCCTGTAATCTGTGCACAGTCGGAAAGTTCCATCTTCCTTCGGCGCAATAGTTATGGGAGAAGCGAAGGGTGACACCGAAGGCCGGATTATATCGGCGTCTAGCATCTCCTGCAATTCTTTCTTCAACCATATCTTACGTTCTCGTGACATGTTATAAGGTGATTTTCGGATGACGGTCTTGTCAGTTAGTTCGAAAGGCACCTTGTGCGACTTCATCTCTTGTGGATAGCTTCCTACGCATACCAGTTCAGGGTAGGTCGTTGCAATATCTTCCGCGCACTTGACAATTCGCAGGTTATCTTTTCTATCTTGCTGTGTCTCTTCCCTTGATAGTCCTTCCACTAAAACTGCATCGTCCCAATATACGTTGATTTTTAGTTTCTTTATGTCTGGTCTGGATAGCAGAAAGTCGTACGTCACCCCCGTTATCACCAGTACGTCACTCTCTATTTCATGACCTTGGAACTCGATGTTTACTGAGGCCCACTGATTATGCATTGTCACTTTTCCATCGTACCCTTGCACCCGTAGTACTCTTCCACTATGCAGGTGACTTGAATCTACCAGCTTGGCATTTATTATAGACACAGAAGCACCGCTGTCAACCAAAGCCATCATATGTCTATTTCCCACTTTGACAGGAATGTGAAGTAAGCTAGAGCAAGTTAAATAAACAGTCTCAGTTGTGGTCATCGGGTCGGACTGATCACCCTTGTTTATTAGTTTTTTGTTGTCGGAGACTCTTGAGCGTCTGAAAGTATGGGGACAGGGTCGTTGTCGACGTTATTCACTCGACTTCTGGGAGCACGCCAACCCAAGCTCTCTGTACTGCCTGCAAGGCGGCTCGGTTCTCGCGGATTACGGCTTGACCAATCCGCGCCGGTCCGTCTGAAGCGACTACTTGAGCCAGCGGTTATAGTTTCGTCTGAAGTAGATGGTATGTCGTGAAGGCACTCCAAGAGCCCGTCTATAGTTTTAGGTGATCGTGCTTACGCTATCTTCAGGACTTCCGCGGGCAATCCGTGCATTATTAGAGCTACTATGGCAGAAGGAGGAAGCATAGGCTCGGCCAGCTTTAAAAGGCGGCGTTTTTCAAAGAAATACTCGACGGGGGAGCCCTGCGTGAATTCGAAATTGAGCGCGGCGTCCCATCTTTGCACTGGGTTGCTTCGGAATGTCTTCAAGAATTTTTCCTTCCACTGGTGCCAAGAGTTGCCAACATCTTCAATAATGTGCAGATCGTACCACTTACGTGCAAAACCTCTTAAATAACTGCGCATGTTGGTAATTTTGTCCTCATTAGAGTGCCATTTGTTCTTTCCAGCGGCATATTCATAGAATTCAAGCCAACTTTCTGGGCTTGAAGACTTGCCGTCGAAAGTATCGGGTTCGACAAATTTAGTCGCCGGCTTCTCAGCGTTTAGAGAGCTTATAAGTGACGTCACCAGTTGGTTTTGTTGCGCCATCTGTTCTTGTTGTAGCTGAAGAGCTTTCAAAACGAGGCTCACCTCTTCTGTCGAAGACCGTGATGCAGTGTCCTTTCGACGCATGGGTTCAAGAACTAATTCGTCGAAGATCGCCAGACGCAAGTTCACTTTCACCGCACCCTTCCGACGTAGTTCAGCAATGTCTATGGAAGCCTTCTCTAAAACCAGGTTCACGAGGTCTGCCGAGTTGAGTTCGCGAGGTAGTTCCACCGCTGGTTCGTCTTGAGCTTGGTATCTCGAAAAGATGATCTTCTCTGCGGAGGTCTCCTCGAGGAAAAATGTCACCCACATGTTGGAGTCAGTTGTCGGCTGCGCCAAAATATTGTAGCGTTCCTAGTTAAAGGACACAGTAGACTTAAAGCGTTGCTGTGGAACTGGCGTCCATCTCGTCTACATTTATTTCTCACTTCCCTCTTCTCTTCTTCTGTCCCCCCGGTTCCCGCGCTTCTTCATCTTCTATTCGAAGGCTCATACCGCTTCAATATATATATATATATATATATATATATATAGTACTGTTCTTGAACTAGGAGAAAGAAACGAGGTGAAGAACAATAAGCGAGTGACATTTCTTTTTAGCTGCATACTGTGAACCGCAAACAAAATTCTTGGTATTCTCCTTTGATGTAGTAAGGCTTGCAAACCAGTCTCGACATTTTTCTGTAACAATACCTTCTGTTCATTCATGTTAGCCCAAAAGCCCCAAAGGCTTACTGAGCGGAAGAATGATAAGCGATGACCATTTCCATTTTCGTTTCATAGGCAACCTGTTTTTTTTTCCTAAGTGCATAACCTTTTTCCTACACAACACTACGTAGAAGAGCGGACGTTTAGGCTTAGTGGAGGCTTACAGCCAGTTCTGCATAGCGCAGACTTTTCAAGTAGGCTGACGCTGATCAATGAAGACACCGCCTGAATAGTTAGGTTGTGGATCGAAAGAATATCGTAAGTAGAATGAGTTCCGCACAACAACATATACAGGTGAGGCTATTACGATTATCTCTGCTTTCAAGATGAAGCTGCAGTAGCCTGTATATAACTGAACCCTTCTTTTATCTTTAGTTTTGTATTTTTGCTAAACCATTTCAAAAGTTCTAGAAAATATAATGCCAAACGTGGCGCTACACTCTAACACAAGATGTTTAGCGTGGCTAATGGCACCTATATCCTGGCTTATGCGTTTCCGGTTTAAAAGAAAAGATCGATAATTATACGGTTTTTTCAATGACATAGGTTCGAAGTGAGAACTGTCATTCAAACAAAATTGGCTAATGTGCTAAGTCTACTATCGCTGTGCTGCTATGAGCCCATGTATGTTCCAATTAAAAGAGCCTTGCGATCACCGTAGTGCTTTCACCAGCCGCAGGAAGAGGCTTTATCTTCAAACGCGATGGCATGAGGGGCCCCATGTCATCGAATACTAGGTGCCGGCGTCGGCAGAGTTGCCGTGAGCGAAAACTTTAGTACATATTCAGGTGTATGTACATGCCAAGCCCTGCTATGTGACACGTGGTACATGGGGGTAACATTGCCACACCATTAACGTTAATCAATAAAGTTGGTTATACCATGCCTCTCATTTTTGACAAAAATATTCCTCGGAGTTTTGGGACTTGCAGCCCACAAACAAATGTCATGAAACAAAACGCAGACAGCGCATGTCCTTGATGTTAAATGTTCTGAGATGTAAATATTAAAAGTGCGAAACAATAACAGACACCTGAACCGGTGTTATTAATTGGCGCGGCTATGCAAGACCTCCGGGATCGGCCCACTCGAGAGACTCCGTATCTAACAGAAAGCTCGCCTTCGTGCATAGCATTGGTCTCTAGCGCTTTCCGGTATACGTTACTGTTACATAAGCTGCTGTTGCTGGGAAGCGTGAGCACCAGCCAGGGATATTTGAACGCAATCTCGTTCCACTCTTAAAGGCGAATCTATCTATCTATCTATCTATCTATCTATCTATCTATCTATCTATCTATCTATCTATCTATCTATCTATCTATCTATCTATCTATCTATCTATCTATCTATCTATCTATCTATCTATCTATCTATCTATCTATCTATCTATCTATCTATCTATCTATCTATCTATCTAATCTATCTATCTAATCTATCTATCTATCTATCTATCTATCTATCTATCTATCTATCTATCTATCTATCTATCTATCTATCTATCTATCTATCTATCTATCTATCTATCTATCTATCTATCTATCTATCTATCTATCTATCTATCTATCTATCTATCTATCTATCTATCTATCTATCTATCTATCTATCTATCTATCTATCTATCTATCTATCTATCTATCTATCTATCTATCTATCTATCTATCTATCTATCTATCTATCTATCTATCTATCTATCTATCTATCTATCTATCTATCTATCTATCTATCTATCTATCTATCTATCTATCTATCTATCTATCTATCTATCTATCCATCTATCCATCTATCCATCTATCCATCTATCCATCTATCCATCTATCTATCTATCTATCTATCTATCTATCTATCTATCTATCTATCTATCTATCTATCTATCTATCTATCTATCTATCTAGCTAGCTAGCTAGCTAGCTAGCTAGCTACTTACACCGATCCAGTTGCCCAACGTATCTAACAGCTTTGAGCACTAGTGTGGACTCATGATGGTGATGTCATCGTGTTCGTTCCATTGTTGTCAGCCTAGTGGAATGATATGACTGCAGTCATGCCCTCGTCATCAAGCCTGCGACACGGGTACTATGACCGCGTGGTCGTTCCATCCGCACTAGTCCCAACTTCGTCATCCGACACTCATCACGCCATCGTCGCAACGCATCATCGCACTACAGACTTCATGATACAGTCCTCTTTGCACCAACAACGCCATACATTCGTCTTTATTTCATTTCCCTCGTACTATTGTCAAGCCTTCATCATCATTGCACGCCGTGGTTGCTGAGTGGCTATGTTGTTAGGCTGCTAAGCACATGGTCGCGGGATCGAATCCCGGCCACGGCGGTGGCATTTCGATGGGGGCGAAAACACCCATTTACTTAGATTTAAGTCCACGTTAAATAACCCCACGTGGTCAAAATTTCCGGAGCCCTCCACTACGGCGTACCTCATAATAAAGAAGTGGTTTTGGCACGTAATTTTTTTTCATCATCATTGCGTCCTTATAATACAGCCGACGTTATGCATTCGTTGTGTCACCGTCATTGCGATGTCTTTGCAGTCCTTTTACTGTCGTAATTATTAGTTCCTCAGCCGATTTCGTCATGCTGGTGTCGTCACTCCGTCATTGTCGCACATTCAATGTGAAAACATTGTCGTCATGCCGTTATATTGACGGTGTCGTTATACGGTGGACAGTACTTAAGTAACGTCATTACATTGTCATCATGTCGTCGTTTTCATACCAGATTCTTCGTTCTATCAACGCGAGTTCTTCCACATTCTATCATGTTCACGTGGCATAACTTTAAGAATAAATTAAAGGGCACACAAAGATGTCACGGGTAGAGGACAGGGTGAAGTGTCTCGATTGATTACGCATTGTCCAATGGTACAGTGCGTCTGATTGAGTACTCTTGAGAGGAAGCAGTAGCTTATGTTGATGAGCTACACCATAGTCCATTTGCTCAATCACAAAGTGATTCAAGCTAGTAGAAAACTTCGGTGTGCAGGTCAGTAAGATGGTAGGTATATAAATAGATTGACAGATAGGTAGATAAACAGGCAGACGTGTATGGACATATATGTTTATATGAATCATATCTTACCTTGACCTAACTTTAAAAATAGAAGCATATAAATATAGCATGCGGTATGTGTTACGATTTGTTGTTCAACCTGTACCACATTTGGCAAATAGTCAAACACAAAGTTTACCGTGTAAACGTAGCACTTGCGAAGGTTTCTCTAAACAGCTTGCTCCAAAAACGTTGAACTTGCTTTCTATGTGGTTGTGGTGGGGGGGTGTAGCCACCGGGGCATTTAGCCTGGCGATCCAGCATGACAGTTGCTCAGCCCATTGCTATGTAAGTCACTCCTCCATAGTGCTTAGCGCTGAAACACACGTTCGACCATCGTATTTAGAAAAAAAAAATGGATGAGGTCAGGCTTGTGATAGGGTCATGCGTGAAGATACATTTAGCTTTTCTGTTTACCAACCATGTTTTTCAAACTCTTTCGAATGCACCATTACAAAAATCATCGACGGTTACGTTACTCCATAATGAAAACTTGAGCGTAGCTGAATATGTGTTTTTATTTCGCGATGTATTGAGGGATCGCACCGATCATCGCACCGACAGCCACGACCCGTGGCGTTATATACAGACCGGCCATACGGTCACCGCTTCGCGGCAACTGCATCACGATGTCACCATAATTTTTACCAAGAAAGGCTATGCGCGAGGCCGAGTTTCTGTTATTTTTATTTATTTTCCCGCGCGTCCGGTGCCGGCGCTGCCGTGGTTGCATAGATGGATATTATGAGGGTACCCTTTGGAACGGTATGGTGGGTTGTGCCACCAAGCTCTTGCTAGTATAGTGCCTAATGTCCTACCTAGGTTGAACAATAAAAAAAAGCACTATGAACTCCCGTAACCAAATTTTCTGATCCCCTATTGCGAACTGTGCTTTTGCACGTTGCCGTTTTTTATCGTTTCCCTACTTTTATTCCACGAATCCTCCAATCACCTCTTACAGTACAATCACCTCATGCAGTTCACGACCGCGGATGCGTGGTCGTGAACGCCATCTGACGGTTCTTCAAGGTGGCTTCCTCCACTTACTTCCTCATGGCTCCGCTCACGGAGGAAGGAAACTAAGGAGAGGCCCTGACGTCACTCTTTGTGAAGCAAAAGTGAAGCCGGAAGTTGGCGTTGCTACTGGCGATGCTCCGCCTTTTGTGCCACCCTCCTCTCTTGTTTACATCTTTCGCGAAACCACGCCGCGCTGCGCGTGGTTTCGCGCGCGCTCGCGCAACATCCGGCAGAGCACGGTGCAGGTAACACAGCGCAACAAGACACGGTGACTAACGCAAACCCGCCCACACAGCGCCTTTGCCACGGCACGAAACCTACCAGAGCAACACGTGTGAGCGCTCAAAAACTCAGAACAACGCCGCCATTGTGGCCCAAAATGCGTGGCCATGCAGCAAAAAAAAGTAAAAAAAGCAGCAAAAAAAATGAGAACCTATACGTCATTTGCGCCACACTTTTCTCCTAGCGCGCGGAGGGGGTAGGGCCTCTCCTTAGTTTCCTTCCTCCGTGGCTCCGCTGCACCCACCTCCTCGCGCTCCATTCGCTCTCACCGCATTTCATCCCCCGCTGCGCTCCGCGATCGCTCTTGAATCTTTCGCTGTGCTCGTTCGCTTATTTAAGCCATCGAGGCACTCCTGCACTCAACGCTTGGAAAGGGCGCCTAGGAGCTGCGCTCTAAGATAATTATTTCAGCAGATAAGCACCGAGCTTGATGGGCATCTAGAGCGTGCTTGCCACCCTAGCTTAATTTCTCAAAGAAGGCTGGCTAAGACACCTCTCATGTTGTCGACAGGCCTTGTCACTGCGTATGTTATTTTCATAGTCGCTTTTTGATGAGTGTACGTACAATACTAGAACTTCATGAACCGTGAATTATATGCTTGTTAAAGAACTTCATGTGATCGAAATTCTTTCGGAGTCCCCGATTACCGCAGAGCTGACACTGTGATGGCGACGTTCACTCTTAATATATGAGAATGCTTTTTAGTAGACTATTTGACACTTATTTTCAAAGAAATGAGTTTTTACTAAAATTTCATTCTAGTCGAGTTGCAGTTTCACTTACAACTTGCATCTAAATACTATCTCCTTGCAGACTCAACAAGGAATTTTCAGCTTCCCTGCAGCCTATATTATAAAGACGTGCATTCTGCTGAGTATTGTATTTTTCATGGTGCAGCTCCTCCAGACAGCATGTAAGTATTTTCCACATGCTTGAGAAGAGTACAGATCCTGCAAGACGTGTTGGCATGCTAGGTCTACAGGAACAGCTATTATGATCCTCCCGCAAGCTATAAACAGCGCACTTCACAACAGTGCGGTAGCAATTGCACTGCTGGTAAATGTAAAAAGGGCATTTGCCACAGTTTCCCGCAATATATTGATACATAGGCTCGAAAGTTACGACTTCAGCAACAGTCAAGTTCTGGAGCTACTGGTCCTCACACAAACAAAAAGTAGTTACTCATAACGAATTCGCATACAGCACCATAGCGTGGGGTTACCTGAAGAATGACTCTACTTTTTTCCTGTACATAAGTGATCTCCCCAAAGCTCTTGTATATTCTAAACCATTATAGTATATGGATAATATGACCATAATATTAACAGGAGATAGTCTGTCACCACAGCAACTCAACATATTGTCGGAGTTTACAAAGGTAAGCAACTGGTTTATTGAAATGAAATCAGCATACCATTCTGTAAAAAAAACGAATTACGCTGTTTTTATATCTAGAAGAAATAACATTGGTACTGCATCAGCCAAACTCTATCTGCACTACGTGCTAAATGGAGGAGGTTATTTCTTTCAAATATTGGGGTGTGTTTGTTTACTAGCACCTTCACTGGGATGAACAAATTCGCAGCCTTCGCATAAAGGTGGCGTGTGAATGCCATACTCTAACTAGAACAAGTTAATGCTTTCCCATTTCTGTGCTTGAACCACTGTAGTTTTTGTCATTCTCATATAGTTTACTTTATAAAATCATGGGTGTAAGACATATATTATGCCCAGAACAACTACTATGACTGTTTCTGGACAGCCTCAGAATGTTTCATAACGATGCAGTGACGTTCACGCAGCACACTGAGGAGGTCTTCCAACTCGCGTTGTATCGCATTCATTGTCGCTAAACCTACGTACGCCCACCGTTACAATCTTTGCGACCGAGCGTACATGTTTGATCTTTGCGATGAAGTGTCGGCGTGGAGACCCATCCGACCGCGCCGCCGTTCGAAAACACTGTTACATCCCTACTTCGGTCCTCATATGGTTGTAAAGCGCATCACCAAAGTTATCTACGGGTCCTTCCGCAATGAATGTTAAGGCGGTCCTGTCATCTTCCTCATTCTGAAGCTCTTGACGGTACCAGACTTAAGCCATATCTGTCATTCAATGAACCCGACCGTTCAGTGACTTTTCCGACGCTCTGCAACTCAATTGCGCCTCATTTATGTTTTGCTGCTGGTCCTTTCTGGTCGAAACTGACATATTCTGCTTGACACCAAAGTTATTTCAATTGGTAACTCCCATCGTTACTCCTTTGCTTATCTTGCTTTGTTCTTTACACTTCTAAGCTTCTTGCACAGCATCCACACGATGCTATGTTCTGTTTTTATTTTGAAAGGGACTAATCCGAAATGCGATCGGGTATAATCTTTCCATGTGCGTGTGGATACGCTTGGATGGAAGTGGGCATTACTGGGCGTTTCCCGCCAGGTGGACCAAATTTTCGGAGTCCCCTAGTACGGCGTGCCTAATAATCAGATCAATGTTTTGCCACGTAAAACATCATCAATAATTAACTGAGCTGTTCCCAGCAAAGACGTGGACGTTTATGCTTCGTCGCAGGTAAAGGAGATACATGCGAAGCAGTGAATGATAACAAAAGTTTTGTTTTCATTGTCTTGTCGGTACGTGTTGTCATGTTTTCTTCATAAGCATGCAATTATATGACATTGCTTACCCGTAGTATTATTGTACTGTTGGGGCGAACGTTATGCTCATGTTTCTGTGGTACACAGCATCAGTTACCGATGTTAATTTGATTGCGCTATTTTTTTATAATTGCGAATGTTTACATTTTTCAAATGCGCTGCGAATGCCTATACGTCCAAAGCCCACCGTGGGTGCCCACTGGCTATGGTGCTGCGCTAGTGACCTTCAGGCTCTAGGTTCGAGCAATCTCGTACTTAGATCTCGTACGTAGATTCGTATCTACGTGTGATCTTGTACGTCGATTCAGGTACACATCAAAGATCACCTGCTGCAGTTTCAGCTTAGAAAAGTCAAAGCCATTTTGGGCTTATCGTTGTGAAAAAATAAAGGCTATGTGGTTGTGCTGTTGCACCGACGATGAAGAGAATGGTGCGTGGGCCTAGTGCAATAAATATATTCTTGCGTAACGTCTTGTGAGCAGTGACGTGTTCTCTACAATGATGACCGCAATGTTCCCCATGAGCTCCGTACCTCAACGTCTCCAACGGCAGCTAGCAGAGCTTACACTGCGCACATGCTTCCTTTCTATCTACAAAACTCTCACCTCTGATTCCTACTGGCTGAAGGGTCCTTCGTCATTAACATCATTGACAAATCGGTACCGTCCGAGTTACTGCGGAAGTTCGAGACACCTCCGCTGACCAATTTGCGACTGTTTAGTTAGTACGAAGGGGGAACCGCCATTACCACGATATATTACAACTGGCAAGCTATAGTTATAATCGTGACGGAGAATGTGGGTCAGACGCAGCCGTTTAGGGCTAGTCACATGCGGTGCTGTTCATTTTTGGCCACCGCCAGCTGCGCGCGATTGCCCCACCACCACATTACCAACCAGTACGATGCCTTGATGTGCGCGACTGTAAAGTGCGCATTGGCTTCCGAGGCCCAGCGACTGCAGCTGCTCCTTGTCATTGACGAGTTGGGCGACTGTCGCTCAACGCAACTGCAACGTCAGTTGTATGCTGATTGGCGGATGGGCAGGCACTTTGAGCGAGTCCCTCTTGAAGCAGTTTCTTTCTGTGACAGCTACAGGCATTGGTGGAGACGTTTTGCGCCATCATCTGCAGCTTTCTATGATCGACTTAGGTGGAGGACGGCGACACCAAATCAATACCAGCAATGCGGACCGGGTCGTTGCCATCAGAACACTCGTATAGCTCATGCGTGCTGCAAATAACCCACGTATTTAACAAATAAAACTGGAACATGTTACTACAGATGGTACTCTTTATATTAGCTGATATCACCTACTTCTCGGTTTCTTGGATTTGAATGCGGCCATTCCCTCTTTGACAATTAGACGTTTTTCATGATACGCCGTGCATTGTACTTTCAGCTTGCACCCGCTGCTTCAAACTTTCCACATGTTTCTCTCTTTTGTGACATCTTCCTCTCACGTTTCATCTTGATACGCATAGTGATTAGCATGCGAATAAATGCTTTAACTTGATTCTGTTTCAGAGAAAGTAACGGAAAAATTACGTATTGTTACTGCCCCTGAATACTCCACTAAGTTGTAATAAATTGTAACATCAACCTTGCTCCTGCTAAACCAGTTGTAGCTGTAAACTTTCGCCGACCGGCTTTATTGAGCTTTTTTTTTTAATAGCTGAAACACCAATGCCAGCAGGCCTAGTTAGAACTGATTCATCCTGAAGCTTTACATGCACAAGCAGACGGGGACGATGAAAGAGGCACAAGGACAAGGAAGCGCTTACGATTATGTTTATTTTCTTCTAGCTGCTTCACTCTAATGGTCCCCCAGAAATGTGACAATGCCGGAGGTGTCTATTTGGAATGCTCAGCGATAAATCATTGGGTGGCGCGAGGCCATCAGGAGAAAAGCAAACTCTTCGTCTCTCCTCGTGGGTACAAACGCACGGCTAGCTTATCAAAGCAAACTGAGGAGAAATAAATGTCCAACGACTTTATTTGGACGTTGTTGTGTGCTAGTTAGTTCAAACTTGAAGACAGGTTAAAACCGCGCGAGAAAAAAATGAGGTCAAGAAGAAGGAACACAAAACACATCACGGGCGCTCATGCTGCGGTGTGTGTTCCTTCCTCTTGTCGTCGTTTCCTTTTTCGCTCAGTTTTAACCTTCATTCAACGACTAGAAGCAAAGCCGAAAAATAAAGACGTGTCTGTTGAGCGCGTATATTTTTCAAGTGCTTTCATTTGGATCTTGTTGTGGCTTATAGCCCACAATGATGACGTTTAGGACCTACTTTGTTCAATAAACATTGGCACAATGTTCACTGAAGTTCCACATACCGGACAGAGATATGTTGATGTCAATAGCAGTTCCGCAAAATTAATAATTGGAAATGTAAATTCACCATGATAAATTCATAACACTTCTCAAATCAGTCTAAGGTCAGCAATCGCACGGGAGAGCAGGAGCTAAAACACAATACTGCGATGCCCCATAATTTAGCCAAAATAGAAATGCGCCATAATTGTCCCTGAAGTCAGAAATGTCAACGAATGAAAGCTTATGAATTTTGTTTCAGCTTTGCTCCTTGTAATCGTTAATGCGATAACATATACACGTATTTGTATTCACTTGCTCTAAAGGAAAGCAAAACCTACTTGGCAGTTGAATATAGAGCACCTAGCAAGGTTGCTATAACTGGAAACTGCTTCACTGTGCAATGTGCTTGCGGTTTCAGCTGCTGCCGAGTGTCCAGTGAAGTTGACAAAATGCAATGGCACGGATATAGTCACATGTTTGAGGCGCGATGGAAACTGCCAGTGCACCTGCAGTAAGTAATTGGCATTTCTTCAGTTGAAAGTCTGGGAAAAATACATTTTTCTTTTCGTGAAAGTGGTTGTAACCGATTCGAGAGAAAGAACAGTGCTATTTTCACATGTGACAATGATTTATGCTTCACGTTCTTTCACGTGAGATCTTCGGCGAAACTGGTGCTTTATTTCGCATTTTGTTTCGCGCTAAACTTTACTGAAGTAAGAAGCGACATTTAGGAACTGGTGCAATCCACATATGCGACATATGCTAGAACCGTGTCTTGCGATACTAGCAGTGAGTTATGCTGCGAATGCGTGGCGATTTTTTGCAACCAACTCGAAACTGCATCACACTGTCACCATTCAAGCCGCTTAAGAAGATCACGCCGCATGTAGAGGATAAAACAATTAGGTCTCTTTGTTTTGCGTAAAAATTTTTGAACTCTTGTTTTCTTTCGGTGCTGGATATAAACATGCACAAAACACACATGCAGCTTATTGAAAGCAGCAATGCCGCCAGTGTAATTTTTATAAGTGACGTCTGAGTCACCAACATGATGTTCGATTAGGAAGACAAGGAATTGTGTAGGAGACTGTGGTCAAGCTTGAAATACAGTGAGAATAACTCTCACCCAATTTTATGCTGATGATTACTTGCCTCAGCAACGAAAATTATTGTTTACTACTCTCCCTTCCGATTTCACTATTTCAATCACCTATATAATTCCTCAGCCCAGTAGCATGTCGCGACATATATGCACTGCCACAAGATATTCTGCTTTCGAATAGAAAATTTTCTTCCTGATTGTTAGGCAATCTAGTGCTGAACTATGTGGTCGACAGGGCGCGCGAGATCAAAACCTACTTCTTCATTAACGCTCCTCTAGATGAATATTACCATAACATGGCCCCCGGCTGCTCACGCTCAGTAAAAAATAAAATTAGGGGGTTTAACGTGCCGAAGCCACTTCCTGATTACGAGCACACCGTAGTGGAAGACTCCAGAAATTTCGACCACCTGGGGATTCTTAACGTGCACCGAAATCTAAGTACAGGGGTGTTTTCGTATTTCACATCAGGGTTTCAAAGATTAACAGGCGTGCATAAGCAGAAGGGCATGACTTTAGACTGATAAAGGCTGTCAGTGGTATCATATGCAGTCATGTCATGATCCCTGTTATCAAGGGCAATTTGATAGCATCCTGGCTGGAGGTCGATTGAAGAAAAATACTCGTCGCCGTGAAGGTATTCCAGGACGACGTCTATGCATGGGAGCGAATACACATACTTTTTAAACTGACGCTTTCTTTGTTCCTTCTCCCGATTTTCCGGGCGCCGTGATGGTCTTGCCGTACGCGCCGCTGGGTTTCTCACAACACAACCAGATGGCGCTCGCCTCTGCGCATCCCGGCTGGAGCCGCCACGGGCCGCGATGCGTAGTTTTTGCGCAAAGCACAAGCTCTGCTTACTTTCCTATGCGACAAAATGCAGGTACTGCGCTATGACAGCATAAACATTACAATCGTCAATGGCGTGAAGAGAGCGCTTGGAGCTGGCGTCTGAACAGCGTGCCGGCCACATGTGCAGAAAGAGCACGTATACACGCGCCAGCAAAAATGGCTCCATAGCAGGCAATCAGCGTTGAGGACACCCAAGCGCGAAAGAAGCGTCGCGCGGAACGGGAGCGTCTTCGCTACGCAGCGAAACGTATCTGGGAATGTATGTACACAATGTACACATACAATTTTATTATTCATTGGATTGCGTACAGCTTGATGATTCAATTAAAGTTTAACACTTCAGCCACGATGCGTTGTGCCACGTGAGGCAATGATAATGTTCAATTCGCAGAGATTATGAGCAATTTATGACGCACAATTCCTGAAGCAAACACGTCTCCCAGTGTATTTTGCCAAAGAGCAGTGGTGCACGCAAAGTACCGTTAAATACCAACTCACCACTGTCGTATGGATTAAACATTGAGGTCATTACGCATTATCCCCCAGCATCACCGCTAATTATCGTTAATCAGAGCAGCCAGCATGCAAGGATCTACTTACATCGATTTCCACCGTGCCATGAATACGCAAATTTTTTGTTGGTCTTTTTAAATGGCCAGTAGAGGAAGTATTTTAATGACTGGAAAATGTAGATAGGTCGGCCGGATAATGGAGCATCTGACCCGCTACTCTACGTAAGGGAAGGGGAAGAGGGGAAGAAAAAGGGTCACAATGGGGCATGATAATGGGAGGAACGAGGTAAAGGACACATTACACAACTGGTATCACAGGCGTGAGTCCAGGCTCGTGTCACCTAGGAAACGTTAAAGATCACGCATTGTCCCTGTCGTCTGCCAACTCTGTGGCCATGCGCCTAGCAAGAGCTCCAATGGCCAGTAGTTCACGCGAAATGTACAGCTATCGTTTTTTTTTTCGTTTTAACCAGAACCACATGAGAAGTCAAGTCCCAGCAAGAGCTCCAATGGCCAGTAGTTCACGCGAAATGTACAGCTATCGTTTTTTTTTTCGTTTTAACCAGAACCACATGAGAAGTCAAGTCCCAGCAAGAGTTCCAATGGCCAGTAGTTCACGCGAAATGTACAGATATCGTTCTTTTTCTTTTTAACCAGAACCACATGAGAAGCCAAAGGGCTGCTAAGCGGCGCGATTATATATTTCGCAGCATCTTGTGGAAGTCCTTTTTGAACGATGTGGTGCTCAGCAGGGGATGGCCGGCCTTACTGTCTGTGCATCGGATGGGCAGTGTAGATGCGGTGCCTGACAGCGCACGTTTGACCCCGAGGATGGCGACACAGGCAATGACGTTCCGTTAATAGGTTAGAAGGTGAATGAGCTCGTCACTTTCATGGGGCGCAAGGTCTGGAGCGATCATTTTGTTCAGGTGTGTAGTAGAAAGAACTGGTGATCAACACGAGATATCGGCGGTGTGGAAGTGCAGGGGATTAACGCAAGAGCGAACTTCGCAGTGGCCACCAATTCGTCATTCTAGGCTGTTCTGCCGGCGGTGAAATTGTGTCAGCGGCGCCCGCCATGCCAGCCATAATCCTGGCTCAACCCCGTGACCCTGGGACCATTTCCTGCACTGAAGGGGACGACGTCGATGACTGCATTCCACTGTATGAGTTCGTAAGCGCAGATGTTAGGTTGGACCCGACCTTTATGCTGCAGAACGTCATCATTTATCTGAAGGCACTGCAAATGACCGTTTCAATAACAACGAACATGAACTCACAAGCTAGACCGCATGCAAGACGAAATATGGCGACTTGTTTCCTCAACGTTCAAGCTGCCAGCGTGTCGTGAAAAAAGAACCTCCCACACCTGTGCAGACATCTGCCGTGCCGTTCCTGACATACGTTTAGGATGTTCTGGCGCTTCTCCGAACAGTTGACGTCAACATCACAGAAGCCAGTAAGGTCGTGCTCGTAGTTAAAAGGCACCTGAACGACATGTTTAACATGATAGTTTTTAAAGAGTCTTCGACAGTCAAAGAGAATATTATTGAATGCTGAGGTATCGCCGACTACTTCGGCCGACTTTTGAACATGGCAGCAACATGAACGTGCGAGGACCTTCATTTGGGCACTCAGCCTTCAACATCTGAGACAATCACCAGGGTCATTCGGCACGAGATCAAAGCGACATCACCCGCATATTTAATGTGAGCGGAGCGCAGTGCTTCCAACTGACCAAATAACCCACAGAATCCATTATATGCACTATAAGAATTTCCATTGTAAAGAAAGCAAACACTGAGGACGGAAGCAAATGGCTTCGGTACTTAGTGTTCATTTTTCGATGGTAATTCTTATATAGCATTAACGCAGGAACGACTAACGCAACTTTCATCTGGCTAGCGGGGGCCTTCAGTCCATCAGTCCTGTAAGCCAACCGCACATTTGCCCAGCAAAAACCGCGAAAACATTAGATGGAGGCAGAGGCAAAATAAATCCGTATTTACGATACGTTTACAAAGCAATCAAGCGCTGACGCATATGGCTGAAGTCGCGTGCCATATTAGAAGGGTCATGTTCATCGACGCTCCTCTAGACAAGTATTTTTGTGACAATATGATACATTTAAGAATGTAAAGGCAGCATCAATTGCACCCTTAGGATTATCGTCCAACAGTAACTGTGTTTAGATGCACCATGAATTAAAAATTACTAGTACTTGTGATATCTCCTCAGAAAATTTTGCCACTTTTCCTAAATAAAATACCCTTGTGGTTGAGAAAATAAATGTGCCGTGGGCTTTTTCTAATGCGGTTACGCTCGGAGAAACAGTAAAAAGAGAAAGCGTATACTGTGTATCTACAAGAAATTGCAAGGCACATTTGACATTGACCGGAATTTTAAGCGTTGAATATATTGCTACACCATTGTTGACTTGGTGTGACTAATGTCAAGGCCGGCGCCCTAAATAATGCGCTGCTAATTGAATTGAAATGTAAGTGAAACACCTAATGATGATGTTTTGTGTTTGGTGCGCAAGGACCAGATATCACCAAAGAGCGTCATGCAAGTGGGCATGTGGTGTCGAGGCGAAATGCCTAAATAAAGGCAGATTGGCATGCTTCTCTACTGATAATATCGGAAAGCGAAACTAGGTGAACAGGAAATGAACTTTAAACATTCCCTTAGCCACGATACTAGAATAACTTAACTTGCGACAGGGTCGTAATGTCGCAAGAAGAAAAACATATTGCTTAGTAATAATGTATATTTAGGGGGTTCAAAGAATGCACGACTGAAAAACACGTCACACATGCGCATCACTCGCCAGATACAGAAAGTAGCTAGGATCAGCATCAACTCGCCAAGTTCTCTATTGCCTTTATAAGGTAGCCTTATCATTCTTTGCATTATAAATTCCTCTAGTTATTTACAATAAGATCAGCGACCTTTCTCATGGCGGCTGCAGCTACATGCGTCCTATCATGCTTTATCCATGAGGTAAATTCCTGAAATAAAGGTCTTCTTTTGCAAGTTGCCTTCAGAAGTGCAGATATTTACACGACCTCCTTGCTTTTAGGTGGCCTTTAATGTTTACTTCGAATGTTCTGTTTGTCACTTACTAAGAAGGCCCAGATTGCGTAACATTCTTTCACCATAGTGCTGTATCAGTTGTATCCTTTCGGCAGTATGCGAACACATTTGCGTTCTCTAAACCATGGCAGACCATGGTTTAGATTGACCAGGACTGTTTGTTTGACTAATATCCTGAGGTGATACGAAGAACGTCAACCAGAAGTAGTTTTTCAGGTTTCATTGTTCATCGGTAGTGTTCCCGCATTTCGATAGTATGCTACTCCAAGGCTTCCCAAACGCACTGCCCTGCAATGACGATGCTTGCGTCGCCACAACTACCTGAAAACAGCAACTACAGACTCTGAAGCCGTCCATTCTGAGTATCCGAGAGGCAGTATTACAAATTAAACCTAAAAAAGCTTGACCGGCAAAACTTCCATCAGTTCGCTCGTTCACCAACTGGAAGACGGCAAGATCGTACTGATAGAACGCTAAATAACCCATCTTGTTTGATTACTTCCCTAGAGTGACTTATTCTCATTGTGAAACAATTTGTGTATCAGTGTAGAGTTAAGTGAATAGGTTCACTTATTGCTTTCTGCTGAAAGAATTTTGTTTGGTTTCCCGCACACATTTGCCCAGTAATTATTTTGGCGCCTTTATCATTTGTGCACGGTATCATGGTACACTATGTCTATAATACCGTGCGGTGCGTCACCGAAATGACGGGAAGGTGACGAAGAAGACAAACAGGCAATGATGCTGGCATATATGGCGTGCAGAAGGGAAAGAAAAGGACGACCGGAAATGACGAAGGAACATATTCGGCCAATAGCTAAATAACAAGCGAAGAATGAAGAAGAGGGAAAAAAAGGCCACAAGACGGATAGTCTGTCCTATTCTCTCTTATCCTATCATGTTGTTTTCGTCAAAGAACACGAAATCCTGCAGTGCCAGGCCACAAGAACTCGTGGGGTTCTGATCCCGAATACCAGCTCCTGGCTGGCTACGCCACCTGCGTGGCGTGGCTACTTCTCTGCTTGTCACGGTCCACTGCATTCAGACCGCGAAGGGACCGCGAACCATGCTGTCCTCGCCTCGTCTGTGCATGACCAGTCTGCCCATGCCACCCTCGTCCACACCGTTCATGTGAAGGGGGATCTACCGACTCCCCGCTAGTAAATCGAGGTCCACAAGGTGAATGCTCACAAGCGTTATTTCTTGCAGTGTGGGACTGTATACTTCTGTCTCTCACCACGACATGCCTCACAACCAAATCGGCCCCCAAAACAAGGTGATTTTAACACCAACCTAATGGGGTGCACAACAATATGACGTCACCAAAGTTGTCCTACCATTTATGGGTTGTCGAATGGGGTGGCATTGGTTCACACAGTCGTTATCAATGCTTTTCTAAATATAATTGCTGTAAATGTAATAATGAGAGTAGTTGCGCCCAAGTTAGATAAAATATAAAAAAATATTCATTCGACTTCGTATTAATTCAATGTGACGACGTCCCATCCCATAAGCCCCACGCTTATTAGCCTTATTTGTGTTGCACAGAAATTATGAAGACCGTTGTCACTATAGGAATATCTTGGTAACAAGTTGGAAAAATTTTCGCCGCACAACAATATAGAGGAGTTACATTTATTTGTTGTAATCCAAGTTATGTCCAAGTGCAGTGCACCGTGATCCGCAGAGAAGTCATCACGCAGCTGGTGTAGCCAGGCAGGAGTTTCCTAAGCACTGCTAACAATCATATAACTTTCTTATATATCTGAGTCTATGATCAAGATAATAGTAACTACTTGCACTTCAACTCAAAACCATTTCTCTAGTTTCTCTATCTACTTTCTCATAAAAGAACTGCAGAGAAATGGGGCTCCTTATTACAAAGAACGCACGTAAATCTAAGATGGCGCCTATAAGGTACGCGCTGCGTAAGCTGTGGGTAATGGTCGCGCATTTGGTCAGGATGAAACTTGTAGTTATTCGGTCGATATTTATTTTCTGATGCTTATCTTCAACACTGCCTTTGTTTCGTTTAGTAAAGAAAAACGGGGGCTGCCCGACACCTTGGAAGTGGGGTTTTTGCTCATGGTGGCAGAGGATCTCCTGTGACTTTAAAGAAGACGTTTGCATATGCAGATGTGGTGAGTATGTCTTGTATGAACTGTAGGCATCGATACGTTTTCGAGTAGATGATGAAGGGATAAAATGTTCACTAGGCATATGGTACGATGCGCTGATTCATTTATGCACAATATTGGAGTAAAGTTCCGGCCTTGTTCGTATACACAAAATCGAGAAAAGTTACTGGACAAGTTTAGCAGCATCTTAATAAAGCGAGGAGCTCAGAATGAAAATGTTACAAAGATAGCTTTACAAAAATTGCAAAAACTACAAGGTATAAAAAGCATTACATCTGTAGGTTATGTGAGGTACTTCACATAAAGCATTATTTCAAGCGAGATAAAACTGGGTTTTCAATACCATGATTTTCTCACTAAATTTCTATTTAACAGTAATCTTCGTACGGGTGTTTCACTTGCTAACCTGCTCATGTTTTGTGCGCAGGATTGCCCATACAAAATTTAACAGATGACTTATTAGGTGGGCCTCGGCGTAATAGTACATGGCGTCCATGATGTTGTTAGCATGACGGGATTTTTAAATATAGCTTACTGTTCCCAAGTTACGCCGCGTGATGTCCCGCCACGTTACACAAGGCAGATTTATGACATATTGATTACTGTGACTGTGCTGCTTTAGCTTTTTTTGCTTCTTTTAATTAACGTAACTCTTACAAGAGGAACAGCGTCTTTATTGTCGAAATGTGTTTTGCATGGTTATTATTTATAGCTTTTGCTTTGACCGGACATTTTTTAAAGCTAATGTAGTGTTAAGGAAAGGAAGGATTAGCCATGGGCTGGAACTACTCCTAGGAGGAGAGTATGCCAGTTTGGTAACAGGGGAAGTAATAATAGGAACATTCCAAATGACACAAAAAATCTGATATATGCAGAGAAAGGAATAAAAAAATGACAAAAGACAGAACACAAGGACGCATCCGGGCACTAAATATCTATTTGCAAAGATCTGGTTTGACGGCATCAATTCTGTGTATACATCGCAGAGAACTGTGAACACTACAACGTTCTTCTTGCCTCCTGGCAATATTCGTCATGATTAAAAGCATCTATCAAGGTGCGCATGAATTCAAGCTGAGAAACAACACGAAAGTTCCTGTCCTGATTTAGTTGAAGCTCACGTTGCCAAGTTTACCCATGTATTTGTTTTCAAACATAATAAAGAATGCATTACACTTGCATCGACGGCTACTGTGGAAAACTTTATGCAAATTTTTGATGTCTCGATGAACTCCACGTGATGTTAAGAATAGACTCAGTGCTTAGTAAAGCGTTTTGCCTGCTAAAGCAGTTTCTATTTTGTAATCCTCATAACACATTCTGTGGAAACCGCCTATCTTTGGCCGATTCCGCATCATAGGTAGGGCATTCGCACAAAGGAAAAATTCAGAAAGTTGTGTTGGTTGTAGGTAATTTGAGTGCACTGGGAGATTTGCCACAGCCACGATTTGTGGTAAATAAATTTAAGTAAAAAGTGGCAGGTATCGCTTTTAATGACAATTATCGCCGGGAAAGCTAGATCAGTATTACATACAGTAAGACTTGCAGTGATTCGTTTGGTTTAAGTTCAAGTAAATACCCTGCTTGCAGGCGAGAAATCTATATTCGACAAAAAGACAAGAAAGCTACTTCATTGTTGATGAGACGCTTACTTCGGGCAAACCTTTTCTTGGAATTGTGTGAATAAACGGGTAATTGTCTACACTTCTCAAAATGTCATGCTTTTTTTACACTGCGCAATGGTTTAATTGTCATCTGCATGCTTTCTCATAAACGTGACTATTTGGGAATCCAAACCTTCATTACCCCGCTCGTTGAAATAACTGCTGAAACACGTAGTATATGCATGACTTGCCCCGGGGCCGATGGTTATATATTGTGTGGATTCAATTTTTTCCTAGCGTCTGCAGTGGATTGTCATCATCTTGTGTGGCCGTGCCCAGATGGGACGAGAATGAGTGCTTGCAGGCGCTGGTATGTTCACAGTCTAGCCAATGAATGACGAAATGTTTGTCATGAACAGCATGTTGTCGTTCTAAGGTACTTGTAAACTTTCTGCGTAAAATTGACCTTTATAAATTTTTGGACATATGGCAGCGCATATGAAATATTCCCACATTTACGGCTACAAGGAAACCCTCAGATGCCATGTTGTCTTCGCAGAAGGCTCATGATGTTGCTACGAAGCAGCACTGTTGACGTGACTGCAAGTTTATGCGAAGTCACACGTCATTTATAGCACTAGCACGTGTATTGAACATTTTGTGAGTGTCTCCCGTATGTGATGTAATATCATTCTCATTTATTTTGCAGGAGCATAGTTGAGACTGCCAGCAGTAAGAAGCATCTTTGTGCTTTTGGCCTTGTTATTGTTGACGCATGGAATGCAAGACTACATGCATTACTTAAAAAAAATAAACTAAAAGTTGTTTGGGAGAAAGGCCTCCACTGTGTTTGTTGTTTTAATACTTATGTACCTGTGAAGCATAATTGATCAGATTCAGATTACGTTTAGTTCATTAATGCTCACAAAAAGCGCACTTAATCACAGGTAAGCTAGGCAGTGTCATATGACATCGTAATGAACTTATTAGCTTCTGGCACACATTCCATCATCTGTATTACTCGGGAGGGTGAACGCGTCGTCCTTGCTTATGGCAAATACAAGAACACCATTACTTAGCTCTTACACAATTTATTTTTCGAAACTCCTAAGAAAATTGCATAGGCATATGGTACTGTTGAACGATTACCGTACCATGTGTAGTCAGGGGCTAAATGTGCTCAATGAGGGGTCTCCTACATTTATTTGTGGCACATCCTACAGCAGCTGACTTGACCTAACGTTTGTATCAAGGAGCCCTCTGCCTTCAGCATGCTGGTCGACGGATCTAGAGAATCATGGTAGTGACCACCTCCCCACTTACGTTCACTTTAGCTGGTTTCGCCGTTCAGCCTCACGTTACATTCGTCAAACAAACTGGACTTATTTTAAGACTTCTGTCGGCACCGCCTGTAAGAGTATCACATCTCCATCCGAAATAGAGGACATCATTGCTTCTACCCTGTGGGACAAAATCAGAGAAATCAGCATACCGAGGCACAGACCATCGGTCGACATAAAATATGAGGCCCTTCGTGCAATCCGTCGCCGCGCGGAACGGCGACGAAGAAGAACAAAGTCACGGTCAGATCTTTCGAACAGTCGTCGAGCTCATCGACCTGTTCTTCGGCATCTGGAGCAGCTTGAATGACAGCGTCGGAGGGCACTCTGTGGATCCCTAGATCCACGACAGCCTCAATCTAAGATCTGGCGGGTCATACGAAGTCTCCAGGCAACTCCACAATAAAGACACCCATTCCGTGCGGTAGCTATACATCAACGCCGGACTGAATTGGAGGTAGAAGAGGACTACTTTAAACTCATTGTCGACGCATATAATGCAGTGATTTCATCCCTTGTCACCATCGCGCCCCCGTCACCTGATGAGCGACTCGAAGTACCGTTTACGATGCAAGAGCTTGATGCTGCGATTTCGCTTTCTCGACGTTCATTGGCACCAGGACCAGACGGATCACATACGCTGCACTCTGCCATCTTGGCACCGAATTACGACTACATCCTATATCTTATTATAATACAACGTCGGAGACAGGAAATGTTCCAGATTGTTGGAAATGCAGTCCCGTTGTGGTGCTGCTTAAGCCCGGGAAATACCCTAACGAGCTTTCCTCCTACAGACCGATAGCCTTAGCCAGTTGCTTCGGCAAAGTAATGGAAAGAATGGTCTTGTCAAGGCTGGAATGATTTCTAGAGAGAAATAATTGCTTTCCTGACTTTATGCCTGGATTTAGTAGAGGCCGTTCTTCCATTGACGGTGTTATCGACTTGGTCTCCACTGTTGAACAAGAAAGAAGTAGAAAGAAGAAAGAAGAAGAAAGAAGAAAGTTGGAGCTGGTTTTCTGGATATTAAGAGTGCATACGACAATGTACTCCATCATGCAATCCATGATGCACTGAAAGATTTAGACGTCGGTGGCCGGTTGTGTGCATGGAGTGTTAGCTACCTCAGTGGCCGCGCGGTGTATATGTCGACAAGTGATGGCGACACCGATCAGTACCATAGTCATCGAGGTGTTCCACAAGGAGGAGTTCTCAGTCCAACTCCTTTCAATGCTGCATTGATTGGCCTTGCATCGAAACTTCATAGCACTGTGAAGATTAGCGCATATGCGGACGACAAATGCATATGGACATCTGGAGCCACCCATCCCCAAATTCGTGCTAGGCTTCAACGTACAGTGACAATCACAGCTAAGTACTTGCGGCGTCAAGGCCTCCAACTCTCAACAGAAAAATGTTCTGTGATTACATTCACGCGAAAGCAAATGACCAGGTATCCGATAATCGTTAACGGAGTAGCCATACCTACGGTTACACACCACGGATTCCTTGGCTTAGTCATAGTCCGGGGATTATCTTGGTCAAGACACGTGGTCGCACTGAAGTGAAAGCTGAAGAGTTTTGTTCACGTCCTTCGCGTCGTTGGAGGAACAAAATGGGGCCCCTCGGAGTCGTCATTACTCCAATTGTACCAAGCAATATTCGTAGGGTATATACGGCACAGCATGACGGCGCTCTCAAGCATTCAAGCTCAAGCATTGCACACATGTTTAGGCCTCCCACGATGCACTTCTATCACGGGAACAATAGCGGAAGCGCATGCTTGTCCTATTCTGGTATACTTGCTCTGCAAGCCTCTTCGAATGTACCTTCGCGTGATGACCCGGCACAGGCACCATCCTCTGTCATCGCTCCCTGCCACCCACCCAGGTGCCAGCTTTTCAAGGACGATATCGCGCCATTTGCCGTCGAGATTTTCTCCCGCCTGTATTCCAAGAATAACCGCGTGGGTTCTGCCTAAACCTGTCGTTACATCGCAGATACCTGGAATTAATAAAAAGTCATCCGTTGCATCTATTGGCCTGAGGCAACTCACCCTGTGGCACATTTCTGCAAAGTAAGGAGATACTGTACACGCGTATACCGATGGCTCTGTCACACCGTATGCCTCCACTGCAGCCTTCGTCATTCCACATATGATCATCGCTCGGCGGTATAAACTAGACTAAAGCTCAATATCAACTGCTGCAAAACTTGTTGCTATCCAGGAAGCACTTCGGCTTCTCGTCGAGGAGCCTCGTCAAGCATGGACGATCTTCTACGGTTGCAAGCCAGCTCTTCAAACGATTGACTGTGTCCTCACGCGGGGCCTGTATTATTCCATGGCTACAGAAATTACAGAATGCCTCGACCGCGCAACTAGAAATGGCCACAATGTCACCAATGGCCAATACCCTCACACTGTGGCCTGATCGGGAACGAACAGGCGGACGCTGAAGCGGAAACTGCTTTAGATAATGCTTGTGAAGTACGCATTCTGTTCTCACCTACAGACACAAACGCCCTACTTCATTGCGTAAACCTCAACTCTACGTTAGACCACCGGACCCAACCAGATCGACGACACAAGCGATTACACAAATGGGACCAAGAAATGAAATTTCGTAAGCATCACAAGCTCGAAAGAAGCCACGCGAGTATGGTGCGCCGGATTCGCCTTGGTGTCCCATTCACCAACCATTATAGAAATATGATAAGTGCCAGTGATACTAGGCCAAACTGTGAATGCTGTGAGGTGGCAGAAACACTTGAACTTATATTTTGTGTGTGTCCCGCCTACGCGCAAGAATGAAGGCAACTTGTCTCTTCCATTGCAAAGATACATGAGAGATAGCTATCGGACGAGTTTCTTTTAGGTCCTTGGCCTCATGCAAACAGCGCAGCCCTGGTAACAAGAGCCGCTATAGCTTTTCTCCAAGCCACTGGGCTGGACGCACGGCTTTAAAGAGGCCACAACTCTGTGAATTTGTTTATACGCATCTCTTCCTTATACCATCATAATTCTTCAGCCCTTCCCCTCCCCTTTCCTCTTCCCCAGTGTAGAGTAGCAGGCCAGAGCAAGTTATAGCTCTGGCCGACCTCTCTGCCTTTCTGTAAATAAATTTTTCTTTCTCTCTCTTACCGTACCATGCACATGAGAAGCTGCATTAGGATATGGCAAACAGGGCCCACACTAAAAAAAAAGTATTTACCTTAGAATTGTTCACAGAAGAAAATTCCGACCAATCACGAAGCTGGACACTTGATTAGCGACGGAGCAGGCCAATGGGGAAACGCTACGAGGGATGAACGTTCTTAATTTGGTCCCAGGTTTATGCAGGCACACGGGATCTCTAATTCACACAACCTTCAAAAGTAGCACCGTGTTGGAAGTTACAATAATCAAATGAAGGACATAAAATTTTCCTGCAGTGGCTTTTCGAAACTGTAAATTATTAGGGCGTCAGCAATTTTGGCGCAATATAAGAATATTTTTTGCTTCTTTTAGAGCATATATTACGCGCTGCCTCGCAATGATATTATGGTGGATGTGATAAGATGGTGGCGGATGAGGCACCTTATATCTATACTCCACTTGTAGACCAACCGACCAGAAGATAATCGAATTGGCCAGTACTGAACGCGACGTAAAGATTGACTACAATTACTCGAAGTGATTCTACCAGTTTTAAATATAGCATGAATGCAGTGAATGCGTACCGGTCATGCAAGACAGAACGCCAGATGCCAAAAGGCACCCGACGGGGTGCCGCTTGCAGGAATGAGGCTGTCGGGTACTGGACCCTGTACTGCATTTGACGTTACTGCAACTGTGTGGAAATGCTTGAGAATGTGTGAGGTTCTTGCATCGAATCTCAGTGGAGCAGGGCTCCCCGTCGGTTGTTATAATGGGTAGAGGTGATCCCCGGCCCTGCACGAGTGCCTCACCTCATGGCTGATGCTGTAGTGCCGTTTATGCAAGCTTATATTCTCTGATAAAAACTTGTGTCCATCGCGAAGCAAGCAAACAATATAGAATACATGAGAGAAGAAGAATTTAAAATAAAAGTGATATGCTCGTGCAACCATAAACGTGGGACGTGTAGTCTAGTCACTATTGAATTTCAAACAGATATAGGTAATTCTATAGCGTTGCCACTATCTTGCTATGGGGTGCAAATAACATGGCATAGAAAAGCCTAGTCGAAAACGAATCGAAGCACGCAGAAAAATGCAAATAGAAAGCAATAAGTGGAAGCGAAATTAGCTAATTCTTGCGCTAATATGATTTTGTTGAAGTACTTACACCAGAGGTTTGAGGTATATCCTCCAGTCACTCTCTTTACGTCCTCTTTTGGACAGCCCGCGATAGCCGGAAGAAACCAAAGTTGGTGATACAAACATTCCAAGAGTAAAGCTCCCTTCAGTGCGGTGATGCTTGCGTTGCTGCTTTGAATTATGAAACAAACAAGTGGCGCGATTTTTCGATAGCTTCAACTTTGATGGACAGAGTTTTTGGGTGTGGAACCGAACTGGTGGAGCTCTACTGAAGAAGTCGGTGCAAGCTAGATTTATAGAGAATAACTTTACTTTATGGAGAGAGTTCTTGAAAATTTTTCTGAGCAAGTTAGGCATGCATCCTCCCTTGACGCTTATCAATTTTACATATTTACTGTAAGTTACATATGTTGAAACTATCAAAGCTAGGCATTTGATATGTTTCATAGCGATGCTATGAATGTTGAACTGGTAACTAGTGCAGATGTCAACCTTTTTTTATCAATGAAAATAGGGCTGCATTTTAAATCAATCAGTTTCATGCACTGCTGTGCGATAACTACTGTTTTCTAAGTGGGGACATAGAACTGAATCCCAGCCGCACTAAAAAAAATATTTCTCCCACTCGATCCATAGCATTTCTTTCTGCAGCGGAAGTTTCTACTAGTCACTACACAAACAATTCTTGCTCACCGTTGCATCCCATGCAGCCATGAATCAATGTGACCGAGACAACGAAAATAGCAATAAATTTGCTGTTATACTTGTATTATATATTGTATAATATTTATATTTATTATTATATATTGTGTAATAATAATGTATGTTGCTATATACTGTTGTTATATATTGCAAGAAATATTAACTTACTTCGTCATTTTCATTTGTACATAGCCATCGTCCTTTTCCCTGCTCTTAATCTTCGCGCATGAGCTGGGGCATTGTCTTTTTTTGAATAAACAGCCAACTGATAACACTGATACATTGCTTGGTTGTATCTAGAAACTTATTAATGGAAAATGAAAAATATTCTGTCCGGAAATAGGTCGTTGCCACAGAATAGGTAGGACCAGTGAAGGCCGAAGATGTTTATTTATCATAAAAGGTACAGATTGTCACTCCAAACTTTTCGATACTCATAAACGCTTTCAAAGTAAAGTGCTTTGTCCTTCGGTTCACAGAGGAGTTTCCCCTGGGGTTCAAGTGGTTAGATGGTGCTTGTGCGATTCTGACGCTTCCTTCCACTACGACGGTTAACTAGTTAGGTAGCGGTACGACCCCATTTTCATTGATAATGTGCGGTATAATTAAAGTGATGGGTCTAATGCTATTGCAAGTGAATCCGCTAGCCGTCCTGTCACCTCGTTGGCTGACTGACAAACCACCTCTATTTACACTGTATTGCAAATATCTTTCTGCGCTTTCTCTCTTTCATTTCAACATATTCCCATCACGTGATTGGCATTAAAGAAAGCTGCTTGACTTCGATATTCGACTTCTAATTAACTCCGCCTAGCTGCACCACAGTTCGCACCGATCACGCAGGTGCCAAGGGCGGCGGCATCGGATTGAATTTCCCGGTGAGCACGCAGTCCTTTCTGTCCACTTGTCTTGCAAGTGCTTGCAAACGGAGAACGAAAGCTTTCGTCACGTAAGGCTAGCTTCCGCTGTCAAAATAAAGAAACGAAATATTTTACCGTGAAGCCAACGAAACAGCCGACTTGCGTTTTTATTTGTTCAGGTTTCTAGATACGGTCACTGTCGATGTAGGTGTTTATGGAAGAAAATTCTTGATCGCTTTACACACGTTCTAGTGTAACTTTCTTTATATAACGCAAATAACAAAATCTGCATGTTTGGTTAGAAAATCAAACCCTCAGCTAGCGTTTCACGGCATTGGATCTGATTAATGCGGTTATAGTGTTTTCCGTCGAAATGAGGGAATGTACGCACATTCTAGATAGATAGATAGATAGATAGATAGATAGATAGATAGATAGATAGATAGATAGATAGATAGATAGATAGATAGATAGATAGATAGATAGATAGATAGATAGATAGATAGATAGATAGATAGATAGATAGATAGATAGATAGATAGATAGATAGATAGATAGATAGATAGATAGATAGATAGATAGATAGATAGATAGATAGATAGATAGATAGATAGATAGATAGATAGATAGATAGATAGATAGATAGATAGATAGATAGATAGATAGATAGATAGATAGATAGATAGATAGATAGATAGATAGATAGATAGATAGATAGATAGATAGATAGATAGATAGATAGATAGATAGATAGATAGATAGATAGATAGATAGATAGATAGATAGATAGATAGATAGATAGATAGATAGATAGATAGATAGATAGATAGATAGATAGATAGATAGATAGATAGATAGATAGATAGATAGATAGATAGATAGATAGATAGATAGAATGTACGGTCCGCGCTCCCGTCCTAACCAAAAGGGATGCTAAAGAAAAAAATAGGTGAAGCTTTGATAACAAAGTTTGATAACGCAGGAAATTTACCTTTGAGAGTGAGAGGAAGCTTGGCAGGCTGAAAGAAACACAAAACATGTAGGTAGTGACACCGCCTTCCCTTTTTCATACCACCTGCCCATGATCTCATGGAATACGATGCTGTTCCTTTGGGCCAACTTTTATATTTATCGGCAATGATCGACTACATTTTCCTAGAAAAAGAAGAGGACGCTACATTTACCTGCAAAACAATTGAATTTAGAACTCTTGTGGCATCAACATACACTCCCCTTTTGTGACTTAACAATATGTTATCTATCATCGATCGCAATGTAATCTAGCAAGGATGTAGACAGCAAAAAAAAGCTTCTCTGGCATGTAAAACAGCACTTCCTAACGACAGAACCAGATAGAGAATACAAACAATAGTCCGAGATGTAGGCGTCTATCGGCAATTGCAGAAAACGCCGGAAAGTGCTACGGCACAAGGTAAGGTAAGCAAGTTGGCAGGGAAGGCGTTTCATATGCTTGGAGTGTGCGAGCCTTGAAGCTATATGGAGCAAGCTATGGTCTTATATTCTTGTAATCTAAAGTCAGCAATAACAATGATGGTTCTGAATGGTAAGGGACAGTGCTGGCTCAATAATAATTTAAGGTTACCTCATGTACATGCTGTGTTTTCCAATGCAATTAAAGAATAGTACATGTCACGTAAAACATCTTTGCTGGAAGATGTAATACAAATGTAACGCACTTAAGTGCTTGCCATATCAAGCTTTCTTGAGAAATATTTGATTTCGTGCTACAATATTTAGGCTGTGTAAGCATTTTATCTGTGCTTATGAATACTAACCAATTTATTCATCCATCATTACGGAGCAGCAAATGTGTCTTGTTTATCTGTTTATCTTGTTTAATGTTTATCTTGTTTAATGTTTAATGTTTATCTTGTGTGGCTGAATATTTATTCTTTTTCTGCAAATTTGAAAGCCCAAGTGTAAATGTTTTTTAAGGAACTTGCTATAAAATTTATAATTGTGTTTATGAAGGTCGCCATGAAAGAAATATGGCTGGGATTGTCTATCCTCTTTGTCGCTGCAGCCGCTGTCAACAAAAGCCGTAAGTATACCTCTAATCTTAAAAGAAATCGACCTCACTAGTCTATCCCAGCTCCCAGTTGCGCAAATCGTTCTTGAAGCCATCAGCAGCGTGATTCATTTTTTTTTCTCGTCGTCATAAAACTAAATCTGTATGGGAGATCTGTTTGTTTCTCTAGTGAGGTGGCAGAATCTATTGTGTTTCATCAGAGATTGTGTTGATATAATGGTGCGATAAAGTCTTAAATATTAACAGTTTCAGGATATATTTAAATGGAATTCGCTACATCAGTAATGACCATGTGGAAATTTAGATTTAGACATGTTTTGAAAAGTGTAGAATAGATATAAAAGTTGTCTCATGTAATTGTAAGCATATGTATTGCAATCTTTCGTGAGTGGTATATCATTTAAACAAGCCTGTTACACAGTACACGCAGCA
The DNA here is from genome assembly GCF_038994185.2 of Dermacentor albipictus. Lineage (NCBI taxonomy): Eukaryota > Metazoa > Arthropoda > Arachnida > Ixodida > Ixodidae > Dermacentor > Dermacentor albipictus. The sequence continues at coordinate 52,132,175 of NC_091827.1, read as the reverse complement.
ATGCGAAGACACCTGTCGGCAGTTGCGTGTTCATTAGTTTGTTGCGATAAAGCTATAAATCATTGTTAAGAGCCTGTGATCACAGCGCATCAGATTTGAGATAATGTACATTGAACACATTTGCTTATTTTCTTAATGGGATGACTTACCATATACAGTCAATTTTGCGCAGCAAGTACAATACTGTAGCAGTTACGTACACGGCAAAGAAATGTCGTGTGTGTCGTAAAACTACGTTGTCCCATGAGAGCACATTTTTTAGGTGCACCTCGCAAGGTGGTAATAATGTTGTTGGAAGTGACCGTTGCGAGATCTTGCATCTAGTGCCATCACATGGAGGAAATAACGATACACTGAAAAAATAAACTGCACCGGTCGTTAGCAGCGTTAACTTCATGCTAAATTGTATTTAGGTTCTCGGTGAATGGTATTTCGAGGTTGAAACACACTATATTGTAAGAACACCAACGTGCGAAGAGACGCAGAAAGCCATGGGGACAGTGTAATCAAGGCAGAATAAGGAGCCGTGTAATCTACCCCCGATCAACACGGGGATGTGCGGCAGCGCGCGCAGACTTCGTGTAGTTTGCTGTAAAGAATTGTAATGTAAAGAATATTGAATCCGAAGAAATATGTATAAAAATAGTTTAAAGTGCTGCAATTTTCACCGTAATAGTTTGTCGCATAAATTATCAAACAGTTTTGCTAGGTAAAGATACGTTAACTAAAATATTCTTCAACGATAGCGTTTAAGTTGTGCATAGATGTGGGATATGATAAAAATATGTTTTGAAACAGCAACCGAAGAGCCAGGCTGGATTTCGTAAAGGCCACTCAACAATAGACCATATTCACACTCTCAATTAAGTGACGGAGAAATGTGCGGAATATACACAACCCTTATATATTTCATTGATTGCAAGAAAGCGTTTGATTCAGTCGAAACCTCAGCAGTCATGTAGGCATTACGAAATAAGGGTGTAGACGAGCCGTATGTAAAAAAACTGAAAGATATTTATAGAGGCTCCAGAGCCACCGTAGTCCTCCATAAAGAAAGCAACAAAACCATAATAAAGCAGGGCGTCAGGCAGGGAGATATGATCTCTCCAAAGCTATTCACAGCGTGTTTACAGGAGGAATTCAGAGACCTGGATTGGGAAGAATTGGGGATAAGAGTTAATGGAGAATACCTTACTAACTTGCGATTCGCTGATGGTATTGTCTTGCTTAGTAACTCAGGAGAGCAATTGCAATGCATGCTCACAGACCTGGAGAGGCATAGCATAAGTGTGGGTTTAAAAATTAATCTGCAGAAAACTAAAGTAATGTTTAACACTCTCGGAAGAGAACAGCAGTTTAAGATATGTAGCGAGGCACTGGAAGTGGTAAGGGAATACATCTACTTAGGACAGGTAGTGACCACGGATCCAGATCATGAAACTGAAATAATCAGAATAAGAATGGGCTGGGGTACCTTTGGCAGGCATTCTAAGATCATGAGGAGCCGGTTGCCATTATCCCTCAAGAGAAAGTTGTATAACAGCTGTTTCTTACCAGTACTCACGTACGGTGCGGAAACTGGGAGGCTCACGAAGAGGTTTCTACTTAAATTGAGGACGACGCAACGAGCAACGGAAAGAAGAATAATGGGTGCAACGTGACGGGATAAGAAGAGACTCGCCATGGTTGCTCAGTGGCTATGGCGTTGGGCTGCTGAGCGCGAGGTCGCGGGATCAAATCCCGGCCACAGCGGCCGCATTTCGATGTAGTCGAAATGCAAAAATACCCGTGTGCTTAGATTTATGCACACGTTAAAGAACCCTTGGTGGTCGAAATTTCCGGAGTCCTCCACTACAGCGTGCCTCATAATCAGAAAGTAGTTTTGGCACGTTAAACCCCATATAAAAAAATTGTCAGTAAAAAAGAAAATCCACATGAGCGGGGTAGTTAGAGAAGTGCGGGGAGAAGCCTTTGCTCTGCACTGGGCGTAGCCAGGCTTCTGCTGACGATGATAGTTATTTTGAAAACAAAACTTTTGGTTCGCGACAGATAGTGGGGTTTCAAAGAAAATATGATTTATGAAGTGTAAGCAGCTTCTGAGCTTCCAAAAGGGAAGGGAGCTCGCGTCCATGATTATTGGAACGTTATGGTTGAAATAAATGGACGGATACACACGTGTTCACAAAAACATACTGATAACAATATCAAAATCTGGACAAGGCACTCGAATATTTCATTTACGCTCTCAACGCCACTATATTTTACAATCAGAGAACCATTGGACAATATTGTATTCTTTGATCATTGAGAATGAATAATTTTGTGCACGATAAGTTTGAGGATAAATATTTTTCTGAGCATCAGTGATATTTTCACCGCAGAACAGCAGTGTTCACGGCAGCTACGATGAATGAAACGAATCTGCAACGTCCGTAAGTGTGCAATCGCAACAGAAGAACGTTGTGCGTTGAAAAGGAAGGTTAGGTAATGATTTTGGCTGCACAGAGCACTATGGTGCCTTTCGAAAGCGCTTCTCTTTGTTTGACGAGCGTTTGAGGTGAAGAATACACCATCGGGCGTTGGTATTTTCGATAATGCGGCCGAATGGAAAGTATTTCTTCGTCATTCCAGCGAATCTCACTTTAAAGATGTACCAATTACTTGGGCTGTGCTCACCATGACCTTGTATAAAAGTACCCAGATATATGAAAATTTATCGATTCATTGCGCCAACATTATCACTATGATGTATTTCTCCTGTACGAGGTCAGTCGCAACGTATTTGTCACGATGTTGCTGTTCATGCTGTGTTTAGGTTTGTGATTCATTCTTTGTGTAATATACAGAGATAACACTGTCAATATTTCGTAGTCCCTATTCTCTTAAGTGCGCAAATAATTTTTTTAATACAGTAATTGATAAGACTGATTAAGGTAGAAGGTTGGGCTAGGCGGTCCTAAATAATTTAAACTACAGCATCACGACTTATTGAACGCGGACAAAACAAAAAAAGAAACAGGTAAGAAGAAGCATTTGTCATTGGCGGTCTCCTTTCACGAAGTCACGCTGTTTCCTTTGACTTGACAAGATGTTGCACTATGCCAAACACGGAGCAACTAAATAATCTTGCCTTGCACTATTTTTAGTGCGATCTTCTCAGCATGTGGCGTAGCCTGGCAGGCCTGAGCGATATCCCAAGATGACCGATATCATCTCGCGACACGTATCCGCGGAGTCCTAGAGGTGTGCCACGAAACCTCCCGGCAATAAGGACGTAGTGTTCCTAGGAATATACAACGTCCTTATTATGATTGTCATCATATGCCTAACATACAAGAAGGGACCACGGCTGTTTGCCACTTCACCCACTTTTATATTCAAAACAGCTACCTTTAAACTCTTGTATCTTTACCATCTGATGAAATTATGGCCGTGGCCTTTGCTGTTTACAGGCCTTACAAAAATGTGGAATAACTATTTTCTTCAGGATTCGTACCAGCTGCTCGATTACTTAACCAAAACTCTACCTCTTTTCGAGATCCGGCGTCATTTGCTCATACAATGGCAACGAACACTAATTACTTTTCTCGAAAAAAATATTTACTCGATGTCTATTTACTCGATACCTTGTCGTTAAATTTCTTAACAAATGGCTTCTAGTAAAAGGTGCTTAAGATTTCAGGTTACGTTTTTTGTTAAGTAGGATATGACAAATTTTTGCTCAAGAAGGATTACTCATTTTCAAAACCTCTTTCTGAGGGCAATTGTAGGAGAAAGTGATTACACGCGGGTACGTTGACCCTAAATAATAATTTAATTGAGACCTGTTTTAACAATCATTTCATTTTATATAGCGGTTGGTAAGCAACTTGGACGTAAGGACACGCCACTCTTTGACAAATATTTTCTGTATATTCAAGACTTGTTTGAATAGCAGTTACATGACCAAGTGTGTAGCGAATGCAACAAGGGGATCTAGAGCAAAAGTTTCGTAAACATTTATTAGAATACAGATGTATTTTCCCTTGTTTCATTCCTCATTCAGTAACAAATTTCCATATCATTATTAAAAGATTACTCGGACTGCTATGCTTAGGCAGCAAACTCAATATTTTTCAGCCTCCCATGATCTACAAAGTTCTCAAGAAAATAGTATGTAGCAGTATTTGAGCTAGTAGTATTTATTTATCTTGCGCGTAGCGAAACCGAAAGCACTACCTAAATGTTTCTGGCAGCAGTTTCTTTTTCATTATACCGGGAATCTCACATTGGTTCTTAGAGTTCCCTAAAGGCCAGACTACAATTTGTTTTCTGAACTTTAACAATCTACACTGCCAACGTTCAATTAAGCAAGGCCATTGCTTCAATAATCAAGGAGTAAACGAGTAGATACTTCTAGTAAAAGTATGGAAGCCATAAAGGGGGTAAATAAGTGTCTCCTTGAAAATAAAATCGTAATATTTTCACAAAATAGGAAAATGTCACTGATTGCAGCATTTTTTAAACACATTTTTCAGGTTTCCCTTCGTGCGTCACACGTTGCCGCAATAGTACAACGCGGTCATGTCTTCATTTAAAGAACGGGGAGTGCAAGTGTGGCTGCGGTAAGACACAGAGCTTATAGAGTGCGCTGTCGCTTATACTGTGTACGAATCTTTGACACTGTGGGCTGCATTACGGTTCACACATGTTCAAAGTCATAATTCCTTTTCACAGTGAAATATTCGCCTGCCTAATGTTTTTCCATCCAGCTTCAAAGCGACTCTCATCAGACCACGTAGGCAATTGTAGGCGCATTACACGTTTCTGGAAGCGTCATACCATAATAAGTTTTACAAAATGTGATTAGTACGTTACAAAAGATTTAAACCAGGGAGTGCTGGTGCCGCCACATGATACCCTTCTTTCAGCTTAAGTAGCAGACGCATTCTCTTGTTACCTCGGTTAATGCAAGTCAAAGACATTTTTACTGCCTTCATCTGCATTTTAAGCCTGCTACGCACTTTTCTTAATCAAAACGCCGTTCCCTCAACTCGCGCCTGATCTTCGCATCCCTTTTTTTGTCTCAGCATGGGCTGCATTATCAGAGCCGTTTCTCGGCGCTCTGTGTTTTGCAGGTATCTCCGTATGGTTCGCACAGCTTCTGGCTATTTGAGCGCTACATGGGCGATGTGCAAAGAGAGTGCGTGTGAAGTCTTTTCGCTGGCAGGAGAGTTGGTCATAGGACCTGAAAGCGCATAGGTTTTAATAGTTTTCAGTCGCGTTCGCGACGGACATGTTTTTTTATAGCTTGGCACAATCATCACCTAGATTTCTAGGCTCAGAACTTGCGTTTCCGTGGTGCAAAAATTAGGTGCGGGCACCTTTAGAAAGGCCCAGCACAAGAAAATGCAAGAAATTTGTTAAACGTATAGCATTGTACATGCGCCAGTGTTTCCTACTATAAAGCAAAAACAGTAACTTTTCATGCCCGAATATGCGCAGGCTTTGTCGAATAAGTCGCGCTCTCTGAACAAACATTTCTTGCATTCATGTGATGTGCTGAAATGAGACCAGAGAAGTGACATTACGAGAGGCATCTCGTTCACAAGTCTTTCAATTTAGCTTCCTATTGATTAATCAGACTGGCGTCTTGCTGACATCAATGGAATGAACACGAATATTCGGCGACCAGGCACTAACTATATTTTCATTCGAAGAAAGGAAGCAGAAAAGAGTCCAAACAAACATTAGTTTTCTTTCTAAAATGCTAGTTTTTGATCACGTGCCGGGTGTTACAACTAACTACCTCTAACTCCAACAAATTTATTTAGAAAGTGATGCGCTTTACATGGGTGGAACCAACGATGCTCCATCTGCAAGTTGCTTTGAGCAAGTTGCGCCAGGAGGTTTGCGTTGATCGAGATTTTTTATCCTTGAATATTTATGTACCTACACTTACTTACTAGGCGGGAACACATACTTGGAGCTCTAAATATGAGTCCAATACTGAACACAAATATTGGCACGAAGGTACTTCGCAAGAAACTACAATAAAGTATTGCTGCTGTTTCTGTCTGATAGACAAGGTATCGGAAATTTCCAAAAATAACGAAAGATGTATTGGGAAGAATGGAGAAACAAATCAGCTAATACAAACCTTGTTTTAGGTTTTGATTCGAAACCCTACATCACCACTTGTTACGTTTGCTTGTATTTTGTAATTTAATGTTTTCGGCTGTCTATAGTCTCGTAGCAGTTTTTTAAGTTAACGCCACACATGTGTTTTTTTTGCATTGGACTATTTCACATGTGTCCGTGGCATACAAGTCTTTCCCAACTATTTTCTTGTCTGTGCCACCAACTTTTCCCTAACAAGATATCTGCATTTTTGGGGAGTTAATCACACACCAGCCAATCATCTTTGGCGAGCTTGTTTGCCGCCAGGCAGTAAATGCAGTCGAGAAAATATTTTATAGCTTTCTTTAGGGATGAATAGCGGTCTTGCATTTAAAAGTGCTCTTTTGTATATCATACAGTAAGCAGTCTTTAATCTACCTGCCAGCATAGGCGCAGTGCCTAATTATACCAGAGTAAATATTTCTGTGGTAAAAATATGCATCTGCATTTAACTTTCACATACACAATACTTGCCCATTTTATTTAATTCACATTCGTATAATTTGATGTTCGCGGAGCTCTGAAATTCTTTACTTCTACAACAATTACCTGCATTTTAGCGTCAGCTAACATCCCAAATGTGGCCCGTGGCTGACTGGTTGAGCGGCTGCGGAAGGACGCGGGTTCAAAACCACAATCCGCTGGTTACTCGCCGATTATTATCCTAGTCAAAGGCATATCCCGCACAAAACTCGGCTTTCTTTGGGTTCTGGGTGAGGAGCCGCGGCATGCAAATCCTGCGAAACCATGCCGGCATAGCAAAATCCTCCTAATGGTGATCACGGAAACTCGAATGATGGCAATTTCTTGTGTTGAATCACAGAGCACCTATCAGATGGGGGACCACCTCATGTTAGGCCGATACACCTCTTTACAAGAGTGGAGGGCTCGTACCTATTGCGCAATATGCCCAGAGTGCGCTTATTCCTTTTTGGTACAGTAGGTACTTTTATATTTCGCTTCGCATTGATGACTTCATTGGTAACGGTCGTGAGCGTGCTTCACTTCTTCTATTAATGCTATACTCTACTCTCCTAAGTTAAAGGAAAATGCACATCCAAGGCAAATGCTGGAATCTATTTGAAATGAAGCTTTCGTTAGACGCGAATGAAATCTAATCGATTTCTCCATTTCATTCCTGCGTCTTTGGCAGAAAGAAAACTGGCGCGCACTTGGCTTCTCACACCTGTGCTACGCACTATTACATATCTTATATACCCTTTTATTCAGCGCGCTGCCATATTGCTATCACAATGCAGTCTATCACCCGGTGACATCCTGGTATGTGGGATCAAGTATACATAGGAAGGCACACAGCGAACGTTCTTTAGGCTAAGAGGGACAAGTTTTCGCGTTTACCTGAGAGGTCTCAAGAAGCTTTTGCAATTGGGAAACTGCTTATCGTGTGTGTACTAAGCTTTGAGCGTCTATATTGATGCAACATTGAACAGTGACGAGACTGCAGGCGCTGCGGAAGCTCCATCTCAGATTGAAATAAGAGGCAAGACAAGTCTGAACATTGTCGATATGTAACATGAGTGCAACGCGTTATTATTGCATGCCTAACCTTGAAATCTCTAATGGTGGGAGTGAGGTAGCAGCAATCAAATGTGTCTCCATCAGCCATGTGGTGCACTGAACCAGAGTACTTGTAATCTAAGTAACTATCGAAGCTCCAACGAAACACAGTTTGCTTGTTTTCGTGCTCCAGAGGTTTTCGTGGTGCCATTTTTTAAGTATTGCCTACCGCACACACGGGTGTCAAGCTTTTCATGATAAGGAACTGTTAAATAGGTCGACAGGGGAGTGCTCAATAAAATGACATAGTGACAGTGGCCACGAATATGCCACAATCAACCACACACACGCGACGCGTTGACATAGCTTCCGAATTGATCGTGCAAATGCTGCTCGCCGATTCCAGAAAGCTGAAAAATGATTAACTGCACTCTGCAACAGCAACTTCGTTTTCTCGAGTAATACAACGCGCGATGCTTGGCGTCGCCGGATAGACTGCTGGCGAGACTTAGAAGCGCTAGAAATCTCAAGTGAGCAAGCGATGGTCGGCACACGGTACGCATAACCTTCGTTACCGAAGGATAGAAAACACACCTTCATTTTCTTCTTCTGCACGTGTTCTTTTTATAGCACCTCTCCGTTGCACATCTGTCAGAATATTGGTTGCTAAACATATTTGTTTTACAACCCATTTTAGCAGAATGGCTTTAACGTACGTGGACAAAGAAATAGTTGACTTGGTCTATTCGCTCTAGTTGATCGATTCGAATACGCACCTATCGTTCATATACCGTTTTGATTGTGAGTGTCGAAGTAGTCTTCATGCAATCACTAGGAATAAAGTCTAACCAGAGACGTCAAAAAGCTGATGGCGTAAAGGGCTTCCTGTTGATGTAGACCATCCAAAGCCGGCGCTTCTCGGAAACCACAGTGCTGGAGCGAACGGAGTCACCGCGGCCAAAGACGCACTTCACGTTCGCTTTCGAAAGGTAGTTTTGGAGCCGAATGCTACACAGTGGTAGCCTGTTGATGTTGATGCACTTCGCATTGTAGCAATCACCGCAGAACTCGTAAAAATCGTACTAATTCGCAATGATACCGCTGCCGCTCCAAGCAGCCGCTGATAGGAACGGTGATCTGTACAAAGCAGGGCGAAGAGGAGAGCATCGCAGCACACTCGTTCGAGGCTACGTTCTCCCTGGCGGATAAAACGGTTTTACAGGCTTGTGTTTGTTTAATTACAGTTTATTTTGATTGTACCGGCCACTTCTTGGCTAGTCCCCCGTTGTGGGTACGTGTCATAGTATGTCAATAATACATGAATTACCATAAACGCATCATAAACGCAATGCACCATAAACGCATCATTATAAAAATGGGATGTGTAGTTGGGAAAGAGAGCAAGGAGCGCAAAATGGCCAGTCCAAATTTGAACGCTGAACATATAACAGATATAGTCACTATAGTCGAGGAAGAACTTGAATATGGCCAAGTAAAAAGTGGGAATATTATCAGCTTCTACGTGTAATAACGACAGAAATACGGAAAGATAAACATGTTCAGTGGATAGGAAAGAAAGAAACCGAGAAGCTGGTAGAACGGGGAGATACTAGAAGCGAACGCCGAGCGACAGAAAGCATCTCGAGAGCACAGGCAGGCAAAGAAGGCGCAGTTGCCGCAGGATGAAGTGACCAGTAAATGGCAAATATACCGGTAGAAAAAGTCTGTGGTTCAAATACTGGTGCAAGCAAAATTAAAAGGTGAAAGTGAACGTTGGATGTCAGAAATACGTGAGAAAAAGAAGGCCGCACCTAGAATTTTTTCGAACCACATAAAACTATTAGGCAGGAAGTCAATAACAATACAACAGCATGTCCTAGACGAAGATGAAAACAGACTGCAAGGAGAAGCGGAAAGAAATTACATCCGAATGGTAACAGCCTATACTTTCCAAGGCAATGACGAGGTTGTGTTTGAAGAAAAAAAGGGCACGAAAGACACCCAAGTGGAAAAAGAGTTGGTGCTGACAAATTTCATCTGGATGAAAGCGGAAGAGAAAATTCCTAAGCGCACAGCCACAGGGCTAGACGAGGTTCCCGTTAGGCAGGTTAATGAAGTAGAACCAAAAAGTAAGGAAGTTCTGGTGAAAGCAGTGGAAAAAACTTTAAAAGATAGACGAATACCACACAGTTGGCGACAAAGTAGAATGAATTTATAAAGCTAAGGGCGAGAAACATAGAATTCACTCGTACAGACCATTCAGGTAGGCAATATTCAGGTAGCAATGCAGGCAATCAAATTAAAGCTTCAAGCATGGGCAGAGAATAATGGCATTTGTGAGAGCTTCAGAATGGCTCCGGAATAGGTAGGCGTTTGGATGATAACATGTTTGTTCTTACTCAGTGTATCGAAATATCCAAAGTTATCAAACAGACCAATAGTATATGGCCATTTTAGACATTACAGGAGCTTATGACAACATAGACTGCAAGATTTTGCGGGATATTCTGGAAGCGGAAGGCTTAGTTGACAATTGTCTACAGCTTTTGAGAGGGATTTACCTAGAAGATACTGTTTGCGTTGAATGGGAAGGGATGAGGAGCGAGGAGAAAGTTCATATCAACAAGGGACTGAGGCGGGAGTGCCCTTTATCCCCACTGCTGTTCATGATGTACTACATGGTAAGGATGGAGAGGGTGCTAGAAGGAAGTAATATCAGGTTACTTCCTTGTAGCAGCAGCTGCCAGGTTTATTTTATGCAGGCGACATTGTGTTGCTAGCTAACAATCAAAGTGATTTGCAACGTCTGGCTAATATCTGTGGACAGGAAGGGAACAATTCAGGTTTGAAATTTAGTGTCAGAAAATCAGGTGTTATTTTATTCAATGAAAACAGTGAACAGACAGTGGAGATACATACAGGGCAAGGAAATTCCTCGGGTAACAGGGCATAAATACCTTGTTATATGGATAAACTAAGGCAATAGATATATGGAAACAAAGGAAAAAGCTATAACAGTGAAGAGGAAGAGAAATTCAGCAATAATGAAGCACAGAGAGCTATGGGGATATAATAGGTACGAGGTGCTCCGAGGTATGTGGAAAGGCGTGATGGTTCCAGGACTTACCTTTGGAAATGTAGTTGTTTGCTTTAAATCAGGGGTACAATCAAGACTGGACGGGAACCAAAGGTCAGTGGGTCGCCTCGGATTGGGCGCTCACGGGTAGACTACAAAGGAAGCTGTGCAGAGTGATATGGGCTGCACTCGTTTTGAAGTGAGGGAAGCTCACAGAAACTCAGTATGTAGAATGGCTGAGGAATATGGAAGAAAGTAAATGCGCTGCGAAAGTGTTCAGGTATCTGTACAGGAAAAAGATTGATTCACAGGGGAGGAAGAGAGCTAGGAAGCTTACCATCAAGTATGCGGCCTGTAGGGTGGGCAACACAGCAACAAAGAAGGTCAAGCGTAAAGCCAGAGACGCTGACATAATGTCATGGGTAGCGGCAATGGAAAAGAAACCTGCCATCGGTAACTACTTAGGAGGAAAAATGGAAATCAGGAAAGAAACAATTTATGATAATTCAAAGGGAAGCTCATTAGTTTGCGAAGCGAGATCGGGATGCCTTAGAACACGCACCTATAAAGCGAGATATAAGAAGGAAGGAGAAGCATGTGCTTGCTGCGGTAAAGCTAGGGAAACTACGGAGCATGTTTTAGTAGAATATGAAGACGTCTCCCCAGCGGTCGATTTAGGCACCACTGGCGTCGTTGAAGCCATTGGGTTCAGCGACAACAGTGGTAAAGTAAACAGGTACTCAATAGACATTAGTAACAGGCGATTGGAGGATATATAGGTAAGAGGATTGGAGGATTGGTGGAAGAAAAGTATTGAAACGACAAAAGATGGAGACGTACAAAAGCACAGTTCGCCCTAGGGGATCAGCATATTTGGGTGTGGTAGTTCATAGTGTATTTTCCTTTTTTATTATTTAACCTAGGTAGGACATTAGGAATTATAATAGCAAGAGCTTGTTGGTGCAACCACCACCCCGTTTCAACGGGGACGCTCATAACATCCATCCATCCATCCTTAACGCGCTTCTTCGTACGTGCCCTGGCCACTGTTTTGGGTATTTACGCGCGCTATATCCAAGCCCCGAGAATGTTAGCCAGCGCCACATGGGCCACAAGTCACGGCCTGAGTCACGCTCAAAACACGTAGGTTCTTTGTCCAAGAGTGGCAAGCTTGCTTTTCTGCTTGCGTTCGTTGTTTTGAGACGCTCTGCTTTTTGCTGTCTTTATTTATTAACATTGTACGTGTTTGCATTCTCATCTTATGGAAAATGTAAGAAACACAAATAAATAAATATTCCCTTATGTTTACATTCCATGTCGCTGCTACGTAACTTGCTTATTGCCTGTTTCTCGTGACGTATGCCATATACCCTGTCGCTCAGAACCAGTCAAGCTGGCGACTATCGTCCTTTGCGCTTCGACATCTTCGGAGAATAAATCTGATTCTGAGTCAGATTTAGGCGCTTCTTCTTGGGCAGCTCAGCGGCGAGCAGGTCTTGAAAAAAAATTTAAAAAAAATTCCGTGAGCGCAACACAAAGCACATACACACGAAATTTATAAACTAAATATTATTTAATCTGAATCCTTGCAATTTGCTTCACCTAGAGCATATCTATTGTGTACTGCTTACTACACAATACTGTGGTCACAAAACTCCCCGCATTGAGTTCAATATAGCGTTATTTCGTTATTCGGGGCTTAAATGACGCGGATACTGTTGGTTGTTTTACTTTATTGTCATTTTCATGTCAAGAACATATGATTGTGACGTGAATGCATTATGTAAAAAAGGTAATTCATTTACAGTGTCATTCAACCAGTTATGCGCACCATGGAACAGGACGACATGCCGGCCATGTGGACCTTATCCCCACTGCCATCTGATAGGCCGCGAATGTGACTGCTACTGTTGTGAGTACTGTCAGTTACCACACACACAAAAAAAACATTAAATATGTACATCCCGTCTACTGTGGGAATCAATTCCTCCAGAGGGATTTCGCAGCGACATCGCTATTCAGCCTCATTTTGAGGTCCGCAATGCCTTCCAAGCTGAATGAACGTATTTGTTTAAGGCGCACCTTTAGTTAAAGGAAAGCTTAGTTTGTGTGGGGCGAGTCTAGTATACGTGATGCCAGCGTCTCTGTAACAACAGCAGCAGAGGACGATGTCGGTTACCACCATATAATGACACCAGCGGCGCAAACAGCACTCCTACGGACTGAGGCGCGTTTTCGACATTTCTGGGGTTAGGATCTGAATAGGTGCGAAGGACCCTAAGCGAGAAAATCGTAAATAGTGACGTCATGTCTGAGTAAGTTATTACGTTCTTTGTTCTGTATATATAATTTCTTACGTACTTGTGTGTAAGCCATCTGAAGTTTACCTAAATGACGATTATATGTGTACTTCGAAGAATAAACGTTACAATTCCACTCTTTGAAGAGAGATGACCAGCGAAGCTGTGTTGGCGGACCCTTTAATGACGAACTGCACCTTCGCCTCGGGTCGGCCCGGCGTTGCACTATATTTTAGGTCGCCTCACGTATAGTGCATGCTTAACGCCAGCGTCACCTCCGCCGGGAGTCGGCCCGGCACTGCAGAATCTTTGGGATATTTTTCTACACCTGGACACGATAGTAGGGAAAGTGGTCCTTTACAGCTTTGCCGTAAAAAAAGGTGAATTTGGCTCAGATAAAAAAAAACTTCACAATTAGTGGTTTGAGCGAAGACTTACGCTTTTAAAAGTATTTGTTCATTTTTCAGGAGTATTTGGCCATATCCACTCAAAATGTTACGATCGTCAGGTTGCATGGGGCGCATTTGAAACGCTCCAGTGTTTTCGCTGAACAAAACGCGAAACAGTGAAACAGCAAAACAAGAAATGAGTGTTTTACCCGTGCGCTTCTCTTCAGCGCATGCGATAGCAAATAACGAAGGTAATTTAGAGCAGTACGGAAGTGCAGTTACAGCCCTCACTTGGGCAAAAACACACGCCGGGCTTTTATGTGAACCGGAGGGCAAAGACGGCAAATTATATGTCATTGCACACTCATTCACCAGCACTTTGAGCAATACTTTCAGGCTCGGCCTACATTTTTAATGCACTACCTTCTGAATCGGCCCTTGCAGGCTGTTAAACAGATGGCAGGAAAAGCACGCTGCAGGTGAGAAGATTGCTTCACAATAAAAAAAGGCTGCTTTTTAAGCAGGTCTGTGGACTCTTGCCCTCCCCGCAACATCCAACCGATGCTGTTTGCGGGACAGGTGCTAGTTTTGTCACTAATAAAGGAAATTGGTTACGTCTATTCAATGGTCCGCTACAATAATATGAATGTCTGACATTTGATAGCTCGTTGATTGTTTTTTCTGTATCTGTACAATTCTGCGTCAGCTTGCTTTGGTGGTATGACCTGTTTTATTGTGAACGATTGCACATCACCCGGTTGAGCAGTAATTGCTACTAAGTAATTTGAATTCCTTTACACTATATTTGTATATAGAAATGGTGAAAATGCAACGACATAACTTTTGCAGCCATTCGCATTACCACAATAGACAAATATTTATTTTATTCAGCATGCAGAATGTCTCAAACTTCAATTCCTCGAGCTCCATTTCTGCGCTGCTGTCGCTTGTCGGAAGTGAACAAATAGTAGCCGCATTGGGATAGTCGTCTTCCCACAACGGAACCAATACAAGAGCAGACAAAGAATTGCTCTCGCCAATTTCCATATATTTCTATAGGTGTATAAAGCCTAATGTGTGTATAAGTTGAGAGACTCAATTGAAGATCAGAAATGTTTTAATTCTATTTTGTAGAGCATTATATTGTGCCTTCCTTGAAAACAAATTGCAGCTTTCATAGACCGCATAGGAGTCGCCCACCATTCAAAGGAGCCTGCGAAAGGAAGTGCTGATTATACACACAGTGATTGAGGTTACAATGTCAACTGTTCACTTGTGTCTGGAGTATTTTAAGACATAAATAAATGTTTTCTCAGGGTACTGAGCTGAAACATCACACTGTAGCACCATAATCATCATCATCATCATCATCGGCATCGTCATCATCATCATCATCATAAGCCTATTTAAGTCCACTGCAGGACGAAGGCTGTGATCTACCATCACCCCTGCCCTGCGCCAACCGATTCCAGCTAGAACACACAAATTTCCTAATTTTGTCGCACCACCTAGCCGTCTGCCGTCTTCTACTGCGGTTCCCTTCGCTTGGTACCTACTCTGTCACCCTAATAGTCCAACGGTTATCTAATCTGGGCATTACATGACCTGCCCAGTGCCATTTTTTTATCTTAATGTCTATTAGAACATCGTCTATACCCATTTGCTCTCTGATCCAAACGGCTCTCTTTCTGTCTCTTAAAGTTATGCCTTCCATTCTTTGTTCTATCACTCTCTGAGCGGTTCTTAACTTGTTATCAAGCTTATTTGTCAGTCTCCAAGTCTCTTCGCCATATGTCAGCACCGGTAAAATGCACTGATTGTATACTTTCCTTCTCAATGATAACGGTAAGCTCCCAGTCAGGAGCTCACGATGTCTAACGTTGCTTTGAGTCTGCTCTGTAACGCAGCACTAATCCTAAGCATGGGCAGTCTAAGGGAAAATTTGGGTAAGATAACTTCACGGCACGCGATCTCATGGCAGTCAATAGTAGTGCTGAAATGGTGATGCACAGACGTGTATGGTCTTGGTTGACATTCTCGAATCTGTGTTTAGTGCCTGAACGCAAATGCCCAAAAGTTTGCGCCAGGTGGCATTCTGCGCGGGTGGCAATTTGTAAGAGCATCGACCACGTCTATTTGAAGATATGGTTGCGACTACCACCTGCGGGATATAGTATCTTTAGCTACAAATTTCTACTATTAAAATATGAATGTTATAACTGGTTCCACACTACTTCTAAATTTACTTATTTTTTAATCAAACATATTTCTGAGCTTCACACTTCCTAGGCGTCTTCATATATCAACAATTTATTCTCCTGACAAAATCTAGTCGCTTTGTTTAGCTTAGTCATCTTGATTTATGACGTGTTTCAGAGCGCAGCCTGCAGGCGCCCGTTGCTGGGTTGAGCGTCAAGGTGCCTCGTCGTAATCGCGCGAGCGCGCTCGGGCTACGGCTGGGGTGTTCGTCGTCGTCTACTTCCACAGCTAGCTCCGATGGCGCTCATCATTCAAGCGTTACCATCATAGGGGAAAAAACCGATAGGTTGGAGCATGGAGCAACGCGATTGAAGCCGAATGTGTGGTCGCAACACGTGACTAGCAATAGAGACGAAATGTGACCACAGATACAGGCAGGGCAGCCGAGCACCTGCCGGCCGCGGGCGTATTGAATAAAATCTACCCATAAATTACAGAATCATCTACCGGGCAACATACGCCTCAGCGAATCTCGGTTCTTGCTCCGTGATCTCGACGCGAGAGGTCACGCGTTGGGGCAAGACTGAGCAATGAATTGAGCAAAGTGACTGGCGTCACGGAGAATTCGCTTGCCGAGGCTGGCTGCGTGACGTAATGCTGTCGCGTACCTTTTTCCGTGCTTCATGTTTTTCATACTAACCTTACCTCTACGAAGGTGCTGGCGGCACTGGCCCACTGCCAGCTGGGGTGGTGATTTCGGTCTCAGGTTCCATGCCTCAATATATGGCGAATAGAAAATACGCATCAAGCTGCACCCAAATTTTGCCTTAAGGAGTATCGTAATTGTCGGATACATCTTTTTTTATTTGAGGACATCGTCATTCAAGCGCTGTGCTAAATGATTCATGAGATGATGAAATTTTACTGTGAGCAAGTGCAAAATATAGTGTATAAATGCATAAAATGAAACATATTGGTCCAAGCTGGCAATATTGTGGTTTGAAATTGTACCTAGAAACAGCATACCTGCTATATGCTTACATACTACGATGCGTACCAAGGCGTCAAATGCAATAGCATGCAATGCACATCATTGGCAGTAAGGTCAGACTTCTCAGGTGCTATACAAATTGTAAAGCCTGGCAAGTCTTCCGTAATGTAGAGCAACAAGACGATACATATTTAAGCCTGCGTGGGCGTAGAGCAATACAAGAAAATGCCCTTGAATACAGACGTGTTTTGATAGCTACTCGAGCACAAAGACTAGCACACACGAGATCAAAATTGATTGCTGAAGTACGTATCGCACAACCTTGCATTTTAAACAATAATTGTTGTGTGGCAATGCAAATTACCAATACAAAAAATCAGTGTATAGTCCATTTCTTAAGCAGCTGCGCAGTAGTCGTTTATTTGAAGATCTCCAGAAGAAGCTAGGTAATCTCTCAGGGATAGAAATTTTTCTACCTAATCAATTTGGGGCTAAGAATAACTCATCTGCTAGAACAAAAACGTTTTGAATTAATTACAGATTCAAGCAAACAATGTTCCCAATTAGAAATGGCGAGTACCTAGAAAGAAGATCATACAGAACAGGTTCTTTGATAGTTTTGAACATGGGTGTTCCCTCTTATTAGAGAGAACGTTACAGTTAAAGCTACGTAAATATACATGAACATTTAAAATGCAACACATCATTCAAAATCTTGAGTCAGCCTAGTTAGATGCGATAATTAATAGATTCCAATGTATTTATATACTTTATTTTATTTCCAGGAGTTGCGAATCCAACCAAGAGAACCCAGCTGCACGAGCTTGACGACAACCTATTGGCCATGCCAGATTTGTTGAACATTTAACTGCTTAACAATAAGCACTTGATGACATAAACTACAAATGGCGTCAGATTCTACAGGCCTCCATATTTCGTCTAGATTTACATCTTACGCTAAATATTGAAATATTTGCAACACTTTCAAAATATAAAAACCGGCTTCTCGAGGAACCCCAAGGTGTCCATATCTCATTCTGCAAAGAATATTATTCCTAATAGAGATGTAATATTTCAAATTATATAACAACCATGCAACAGTAACTTTCTTTTTGAACAGTGCGAAGCTCAAGGACCAGATGAGTGCACATACCCAGCGCTCAATTTACAAGAGTTACGTGTGCACTCGTCTCGTCCTTGTCCTTTGCGCTGCTGAAAAACAATGTCACAGCAGCTTGCCCAAGCTTCCACACCGTATGTACAAGTAGTTGTGTTGCTACAAAGTATCCTAAATGAAATATAGCAAAATTTTATCGAAAATATTGTATTGAGCATTCTATAGCACCAAACAAAACCTATCATTGCCTTTACGCACATTTTTATATAGGATATGCTTGCTATCAGAATATACCTGTCAGTATTAGAAAGCAGGAGCAGATATCTACTCACTGCTGCATGCGGTCCTTTTAAAACATGCTAAGAAGCTCAGCCACAGCTAAACAAAATCCTATTAGAGCCACGGCCTACACACAAAGAACAGCTGTGATTGCTTAACGCATGGCGCACCATCCAGCGACAACAAAGTAAAATAAAAGTAAAGCAATGCAGATAAAATGAACCACTACCTGTCTGCATCAGAAGCTCAGTTATTACTGGAAATTAAATGTGCAAGTGTTGTATAAACACCATTTTTTTTTACTGAACTAGCAACACCTTACAGTTACTAAACCGTCGCCAAAGTACAAACAAAAATTATGACGTGACCTTGTGACAGAACGCCGCAAGTTCATTGGTCTCCCTCGTACCATGACATTCCACTCTCTCTCTCCAAAAGACATCACCTTCATGTAACAGCCAGACCGAACCGGTTCCAAAGCACACCGTTACAGAATATGGCCCCTGCATTCTAAAGTGCTGTGTGCAGCTGTGTTACATATCAGGAAATACAGGTCTCTAAATGTGCAAAGGCTTTAAATTTACAGTTTCGCTCGAAAGAATGAGCTATCACAAGGATATCGAGGACGATTGTCGTCGGTTACTGCGCAGCGTAAACACCCCCGCCCAGATCGACATTTGCAATCCACTAACAATTCAGTCCGCCGTAGACTCAGTGCATGACCTGAAAGGTGCAAGTCTGACGCACTGCAATTTCACAACCGCATGATTGCAGCGAAGATTGACTTACGCACACAGCGAACGTGACTCCACTCAGTCGATGCGAGGGTAGCCATGTTATCCGTCGGCGGGGCCACCAGCCGTGTGGCTCATGGCGTTAGTACACGCCGATTGGTGGAAGCTCGTGTGCATTCCCCTTTGAGGGCCAAATGCCGGTGCGTTCTGAAGTTGTACCTGACGATAGATAGATAGATAGATAGATAGATAGATAGATAGATAGATAGATAGATAGATAGATAGATAGATAGATAGATAGATAGATAGATAGATAGATAGATAGATAGATAGATGGACGGACGGACGGACGGACGGACGGACGGACGGACGGACGGACGGACGGACGGACGGACGGACGGACGGACGGACGGACGGACGGACGGACGGACGGACGGACGGACAGACAGACAGACAGACAGACAGACAGACAGACAGACAGACAGACAGACAGACAGACAGACAGACAGACAGACAGACAGACAGACAGACAGACAGACAGACAGACAGACAGACAGACAGACAGACAGACAGACAGACAGACAGACAGACAGACAGACAGACAGACAGACAGACAGACAGACAGACAGACAGACAGACAGACAGACAGACAGACAGACAGACAGACAGACAGACAGACAGACAGACAGACAGACAGACAGACAGACAGACAGACAGACAGACAGACAGACAGACAGACAGACAGACAGACAGACAGACAGACAGACAGACAGACAGACAGACAGACAGACAGACAGACAGACAGACAGACAGACAGACAGACAGACAGACAGACAGACAGACAGACAGACAGACAGACAGACAGACAGACAGACAGACAGACAGACAGACAGACAGACAGACAGACAGACAGACAGACAGACAGACAGACAGACAGACAGACAGACAGACAGACAGACAGACAGACAGACAGACAGACAGACAGACAGACAGACAGACAGACAGACAGACAGACAGACAGACAGACAGACAGACAGACAGACAGACAGACAGACAGACAGACAGACAGACAGACAGACAGACAGACAGACAGACAGACAGACAGACAGACAGACAGACAGACAGACAGACAGACAGACAGACAGACAGACAGACAGACAGACAGACAGACAGACAGACAGACAGACAGACAGACAGACAGACAGACAGACAGACAGACAGACAGACAGACAGACAGACAGACAGACAGACAGACAGACAGACAGACAGACAGACAGACAGACAGACAGACAGACAGACAGACAGACAGACAGACAGACAGACAGACAGACAGACAGACAGACAGACAGACAGACAGACAGACAGACAGACAGACAGACAGACAGACAGACAGACAGACAGACAGACAGACAGACAGACAGACAGACAGACAGACAGACAGACAGACAGACAGACAGACAGACAGACAGACAGACAGACAGACAGACAGACAGACAGACAGACAGACAGACAGACAGACAGACAGACAGACAGACAGACAGACAGACAGACAGACAGACAGACAGACAGACAGACAGACAGACAGACAGACAGACAGACAGACAGACAGACAGACAGACAGACAGACAGACAGACAGACAGACAGACAGACAGACAGACAGACAGACAGACAGACAGACAGACAGACAGACAGACAGACAGACAGACAGACAGACAGACAGACAGACAGACAGACAGACAGACAGACAGACAGACAGACAGACAGACAGACAGACAGACAGACAGACAGACAGACAGACAGACAGACAGACAGACAGACAGACAGACAGACAGACAGACAGACAGACAGACAGACAGACAGACAGACAGACAGACAGACAGACAGACAGACAGACAGACAGACAGACAGACAGACAGACAGACAGACAGACAGACAGACAGACAGACAGACAGACAGACAGACAGACAGACAGACAGACAGACAGACAGACAGACAGACAGACAGACAGACAGACAGACAGACAGACAGACAGACAGACAGACAGACAGACAGACAGACAGACAGACAGACAGACAGACAGACAGACAGACAGACAGACAGACAGACAGACAGACAGACAGACAGACAGACAGACAGACAGACAGACAGACAGACAGACAGACAGACAGACAGACAGACAGACAGACAGACAGACAGACAGACAGACAGACAGACAGACAGACAGACAGACAGACAGACAGACAGACAGACAGACAGACAGACAGACAGACAGACAGACAGACAGACAGACAGACAGACAGACAGACAGACAGACAGACAGACAGACAGACAGACAGACAGACAGACAGACAGACAGACAGACAGACAGACAGACAGACAGACAGACAGACAGACAGACAGACAGACAGACAGACAGACAGACAGACAGACAGACAGACAGACAGACAGACAGACAGACAGACAGACAGACAGACAGACAGACAGACAGACAGACAGACAGACAGACAGACAGACAGACAGATAGATAGATAGATAGATAGATAGATAGATAGATAGATAGATAGATAGATAGATAGATAGATAGATAGATAGATAGATAGATAGATAGATAGATAGATAGATAGATAGATAGATAGATAGATAGATAGATAGATGTGCTGAAGACGGTTGAACTAGGCAAACATTTTTATTCGCCTTATAGCAATGCCATTCGCAAAAAAAAGTGGATTGCAGCCTCAACAGCAACTACGTTGTCTGCAATTGTACGTACCTATGATTATGCCCTGTGGTTTGTGCTGAAACGATGACAGTATTTGCAATCCAGCGATGAAACGTTAAATACAAATCGGCCGGAGCCGTATATGAAAGCAGTACCGCATCCCACATTTCAGTGTACCGTTAGCGGTTACGTGCAAAATACTAGCAGATGTGGGCTGATACCAGAAACGGTGTAGTCTGAGTCAGCTTCTCAAAAGTGCCAGGTTACACGAAGAAAGAACTCGACAAACTAGCGTGTAACGCATGTGCAAAATGTCCCGAAAACCTTGTCTGCCTTGGCGACATTTAGTACGCTTGGGCTAGTGCTCCCGACGTTGGAGAATTGGGCTGCTGCGCTCAAAAGCAGAGATTTGATTACATTGTCGCACTTGCGTTTCTGTTTACAACAGACGCCTGAAGTTTGGCGAGACAGGACTAACGTATTTGTCGCAAAGTGCCAGGAATGAGGAAAGTTATTCGTCGGAATATAATACCATAGATAACTACACTTAAACGAATAAACGACTGTTATTTTGCCTATTATACCTGATATGAACCACATAGCGATTCATTGGAGGTGGAGTGGTCGGGACTGAGGCCGTAGTCTTGAAAATGGAGGTAATAACTTATATACGTAAAACATGACAATTACTCGACAACATTCCAGCACTGTTTCGCTAAAACAGTGCTTTTAAAAAAATCGTTTACTCTCAATATATCTTGTGCTAGGTGTTTCAATAAAGACTAGATACAAAATGCAGTAACAGGTTTAGTAATACTGCTTTCTCAACAGCTGGCTGAACATACTTAGGATCATTTTCTTGCAGCTAAGTTATCTTGAGCCGCAAGATGGTCATTCGCCTCCTTAATCAAGCACAAACAACATGATTTCTTCAGAAATACCTTTACTTTCCTTCCTCCTTCAATTGGATAGGTACCTATTACGGAAAGACTAGCTCGGAAAGACTTAAAGTGTCTATGAAAGTGCCACGTCAACAATAGTATTTCCTGCTCTTGAAAAAATCTCGGCTTTACCTTGTAAACAAACAAAATACGGGGTTTGTGGCTCACTCAGTGCCAGATGCTGAATGCCTACGTAAGCGTTCTCGTACGTCCTGAGCTAAGAGACTGGCAAGGCTGACTTGGTCACCAAATTTGCTGGTTCTGAGGAAAATCTCATTGGCTGCTTAGTCCTTATTCAACGACCATGAATAGGGCTTGTTGAAGATTCATATTTGATAACCAGAATCAGAAAATAAGACCATTTCTCTTTCTGCACGGAGACATTTTCGCTTCGTACGTCGGTTGGCTGCAGGCGCCGCAGGCGAGAACACGCAGAAGAAATCTTTTGTATTATGTTCGCCTGCGCAGTGCTCCTTCAGTCGGCTTTCGCACGTCGCGAAGCGCCAAGTTTTTTGCTATGTGTAACCTGCTGCTGCAGTGTACTGCAGTGTTCCAATGGACACTTAGATTACTCTTCTTTTCATACCCCTTTGAATTGATCCTCTGGAAAGGGCACTCCTACACTAGCCAATTTTTATCATAGGCGTCCTTGCGAATTGAATTCGAGACCCTATAAGCATACCTGGGTTAGTATTATCGCCAACCTTGCTTTCGCATTGTTGCACTTGACAGTCTTCATAAAACTTTGAAAGTGTATTATTTCTATGGGTGTGTTTTTATGGGTATTTTTATCGTGCATTTGCAAACCTGCATACGTGTAACAGGATATTTCGCATTAGAAATTGCCAACGTACAGCTCAAGGTATTTTGTCTTCGCTGTGCCCGAACAATGCGATTGTTTAAGCAACATTTTCTTACCTCTTTTACTCCGGTCGACAGCTGAAAAGCAGTTGCAACTTCCACTGACTTTGTGTGGTGTACAGCGTCGATAGCAATCGAGATCAGCAAAAAAAAGGGGGGTGGGGCACTGCACAAATTTTGCCTGGGACCGACGCTGGCAAAATCATTGCATTTGCATGTGATGTAGACATATTTTTTTATAAATTTTTGATCCTATTTGGAGCAGTCTAAAAGAAGGGACACGTGTTGGTTCACGTAGAGTAACATATTCACATAAATTCTAAGCAGACAATGAAGAACGGGTGTGCACTATGTCTGCCTGTGCAACGGGTGCATATATCACATGTGCGAGAGACCACATGTCTAATAGAAGGTGAGAATTCCCTTTCCAGTAAAATTTTCAAATCAGACGCGAAACAACGACTTCGGATATTTCATGCACTCATAGTAAGTTACATGTCCTGTAGTATATCTTTCCAGTGCCTACACGTGTACTCTTGGTACATTTCTTATCGGTTAGAGCTTTCGTAAAGCAACATATTTAAATTCATTCAGAGTTTTTTCATGCGACTGCTAGGTTAGATTTGTTACGTGTCAAATACTATTAAAGACTGTATAACATAATCAAATGTTTTCGTTGCGATCGTTACAATAATAAACAATGCCTGATTCGATTGATGGGTGTTTCGTCCAAAGACCAGGAAATAAGGATATAATTACAAGGCACGCCATTGTGGGGCTGACAGTTTAAGCCGTCTCCCAAGTAAAACTATATTCGCATGTTTTCTTTTGCACTTTGGTAAAGTTGTTTAAATTGCCGGGTTTAACGTGCCAAAACCACTTTCTGGTTCTGAGGCACACCGTAGGGGGATGCAAGAAATTTTGACCACTTGGGGTTCTTCAATGCGCCGCTAAATCTAAGTACACGGGTACTTTTGCATTTCGCCCCCATTGAAATGCGGCCGCCATGGCCCTGATTTGATCCCGCGACCTCGTGCTCAGCCCAACACGATGTCTACTAAGCAATCACGGTGGGTGGTAACTTTCTCTCGTCCGTGAGTCTACCTTGATCTTTTTCCACATAAAAGGAAAAACTAGACACAATAAATATGACCTTGCGAGTATATGATTCATGTAGCATTGAAGATGGCTACTACACTTGCTGCCAGGTACAACAGAATAGCTTTACACTTCATTTTCTGTCTTTCAGGTAAGCCGTGATGAGGATTTTCTTTACGTTTTCCTGGTGGCTCCTTGTCGCGCTGCTTTCCGGGACTTCAAGCAAGTAAGCCACGGTTTTCGCAATAATATCATCATTATTACCACCGCAAACTAACATAATTCCCGTGAAATAGACTTTCTTCTATTGAGCTTGTTTCAGAAAGTAAGGTCCAGTTTTGTGAAAGCTATGGAAAATTATTGACAAGCACATTAAATTTAGGAGGTTGGGACACATCCGTCGCGACGAAAACGAAGATGAAGAGACTCGTGCGCGTGCTGTTGGCTAAGCTGGCAAGCGTCGCAATGCACTATGTAGATACATCGTGAAGTCTTCTGCATAAACAGCGCTTTACTCGCGTAGCGATTTGGTGGAGTTGGACTTTTCCTGCTGCTCACCACGGAACAGCTCAGCCACCATACTGTCCAGCTTTCTGCCATGGCTTCAGGTAATGACAATTCGACGGGACCGGCAGCATCAGTTCTAGCTAGCAGACACGTTCCGCTTCCTCAACTTCGCAATTCTTGCTTAGTCTCCCACCAGAATGGTCTCGACTTTGGCAATTGGCTCAGTATGTACGAGCGTGTTAGTATGAATACTTAGAAAGAGCCTCCCAGCTCGTTGGCAATTCTAATTTGAAACCGGACTGGTGCCAATTAGTGCCCTCGCAGAGATCCGTACTTGCCCTACGGTTTCCATCTCTCAAATAATTGAAAACCCCCGACTACAGGCCGATATGCTTCTGTTGTCGCCAAATCCGGCGCAGGTTTTTTTCCGAAGAAACTTTTATTCATTCGCTCGTCAAAATATATATATATATATATGGAAAGAAAATATACGGGAGCAAGTCCGAAAGCTCTGGGCTCTTGGGTAACCTCCTGACATCCTGACACTGACACTCGCACTAGTTGTACTGGTTCTGCAGCAATCTTCACCCTCTCCGTCCCTTTATCTCGGTTCACTGACCACCTGCCGCTACTCACTACACCATACTGCACCTGATCCTGACCTCCCTATGAATGATCTTCGCTGGACTCGCTCATATGCGACTTAACGCTGTCGATTTCCTTTACCTGAGCCTCACTACTATTCTTCTGTGACCACCAACGCTTTTTGCCGGACGGAAAACTATATTGTGCCGCCCTTGCAGATGATTGCGCATCGTGCCTTGGTTCCGAAGTGCTCCAATTTTGCTTCCTTTGAAACAAGACATAACTGCTCTAGTACTCGGGGATGACGCATTGGGCATACCACAAGATCAAGGAAAAAATCATGCTATTATGTCTTTTCCTGTTTCTCGGTCACTAAAAGACGTTCTAAGTTTTGCTATGGCTTCTTTTCTATTCTAAACGCCTCGTGCATGATTCCGCAAAGATTTCCCCACCACCTCCTGACTATCTAAAGAAAGACGTGCCTTTTACACAGGCGCCACTGAAGCGCCTCTTCTAACCTCCCCACCCTGCTCACTACAACACCTATCTTGGCCCACATTTACCTATCTGCTTCTTCAGAGGTCAGTAAAGACGCTAGCAGTCACTGTTTCGGCGCCGCATTAGCTTAGCACCAACGTGGTCGCAACCGCGCCAATGCCTATGAAAGCCAACTCTTGACATCAGCAGCGAATACCTACTAAACCTACTATACCTACTAAACGTCTGAGTGGTGTCCAAATTTAAGCCCCGTTAAAACCGCAGGCAGTTCTTTGTGATAACAGACGATAATGCCCCGTGCTGGCTGTCGTCACTGAAGGATCCCACAGGCCAGCTTTTTCACTGGACCCTGCGACAACAAATACAGCCCCATAAGGTTGTCAACGACACACTCACTTAGATCAACACGCAGACTGTTCGTGTTGTTACCCAATAGACAAACTACCTGCACTAACTGGGGCCGACCAAGTCGCTTGCGATTTTTCTTTCTGTTTCACAGTTTTTTCAACATCGCCTGCGCACAACGTCATGAGGTTTCATTCCGTACCATAACTGACCGTTTCAAGTTTTCACCTTCCGATAAGTCCCTCCATTTATTTATTTCAAAAGGATGGAATATCATACCATCCCAAAGTTCAACCGGATGGTCCTGCCTTCCTCCGTGTCTTTCCCAGACACCTGCGTGCCATTCTCATCCAAAACCTCACGACAAACGTACGACTGGAAACCTCGCCATCTGTCTCTCTTAAGACAGGGTCCATCGACGGTTCTTGTCCGGCTTTGCACAAGTCGTGCGAGGAGAGTCCACTGCGTTCCAGAAGTGCCAACGCTACGAAACACAGTCGACGCTACCTTACTTTGCAGGCTACCATCTGCAGCCTTTCGAAAACCCGTAAGAACCATTTTTTTGCGCTAGCTTGTACTTTGTGGACACTTTCCCTCTATACCTGTACCGACAAGTGTGACGCCGTCGCCACCAAGTACTCCACACGCTACGCCTCCATACGAGCGCTTCGAGCAGGCTACGTTACAGATGCCACCGATTTGCGGCTGCATGATGTTAATTTACAACCTGGAACACTACGCCAGCTGCTCACTGTTCGTGGCAGCACTTTCGGCTGGCGAGTCATCACCGATATCCTGAATTCAATGCGCCACAACTTCCCGCCGTCGTACTGCCCGCAAACAAAAAGGTCTCTCAGAACATCTGAATTGGACGCTTACAGACATGCTTCCGAAGTATGTTTCGCCTGACCACACAAATTAAGTTCTAGCTTTAACCTATGTAGCATTCGCCTATGTTTTCTTGCACCATGACAACAGAAAGCTGGTTGCTCTCCGATCTTCCTGCAGTCCGGTCGAGAGTCTACGCTACCTCAGGACAAACTGTTTCCATCTCCCATAGCCCCAGCTAGTGAATATGTACGTGATGACATTGGCTGAGACGGTCATTCAAGTCGCATTGCAAAAACTCGCCTCTTGACCTTGCAATAGAAGCAGCGGCGTTTCTACAATCAAGGACACCAAGACGTCCTCATTACGCGAAGCTATTTGGCGCTGCTCTAGTTCCACTCTCGACACGCTGGGCTCTGCGAAAAGCTACTTTCTCGGTACACAAGCACCTATATAGTAATGTGTGCTGTGAGGCTGGTTACGTATGATATGACCCCCACTACTTTACATTGAAATCTTCATCCAAACCAATTGATATCCACGCCCCTCGTCTTAAACTTTACTACTCCACTGCTGTCACCAAGATCTTCCGAACGAGGACAATGATGAAGAGACTCCCGCGCAAGCTGTTATTTTATCTGGCCAGCGTTGCAATCAGATGTGTAAATGCATCATGTGCTGTCGTCTGCGTGATCAGTGCTTCATTCGCGCAATATATAGAAAATGTGTTCGATGTAACCGTTACGCAAAAAAAGAACCATTTTTATGTATCGCACGAAGTAAGTAAATGCAGAATAAAATTCCTAGATTATGTTTACCTGAACCGGTCTGACAGTTTATACCAACGTAAGACTTAAGCCCACTAGCCCAGTATTTTATATACGACGCTGCAGACCCCGAAAAAGCTAATGTTAGCTTGATTTCCATTTCTTGGGGAAATTTGTTAGACAATTAAACAACTGGCGTAGTGATTTGTATGTAAAGATAACGCTATGAATTCCATGTAATTTTGATTTGCTTTCTTTTTGTTACGTATGGAGCTGTGTTAATGTTTCAAATGTATGTTTCCTATAGCACGCAAACTCGACTTTGGCTATCCGTCCGAACAATCTGTGCATCAGGCACGTACCCAGGATTTTTTTTTTTCGGGGGGGGGGGGGGGGGGGGGGGGGCGGGGGCAACCCAAGGTAGCGTTTCTATGCAATATGGGCGGAGGTATCTTTACTAGTACAAATGTTCATAACTCCCAATATTCGCCATAAAGACGCGTAAACCCGCAAAATAAAAATGAAATAAGGTGTATCTCGCAGGTACGCCGGTGAGATACACATCTCCTTTACTAGGCAAACAAGGAACCATGTCAAATTTAGTCGCGCAGGGAAGAAATGTAAAATAAAGCTTACTAAAGTTGAATACAGCTAAAAAAACAGCATTTGACAACGAAGGCACACGGCCCACACAGGGTTGTGTAACTCCGCCAGCCAATCACATTTCTAAAGATTGGATGCGCTTTGTAGACGATGACAATGAAGAAGACGGGACAGGCGCAAACTAATAACTGGGGTTTATTCGAGGGAAACACTTAAATATCAGTTCATGCCAGCGCAGGTGCATCAGGGTATCAGCAGCATATAAGAGGAGATCACGTCCAAAGGGCGTCCCATCTTTCCAGATACAATGAACCAACTTGCCCAACAATGCATTCTGCTAAGCCAATCACAGTAGCAAACAAAATCATCATCATGCGGTCTTTTCAAAATGGCGTCGTACTTTATACCTCCGGAGTGTCTGCTATTCTTAAAGAGTCTCTTCATCGACGGAAAGAATGAGGTGTGCAACAGACATTGAAAAAATGTATGCAGTCTGAGCATTTCACTTTTGAAAAGTCTACCTGCCACGGTTTCTTACTGGCTATGATGTTGGTCTGCGACGCACGAGGTTGCGGGATCGAATCCCGGCCACGGCGGCGGCATGTTCTATTGGGGTGAAACGCGAAAACACCCATGGTACTTAAATTTAGGTGCACGTTAAAGAACCCCAAGTGGTCCGGAGTCCCTCACTATGGCGTGCCTCGTGTTTTCGGCACGTAAAACTCCATAATTAATTAATTAAATCTTCAAAAGCCTGCGGTGCAGTTCATTTCACTCCTGAGCACGTCTTACTCATGAAACTTCACTGCCAACTGAAGTGCAACTTTACAAGATACTGCATAGTTGCAGCGAAGCAAGCATTTTATTTCAGTTCAGTAAAGAATTAGGCATTTACATTCCACTATAATAGGCAGGAGAAAACGTATAAATTTACGCCCTACTAATTTTATTTTTGTGCTTACCGCCTGGTTCGTGTAACAAGTAAAGCTTGAAGTACGAATTATTCACAGCCTCGCGGAGGAACAGTGGCTGGCGGTTATATAACAGCGTGTGGGGGCTTCACTGTAGACTTTAGTTGTATCCGACTGTAGCAGCGTTTTTTATTTGCTCTGGATGAATTATAGAGAAATATACATTTGCGGAGCAATCACAGTTCTTTTGGATCCTTCGTTTACTGCTGTAACAAGTTAGGTGCCACAACCGACTCGTATTGTTACTTGGGAAGTTGCGTCAAAATGCGTGGCCGCCATTCCCGTGTAACGGTGTAGAGCGAAGGACGCTGTGGTTATAGACGTACTGCGCCCATTGCTGAAGGTTAGAAAAACACCTATACATAGGCACAGCAGAGAAGTGGCAACATCAGGTGGCTCGACTGATAACTGTAAAAGCGTCATTCAGAACACACGGAATTGTTCTCCATTTCCGGTGGCATTTTATCAACTTACTTTTTAAATAAAAAGATGTTGAACAATAAAGATTTTCATAAACAACGGTTAAATTTATTAATATTCGCTTTTTCTTGTTTGGCTGTTGCCTTGGCACTCTCTTAGAAGATCGCTTAATTTCTCAACTCCTTCTCAACGAAGACATGAAGGTCAGTTCTATGGCTGGGTCGGATAAAACGCTAATAGTAGGACTTTGACCAATTACACATTTATTTATAGGCTACCAATTTTATATTTATTTCTTCGTCGTAATAGTATTGCGGGTGATTCACTTAATTGCGATCATGACTAATGATACAGAAACTGTTCACGTAGTTTCTTGAATATGTGGCTCATAACAGTGCAGGAAAAGTTCCCAAACTACGACTTTACCACTGCGACTCCACAACCAATTAAGGACGTGCAATTGCAAATTATCTGTGCCCATGATCAAGAATATGAAGAAGACAGCTTTTGTTAAAGAACACCTTTTCTTTATCCCTTGATGTGTAAACTGAAATTGAACATCCATTTGAGGCAGCACTGCAAGCACCCTCGTGAATTCATCATTTTCAGGCCGTTTGTTTGAGTTGCCAGTAAATTTTGATATTTTCTCAGCAGTGCCTTTCCCATATCGTTTTATTCCTGCATGGAGCACTGCGTTCGAGGAGGATAAGATTAGTTCTCATAAGAAATGTGTAACTGAATATTCGATTTATTATTTGCTAAACTGAAGTTGGAAGCACGTACTCCCACTATCCCTAAATAAATTCAAAGTTAGCTGTTTTACTTTCGCTCTTTCTTTAAGTCATAAATGTGTTATATGTGCAGAACATATGCGTACAAAAGAAGGTAGTGCTGAATCTAAAGTAATTGCATCGAGAAAGTTCTACTAGGCGATCGCGTTTTGCTGAGACTCCAGAGTTTCATACAGCTTTGAATGTGCGGAGTGGTGATTTCGAAATGAGAAACTCATTTTACCGCAGATAAATAAGTTGCAGCTGAATATCCCGTGTACGTCTTCCATTAAAACAATCTTGAAGCATATGTATTTATTGATGCTTCTCATAAAAGTACGTAAAAGCGTGCTTAATATATTTTTCCAGGCCCCGCAGGTATCGCCAAAGATATGAAAATCACAACTTCGGCCTTGGCTCTTTAGTACATTTTACAGAAAGGCGTAAGTAGTCCCTGTTTACTGTTTGCGGCAAAATATCCCCCGCGAGAAGTTTCAAGTGGCAGTAAGTTATATTAGTGTGCATGAACATCTTGAATAGGCCGAGTTTAACCTTAAATCTTTGTTTTAATGGTAATGACGTGACCCCTCAGGTAAGTAAAATGGCAGTTACCAAAGCCACTGATAGTGACGGAGCAAAGACTCAGGTGTGTTGTGTTCCTCTACTTAGAAGAAATTGCATTTTACTGTGACAGAATATGTGTGGAATCAGAAAGCGTGTTCCTCAAGTCACCATCACCAACGGTGAGAGGAAATATGCGGTATTCTTACCGACAGCTGGCATGGCATGCACACTGGGCGTTCGAAGTCACATGATCTCTTACGGATACCATAGGCAGCGCCAGCCGCGTGAGGGCGGATAGCGAAGGACTAAACTCCAGTGCCTTCCTTGTAAGCGCATCAAAATGAACTCGCAATGTTTTCAGTTTTTATGAAGTAGAAGCAAACTTGAAGGACGGAACCTTTTTTTTTTTTTTGACCACCGAACGAGGAAACAAAGTGGAGACATCGTCTTACCCCGAACAACCTATACACGCACAAAGTCAGGTAGCCTTTCGCGTTTCGCTTTTAGAATGAGCTTCGTGTGTGCAATCACCAGTTTTTCGACGAGACTCTGCGGGGAAACCATGCTATAAGCGAAGCAGAGGACAAATGTCTAGCTAACGCTATGCCATGCGATCACTGTGCACTGACAAGCGCTGACGGACTTCCCTCGGTGCATTTCACAAACTATCGAGGCTTCAAGCAAGCATCTATCTGCGGAAGCTGTATTCTTCCTCGCGAGAACTCAATGAGATAAGCAATAACATCTGCCTCCTTTCGCCCTCGGGCACAGTTTCTGCAACGTAGCAACAGTTTCCTCTCGTGCTGCTTCCTGTCAGCGCGTCGCCCTCACAGTCATCTCTCTCCACACTACCGCGTATTCTTATGAAAACCTTCTCGCGAGCTCAAGTTGCTCAAATACACTGCTAAAAATTCGAGAGCAAGGCGGAGTCATATGCGAGTGCACGTCCAGGAACGAACGTACAGCTGCGCTTGTTATGTACATTGCTACTCGTAAAACAAGGAGTGTTATTTTACTTATTACGCTAATATGTTGCCATCGGTTCCAGTGCGTCTCCCTACGAGTGCTATCGCCATGTTTATTTCAACTCTAAGGTTGAATAACGGGCAACACTCTGCCGCAACCTGTCGTTAAAATGCAGTGGAATGCCTTGCGTCTGGGAAGTCAACTTTAGTCGTGGAGAAGAAATCGCTCCACTGGCATTGAATATTCTTCTGCGATTACGTGAAGAAATGTGGGTTGATGTCTTAAATACCAGACACTACGATATTTACTAAACGTATATTTTAGTTATTCATTCATTCATTTATTTCAAGATACCCACAGGCCCCGTGAGGAGAAATGAGTAAGGGTGACATCACTTCGAGAAAGTTGTACACATAACCACCGCACAGATGAAGTCGCAAAGTCATACGTCGTGGCAGCCAAATTATTCTTTGCAAGGCTAGGTTTATTCTTCACCAAATACAAGCACAATATGCTATATAGGCTGAAACTTCTGTGGACAGTATTCGTTTATGAGGCCAAGCATGTGCATTTCAGTGCAATTTCAATAAACGCATGAATAGACAGAACATGAAGAATAGAAAAAAGTATTCAAGGCGAGGAAGGTTACACGTCTACCTATGTTTTCCTCTTGCTATTTTCTGCTCGTTTATTTTCTGTTCTTCGAAATGTGCCAGTTCGCACAACTGACGTTAGGAATAATTTTCCTAACTCTGAGTCCAAAAGGCAAATTTATCTCCACTTAGGCGACTTGTCTGCGAAAATTACCAAGTAACTTAGAAAGAAACATAGAAAGCAAGCTTCGTTGCACACGATAACCCGGAATAGTTTATAATGTTAAAGAGATATGCGGGTTATTTAGCCCTAAAATACGGTCAAGGTGCTGTTTTTATTCTAAGGAATTTTGATGCGGAAAAGACAAACGTCTATGCAACTTTCAAACTTCCATCTTTACAACACTGCCAAAAATGTCGTTCTTCAACGCCTACTATGGGCAGATTTTATAAGCGGCCGCCTTTATAGCCATTCATTTATAACCTTTATATAACCTTTATATATATATATGTATATAACCTTTATAACCATTCATTTAATATAAAACTGCAATAACATACGTTCAATATTACAATAATACATGCAGTACACCTAAAATTGAAAGCGTACCATTTCTTTAGTCATCAGACATTGTCACGCTTTGGGAACATTAAAGCCCTTATTTTCACACAGCACATTGATATCTTTACGCGTACTAAATGACTCTCATATATGCATTAAAAATAGGCAAGAACATTTTGTGATTACATTGATTACACTGAATGCCTGGTTTGCGCCAGTAAAGAAAGAACGAAGTTGCGTTTGGTATATGTTCTCGATATTTCGGAAAGCATACAAATGATGCATCTTTGATGTCCATCTTTCCAGGTTATTCTTGTAAGCTGTCCTGTAAAAAGCCACCCGGTTGCTTTTGTATAGAAAGCTCGGATGAGACATGTTTCTGCCTATGCGGTAAGAATGCTATGTATAAGAGGTGCATGCATAATTCCTTGTTCAATATGCTTCATGCTCCCAAGTTAGCGACTTCATTTTCTGTGCTTTTTTTATCATGTACTTACCTGTTCTAGTTTTTCAGCATGTTCAAGTAGTATTGCCGTAGATGCAAAACTTTATTTCATTTTTCACATATAAATGGCTTTAAGATAACTGCCTGAGCTGTTACAAATAAGATGTTCATCTAGGCGCAATATAACGTAAAACTATTCCAATATGTTTTCCAATCTCCTGACGTCAAATTTGCGTATCCGCCAACACAAGCATCGGGCAGTGTCCCCATGGTTGTCTGAACAGACCAATTAAACGCTCTCCTTGTTCATGGGAGGTCGCTTTTATTTTCTTCAAATATCGAACAACATTGCCTACACTGAGCTACTTGTCTTATCTAATTGGCTGACAAGAGGCGAGGAGCATGCTCAAGTGGAGGGACTCGATGGGGCCGGGTCACTGCACCGAAAATCGATAACCGGATGAAGAGGGTGGTGCCGGCGTCTGCGATTGGTACGCTTTCCCTTACTTAGTTGGTGCTGGCGGGTCGAAAATCGCGGCGGCATGCAACGGAAGCTTAAGAATGTCGCTAAAAGGGATACTAAGCAAATAAGACTTGGCAGAACCAGGTCGTAAACGTACCAATATGCAAATATGCAAATAAAGGTATGCTCTGCGGCAGGTGCGATGAGCTTGTGCCTGAGCGATCCGCGGCAAGCCATCTTTTATTCCTTTAAGAACGGGTAGGCCTGCGGCTATTCAGAAGAAAATTATGTTTTGTTCGGCATATTAATGCATATTTAACGCGTATACGTCACTTTGACGCGGTGAGTGTTTCCGGTTTTGTGGCGTCGCGTGAGCAGCAGGTGAATTGGGGGCAGCGCGAAAACTTTTGACCAATCGCCGAAGGCTAATGGCGAAAAGGAGTCCAATCAGAAATAAGTATTTTCCTTTCTCTCGGTCGAATCATGCATAATTAGTGCGACCACTTCAAATCAGATGAGGAGCTATCGCAGTTTTCGTGACTTCACGTGGCACACAGGCGAAGTGGGGGTCGTCAAAAAAGTTTTTCACCAATCGCGGACGCCTGATTGCAGAATTGGAATAAGATTGTTTGGAATAGTTTTACGTTGTAGCGCCCCAGAATTAAGATTGCCGCGTGATAAGTGATTGGCGTAACACGTAAACAGAAGTTCTAATGTTTGAGAGCGCAACCTGACGCCCGCGTACTGTTCGCATTCTAATGCTCACAAGGGCATGCGAAAAAATTAAAGCGTACAACGACAAAGTAAAAAAAAATCTCAGTAAGCTTCCTTTGTTATTTTTGGCCATGGAGCATCAATGAGCTAGCAAGAAAAAAATTGATATAAAATTTATTGAACACTTTCACTGATTTTGCTGAACGACACGAACCCATTGAATTGACACTGATAATCATTTCACCGCATTTTTGAAGGTCTTTCGTTGAACAAATGTTTGAGTTTTCCGACATCAATATTTATAGCTACGAACCTTGTGAGATAGGCAGAACAAAACAGAAATGCTGAGAAAATTGCATACTCTACATTTCCCAAGTTTGCGCAAGCATAAAGACTAGCATCCAATGGTTACTATTTTCACTGCGTCATATGGCATACATACTGCATCCGTGGTTATTTCACGTTTTGATGTCTGGTAGTGAAACACCTGTAATAGAACATATGCCGTATGAATTATTACTTTAATAACAGGCTGCTGAGGACGGTAGTCATATTTAAGTTGATATATGAGAAAACGAATGTAAAGCGTACATGGCAAAACATCTGATTTATCCAATGTTGATACATCCATGTGGGCAAGCGCATCGACAACTTTGTAGTTTCGTTCTACAGTTGGTCTTATGGCAATTCTACGCATCATGACTAATTCAATATCCAGGCTGTCCCAACTATCATGAACAAAGATTTAAAAATATTGAAATACCACGTAGCTGGACAGAAGCAAGGTTATGCTGTTTACCATCGCTTGGAGGTACACAAATAATTTTCTTGCATACCGCCTAATATATAATCAATGTTAATTAATTATTCAGCTTCTCAAGTATTGTAAGGAGATGAAAATGTCTAGTAGAATATTGTAGTGAGATGAAAACTATCAATAGAACTTTCTCTTACTGAATGCATCCTACACAAAAGTGTTTTCCGATCTTGAAAGAATCATTCGAATAAACGCAAAATTGTGGCGCGATTGGCACTTTGCGTGTATTTGCGTTTATTTTTTTTTTTTGACGACTTCGAGTTGAGAATTCAAACTTGCGGAAGTTTGCTCAGTACAGTTTTAGGTGCATATGAGGGCAGTACCGACGACATACAGCACATTGTTTGATGTTTTCCATGACGCAAGTCCGCATTGGCAGAGCGAGCAGTTATAGTCGATCAAATCGCTGCCGGCAGAAGGGTAATTAGCACATATGTTGAAATATGTGGAAACCCATTTATACGGAGGTCTCAATGAGTTTTGTCAACAGTTGCATAAAAAAATTTTTGGTATGTTGATCTCTGGTGATAAGAATTCAATACGCCTAATGAACGGCTACGTTAATTTGAAAAACGGAGTCTGAGCTTGATATATTTACGATTCCTTCTGGTCTTACGCATAATGTGGCACCAACACAAGAATAAATCAGGATCACTCCGACCGCGGACTATACGCAGATACGTAGACCCAGACAATTAATGGTCATGAAGGGCTGGTGTTTTTGCGATGAGTTCATTTACGTAAATTGGCCAATACACTTGGTATCCCATATAACTTTGTTTTGTTTGTAACTGCTATATAACACAAAGACCTCTATGTGCATAGCAAACGTATTTTTTCTTCCAAAGGACAGCCACGTAGAATTTACTACAAATTTTGTTTTCCTCAGACAAGCCGATAGCGTGCTTAACGCGACAATATCTCAGAAAGGAAGTTTCAAAGCTGCTGAGCACACATATATGTATCAGAACACCCTTTCAGGAAATACAATGTTATAGGAAAGTTAAGGTGTGCTGCCAAAATTAATAATACTTCTGTAGAGAAACGCTCCCATTCCAGTTGTAGAGGTTCAAACTCCGTAACATGTGCGTCATGCTATTGGGCTCTTGACTATATTGCATATATTTCTAAAGAATGGCTGCTCAAACTGGTTTGTATTGCTGATGCAAAAGTCGCGCAAACAAACACAGTACCAGCGCTACCAGCTGACTGTTTTTTTTCTAATATCTATTTGCAGATCTTTCTTATGATATTAGTTGAACAAAATATAAAACTACCACCAATTTTTACAACCTGGTTTCTCTTGCATACAGTAAATAACGCACTACCATGTCCGCCTTACCACAACGCCACTTGCCTCAGTGGTGCTCCGCCCACTTGCTACGCGGAAAAGAATTTCTGCTTCTGCAAATGCTGTAAGTGCAGAATTTTCTACAGGGTCCATAAAAGCGGGTATTAACCAGAAAGTATACCTGCGCTAAAGTTATGTAAAATGGTAGGTTTTTTATCACATAAAGTACCAGCTCATCTGCGCATACTTACTTAAACTGTGGTTGCTTCCCGTTATATATACTTTATATGAAGAATCGGAAGGACAGATGCGACCAAAATCGAATGCTCATCCTACAACTGCACGCTAAAAGCCGGGATTTATTGAATCAGGGTTTTGTGTTGAGTATGAGCTACAATGTACGTGTCCGCAAAGTAGTAAAAAGCATGTATGCTTATTTAGATAAATTCATTCGAAACATGCAAGTAGTTCGAGATTCAGTAATAATAACAATTTTGAAAACAATGTAGTCTTGGCGCCTAGAAACGTGTTACCATTTAAGCAAGCAGCCAGGCTTTTTCCTTTTGTTCTGTTGACACGGGAGAAGAAGGGGGGTTTAGAAGGCAAGAGAAAAAATTGCAGCTATGCATGTGTTCTTCAGTTCATTTGCTGCGATAGGAGGAGGTATTTCAGC
Source organism: Dermacentor albipictus (assembly GCF_038994185.2). Taxonomy (NCBI): domain Eukaryota; kingdom Metazoa; phylum Arthropoda; class Arachnida; order Ixodida; family Ixodidae; genus Dermacentor; species Dermacentor albipictus. Next base: position 52,094,411 of record NC_091827.1, on the reverse strand, counting down.
ATATACAGCCATGTTTCTTACCTGCTTCAACCTCAACTTTTTTTCCTCCTTCGACTTCAGCAACGGCTAAAAGGTGAATGCTTATATTGCTGACCATGATGACTTCGTCCGCTATGGTATTGGTTTCTTATCCCCGGCAGCGCAAGCAAAAAAAGCACTACTTTGAGATTTTACTTCTCAAAAGCCCGTAGACACCGCCTGGGGTTAAATGTTGCTCAAAAGTTCAGTAGACTCAGCGCCTGAAAAGAGCCCCTGAAATTCCCAAAGTGATCTGCCCCCGCATCATAAGTCGGTATTGTATGGTAGTGTTCAGGCACAAATGCGCTTAGACGTGCTGGGGTAAGAAGCAAGCTGCTTACAAGCCATTAGGGGGTAAAATTTACGACATATTTCATAGACCACTACTCCAGGCTCTTTACGAAAAGACCCTTCACACATGCCTATACATCAAGTATGTAATATGGCAGCCCATACCTCCCAAATATGCCCTCCTTTTAGTGCGTCACGTTACGAAATGAACCTTTTCGTAGCTGAATGTATTTCATTAGCGGTGATGGCGGACGTTTGGTTATTCACCACATTATGGGGGTTGGCGAAAGATGTTACGAATATAGGACCACTTGACGAAAGCGCCGGGATTAAGAAGACTGCTTAATATACAAGACCAGTGGACACTAGGTAAGAGTCGAACACTGCTCGCTCATACTAGTGGACACTTGGTACGAGCTAAACTTTGCTTCTCTGTGAAAAAAATTAATTTTAAACGAAGTTTTGGTGAAGACTACTTAGGTTATTATGGGAAAAGTTGGACACTTATGTAACAATATGAAAGGAAAAAAGGTTGTATAACTTTGTAGCAAATAAAGCTTAGCTAGTGTAAATCGGCAGCGCTTCATTGTAGTTCACTGTCCCTTGTTATGTGTATAGTGCCTATTTATTAACTAATGTCAATCTAGCCCTGAGTAACTGTGACAGTAGGCTCGTAGCTGGGATCACTAGGCTCTATGGTAAAATATGCGTTGTGAGGCGTCAATGACAAGAAGAAAATGCAAATGCATGGTTGCCAAGCAAGCTAGACAACCGCAAGGCTGTTGCATGTAGGCAGAGATGTGGTACAATTCCACGGAAAATACTAGCAATATTTAAAATTAAGTGTGTAAGGTTACATCAAGTTTACGCGTAAACAATCAAGTTTGCTGCCCTAAAGCTATGGCAGAATGACAGATACATTAGCAAAATGGTGTCCTGTAACCGCATTCCGCGACACTCCCCACTATCGGCAGGACACAGTGCTTAGAATACGACCGCCTCATCGTCTATACGCATACCTTTTCCTCATTAAATGTGCTAGGTGCAGACCTACGCTGCAAAATTTTGCACACAACTAGTCAAATGAGCATGAGTTCTATTACAATTAATCGCTCATAAAGAGCATGCCATTGAAGTTGCGCTGAGAAGTAGCCAATGCCGAGGCAAATGCTGATTACTTTAAAGCCATAAATTTCGCCAATTGCCTTGCTGACATTTGAACCCCCTGCAATTTTACATGCCTTACAGGGTAGGTGCAACAAGACGTCCCCTTGCATTTAGGCTTTGTTTATTATCTCTGAACACTGCACGTCATACGCCACCTGCTTACTGGAAAAACCAGAGGATCAGTGGAGAAAAATAAAAGAGAATGAAATAGTGATGTACATTGTTGTTTATTTTTACTGACGCTAGGAGCAAAGATTCAGCTTGTCTTCTTAGAAAATCTAGTGTTACACTTGCTAAAGTTAAGCATCTCTGGAGGGAATGCATTTCTGAGAAAAGAGTAGAAAAGGATCCTTGAACATTTACGTTGTTTTGCAGGTTGAAAGCACGTAAAATCAATGCTACTGAATGACAAGCATCATTTATAAAAGCCTACGTAAACACGCAAGACCACTAAACGAATCATCGCATATTTGTTCCCTGGACCGGAATTACTGACACCTGTTGGTTTTGTTAAGTCTCCACACCACCAATGGTGTTAACTGAACGTTTTCCACGTGTCGGACCACCGCACGTCCTAACCAGACGTCAGCGCGGCGTGAACAACGACTAAAGGAGCACCACCTCCCCCCCACCCCCCCCCATAACCTAGAAACTTGAGAAAAGAATAAACGAGAGGGAACCACGGAAACGAATGGACAGGCGCAGTTAATTAGACGACTCAAATCAGCAGCCATCCCTCGGCACTTATCCAGTCAAGACAGCGTCTTGCATAAACCGGCTGTTGCAGGGTTCTAAGAAAGGCCCTCAGCCCGCCCTTCACCTGGCAGAATGTGCGGAGAACATGGTGGGCAACGACCTATGAACCAGGTGTAGCCGGACGATTTCTTTCTTCCACTGATTCCAAACCTGGCTCTTCGAGGGGGAATTACGGCGGGTTATAGATAGCATGGGCGCGGCATCGCAAAGGAGTCGGCGATGGTGATTTGCTGCTGGAGAGTCTTCACGTTCCCTAGTCGAGTCGCACGTGGAAGGCAACGACATTAAGAGCAGAGACTTTTCAAGAGCGAGGACAGAGTACTGATGTGAACCTTTAACTTGCTCCTGCATGCAGTGGGATTTGGTAGTGGAGCCATGTAACTAAGCTAAATAAACACCTTTTCCTTCTTTTTCTACAACTTGACGTCGTAGTCGGCAGGCTTGGTGGATTCCATGCCCTGAAGGCCACCCTAGCCGCAACAGTTTCGAATTTGCTCGAGAAAGTTATATCTCAAAGCAATGGTGCATCGGGATCTCGGGAGCAGCCTACAATGCAGCCGCACAGGTCGAGGGTTCTACCGTGTTCTATTCTCAGACTATTTGCACGTGAGCCCATCTTCTTCTTCGCGTAATTCGGAGACGAAGAAGGTGGGCTCAGAACGCGCTAGTATGTATGTTCCATTCTGGCGCTGCCTGCACATGAGTCCTTAAAACAACCCTTAAAATTATCTCATGCTGAGCAGAAACGAACCCATGTCACAAGGATCCACAGCAACCCGATGCTTTAGCATATTCTGCCACAAACGCACTGGACACAGGACACTTAAGCCTACTTGGGTAACTGAGTGTTTGCCACCGAGTGTGCGATATGTAAGGGAGCAGTACTCGGCGTTCGCAAGCCACGGCGCGCTCCGTTTCTTCTCTTGGAGGCCACGCGGGAACTTCTTGGAAGCACCGCAAGATGTCCAGAAGGAAGCGCGAGAGAGGATCCCGGTTGCAGCATGACGCACTTCTCAGTATCTGTACGCAACGGCATATTAGGGATCTTGGAGGCCACGCGCAGGCTTCGTAGCCCCGCCACTCTATGGCGCAGTAGATTCTATTGAAAGCGTGAACGGGTAATCCTGCTGTAGTACACGCCTCGTATATAACTTGTTTCTACAGCGCCAATAAATGGCATCACTATATTAATTAAATGCTTAACGCATGACCGTCAGTAGTCATTGTAAGATAAGTTCTGTCATGTTTCTTTTTTGCGCACTGAATGCATGAGCTTTTTGTACTGTCCTCATATGCATACTTTGGCCAAAGGATATATTAGGAATACGCAAAATATATTCTGCTCACAGCGTTACTTAGAACATCCTTCTAGAAGGGCCCAGAACCTTGACACTGACGAGGTATTACATCTGATATTTCTTTAATGGAAGCCTTTATTGTTGGACACATTAGTTCAATTATATATTTAAGCGTATACCTATATCAACATTAAAGATAATATACATGGAACGTTGGCGCATCCTTCAAGAATGATCCTGAGCCTCAACGTTTTTGAGCTGTTACATTTAAAATTATGCTCGTGTCTGTCTTTTTATAAAGTATCGGAGCTGTTCTCTTAGGAGCGAATATCACCCCGGAGATTCAGAGTGTACCCGTCCGTCTGCAACTGGGATGTCAATTGTTTCGACAGTGCACAAAAATACAGATGACTAAGTTGTCTTTCACCACGTGAAAGGTCTTTCAAAAAGGCATATTGAGCATACGCACCTGTGCAGTAGCTGCACTTGCACTCAGGGTATATGTGGACATGAATGTGATATATTTCTGCTTAGTCAAGACGTACAATCCTGTCTGGTTCTCGCCCCCAAGTTGCATTGTACACTTGAAGAAATGTGCAGCAAGACAATGGGACATTTATGTCATCTTTGTTGAACCGTTATAGCGTAAATTTAAGAAAAACCTTCATTCTATAGCGGCGACGAGAGACAAGGCTTTTCAGAAGATGCGAATGCAGGCTCCAGATTGGCCAGCCGATGAACAGGTAGGTTAGACACTGCAGGTGTTCCGACTGATTTGCATGAAGGAAATAGAAACATTCTAGATCCCTGTGTATTTAGTAGTCCCTACTTTGAAGTAGCTTTTTACACTGGCAGGACACTGCAAGAGCACAAGGTGAGATGAAAAGAAAAGATGCTCTGGTATGCTACATATGACGCGCAACGCGCAACCAAATAACAATGAAAAGAATTTTGCTAAATCCCTTACCACTTTACAAGCCGGATAAGTGGTAATAATTGTTTGAAATCAGTATCTCATATAGTTACCATGCCTGCTATAATGTTATTTTTCGTTCCGGAAAATATAATAACAATGTGAGGCATTTTTAGGATTTTCGAATTGATTTAAAATTTTACACGAAGTAAAAATATGTGAAATTTTGCGTGCAGTGGCTAGTTCGTTGTAAATCTTTTTATTTTTTTGTCACACGGTGTTTATGCTGTTGTAGATGAGGACGCATATCTTGTGGACGTTTTTTTTCCTTTATTTGTTGACGCAGAAGCCAACTAAATTTCGTGCTTGGGGAATCATCTATTAGGCTCTCTTCGGATTTTTTCATGCAATGCAGTCATGGAATATCCGAACTGGAACTTATCACGCATCTTGTTTCTTATATTATTGAACGTCGCAATCAAAGAAAACTGCACATTAGTATAAGAACGGCTAAAAAAGAGACACTTTAATGTTCCTCGACCTGCGTCCACAGCTGTCGTGTCTATTTATTTGTTTACTTATATATTTTTTTATAAACACCCTCAGGATAAGTATATATTATTGAGGGGCGAGGCTACATAAAAAGAGGCTCGAACAAAAATTATACAGAAAAAGCGCCTTATCCATAAAAAAAAACATTTGTTCCCTCACGAAATACATATTATAATAAACATTTTCATATGTAATAATGGTAGTTCACGACAAAAGTTTCATGATATACTTTTCAATAGATAAGTAAGGAATGATAGATCTATTCTTAAATAATTATTTGCAAACATCGTGTTTATACATAAGCCACATGATGTATTGTCCAAACAAGTTTTATGGTTTAGATATAGTTAACTAAAGCCGCTTTAAGTACTTTTTGTTTTACAATTGTGTTTTCCAATATAGTTATAAATGAAAGCCCACGTACAGGTTTACAGGACGAGCCCCACCTCCTCTACATAATTTTCATATTCTTGCTATGACAACTATTTCTCTAGGTTGTCCTACGCCCCCGACCTCCCAGAAAAAAATATCTCTGCTATGCTTGTGTTTCGAAAGACAAGCAATGACTATGTTAGACGTACAAGTTAGAAAAGATAAGGCAATATTATTATGCAATTTTTTTTTTACTTGCACGGTTGCTAACTGCATTTGCATACTTGGCTACATACACCACACATAGGGCGTTTATTTGGACCCCTGAGGAACATATAAACAGTGGGAGAGTTCACAGTCAAAACAGTAACATCCATGAACCGGCTTGGTTTTTTGCACTCTCGGAAACGGTGCCGAAATATAGTTTGAACTTGCACGAACAAACTGAGGCTGCTTTTAGGCACGGCTGTCGCTGTGGTGATGCGAGTGTGCAGACAAAGTGATTGGGGTTTTGCGACATCCAGTTCACCCTTTTTCTGAAGAAGTCCCTTGGGCATTTCACGCGTCATTAAAGCATATCTATTTTGCGCGCAATCTATTTGTTGCGTCCGACGGCTGGGTCCGACAACTGTGGTCCGCAGATGCCGATAACAGCGTAGAGTATGGTGTCATTCAATGAAGTGCAGTTGTTTCGTTACCGATGTAACGAAATTCAAGAAACTCACTGACTAATTTGGAAAAGTGGTTGAGCATTTCTCCTTGTTATTACATGACTGGAGACACTGCAACTGGGGTGCTGCGCGTGCAGGAGATCATGCGAAAAGGTTGATGCGACAGGCAGAACATGTGGCTATCCTCTCTGTTCGCAGAAATACGGTTTGTAAGAAGCGTCTAAAGCCTTTTCAAGAAAACCTGTTCGAATAGCTAGTGTGGGTTGGTTAAGTAGGTTATACCGAACGGTAAAACTGAACGGGCGAAAACGAGAGAGGTGGACAACATAGATCGCTAGACATACCTGACTCTTGTGTTGTTATGCATTGACGAAAGGCCTGTTGGGCATTAACTATACACTAAGCTCACAAGAATGAATACACATAAAACGCAAGAATGCATTCGACGTATATCTCTACATATTAGTGCCATCGAAAGCGAGTTTGGGCATTTGCCAGCGCCTTTCAACTGCACAACACCTTACGTTTCCTAAGCGTGTGCCTGCTAAAGAATAGAAAGAACATAGTTCTAAAGGGGAAACGTGCCCGCATGCGTTGCACTAGTGAACAAATAGGCCAACACTAGCAAAGCGTTCACATTTGTTTTGTTCCCTGAAGCGATAACTTATATGGTTTGTTCTGTTGTTTATACAGATTAAGAATGAATGAGGTAAAGTTTCTTGTTCAATTTTATGTATTTAAAGCAAGATTTAGCTAAAGGCAAGCTGCAAGCTCTGTATTGTGATATGGTCCTGCTAAGAACTATTGCTGAAAAAATATTTTACATTGTTGTCATAGAATATTAACCGTTTCTTTCAATGTAGTTCTACCAAAAATGTCAAGGAAGGATAGAAAGCACGTCTATGCGATGGTATAGCTTTAGTTGGCTATTTGATCCTTTTTTGTAGTTGGTGGCACCTGGTCTGATTTTCACTGCTGATAGAAACGGCATGCGCTCTGACGTTGCCGGGATGCGTGCAGGACGCGTAAGACTAGCACCAAATATATCAGTTAAATGACCTTCAATACGAACGTAAATCTCACAGAGGATGAGTTACAGATATAGATTTCGCAACTGTAAAAAAAAAAGAAAACGTAGGGCGTAAATTTATTTAACATACCGGTGTATTCTGGACCCTATTTGAAATAGCGCTGAATAACTGCGCAAGGAAAGACAACGCAAGGCCCTTCTGCTGCTCCTTAGCTCTGGTAGAGGCTTCGTGACACCATGCATGATTTTGCTTGTATACGCGAACAGTCAGGCCTGGCGATATGTGCTGTGGCGTGAGTGCTTGGAGAATCTGAAGATTTACTCGTGATATGCTGTGGTGAAGCGCTCTAGAAGAATTGCCGTTCTTTTTTTTCTGACGCTCTGACCCCCTGTCGCCGCTGAAGCTGATGACCCAGGCGCCTCAACAGGTGTTTGTTGACGGTTATCCTCGCTAAGGAATTACGCACTGAATCGACAAGCCCTACCTTAATGTCCTCATTGCACCAAATGCACGCTTTCAAGCTACATGATTTTTTTTCTGAACAAATAGCTTTTTAACTTTGCCTATTGAGAACATTTTTAGATTGTGTCTGCAATTTTTTTTGTTACGTTGAGGAAGTAATAGGAAGGACGTTTCTCATCAGCATGGAAGTAGCAGAAAACATCAAGGAATAGAAAGCGCGTATGAATTGTGTAAAAAACAAAGTATCGCAATTGGAAGTGCTAACAACGTAAAAACCCCGCCTTGGTTGCTTAGTGGCCATGGTTTCGGGCTGCTAAGCACGAGGTCGCGGGATTGAATCCCAGCCCCGGCGACCGCATTTCGATGGGGGCGAAATGCGAGAACACTCGTGTACTTAGATTTAGGTGCACGTTAAGAAACCCCTGGTGGTCGAAATTTCCGGAGTCGCCCACTACGGCGTGCCTCATAATCAGAAAGTAGTTCTGGTACGTAAAGCCCCATAATTCAATTTTAATTTAAAGCACGTACGAACTGTGCAAAAGGAAACTACTGTGATTTAAAATTATTGATTCAGATTCGTAGTTCACACCAGCTACCACCTCCTCACTCCACTACAAGGCAAAAAGGCAGATTGTAGGCAAGAAACTACCTATTGAAAACTTGTAGCGCTGGAATATCAAGTATTCAACATACGTATAGGTTGAACAATGAAAAATAAAGATCGTGCGGCTAGCCTCCAGTCACGGACGATATTACCGTAAGCCAATTTGCGAAATTGGTGCCGTAGCGATCGATCCTTAGGTATGACTTTATTGAGCGCTTTAATGCTTTTCATGCTTTTAGGTGGATAAGCATTTTCATGAGAATTTTTCTTTGTTTTGTTTTTCCATATAACTACGTGCATGCGTAAAAACTACATATATATTAGTAGATTCATGACGCTTACACTGGCATGTGTGGCATTTACAGCTATATATCATGATGAAATTTCCAATTTTTTGTGGCCTGCTGCTCATCGGTATTATTGCAACGACTTCAGGCAAGTGTATAATCTTTTCATCCATAATTCATACAACAGTATGCGTGCCACCAAATGAATAAAAAACAATTTAAACACCTAGTTATGGCCACATTAATTTCTTGCTGTTGACCCATGCCAGTTGTCATCGCCACAAACATTGCATGACATAATGAAGGCACCAAAAGTAGTTTTCTAGTTCAGTAAGACCAAACATTTTAGCTGAAATGGTCCCTGAATGACTTTTTATAGAACTGGAGAAATGCATTTAAAGTGTAAATAGGCTGATTCAGGAATACTTTACCGCAAAGAGTACTTCAATGTGTTCAGCAGAATTGGAGTTATCGGCAATGAAACATGGCCTCCGCTGTGCTCTGTTTCCTTCTTCAAAACCTTACACTACTAAGGCAACGGCGCGGTGGGGCGTGTCCACTACGCTCCGCCTTCTAAATGTCACCGTGGCGCGCAGTTCAAATTTCATTTTGGATTTTAACGTAGACAACAAGATCTGCGTCTATGGTGCCTACAACGCGCTAAACTTAAGCCAAACGCGCTTGCCCTCAGAGAGTCGCAGTGCGCTTAGCCAGTAAACTCGTCGCGGCACCCCGCGGCGACCACGGTATCTACACGTTGTAGCCGACCGCAGCTTGATGTAAGCTATTAGCGAATAACAGCCGTCTAAGGGAATGACAACACAGTGAGTCTAGAAGAGACTCAGGAGAGGGTCTTCTGTTGAAAAGAGAGCGATTCAGAGAAAGGTGACTTCGCGATCCGTTCGGGAGCTCAACGCACCGCGTAAGACGGCAAAACTTGGCTGAGATGTTCACAGCAGCGTATGTTACCCGCGGACTATGTTATTCGACAAAGCCCGAGGGGTGGTTCAGGGCCCCTTTAAAAGTTGATCAGCCGCGGCATCTGAGAACAAATAGAAATGTTGTACACATTGCGAGCGTAACCACTTCAGCAATTTAGCATTATGTTTCCCGCATGCGCTTCATTTGTTTGCGAGCATATTCAAATTATTGAAATCTTTTGGAGTTTTCGAAGATGTCCGACATTTCATGGCAACATAATATGAGCTTGAAGAAACATCAGTCTCATCAAAGCTGATCACAACCTCTCGTGCATTCATTCTGTCATTAATGCAATCACTGTTCACAACTATAGCTGGGCTGCGGCGCCTAAGCGCAGCGCCAAAGTTTTGCTGGACGTAAATTTACAGCGTACGTGTGGATGGAGATGTTGGTGCGCATTTTTTATTTGTTGCACATGTAGCCCTCACATACCACACGACAACGACGAGGACGTAAGCGTGTTCTATTGGCAGAAAGACATAACGCATAAAGGGGATGAACGCCTTTTTTTCCCCTGTTAGGGGCGCAATGAAAGGCGGCACCATTGTTGCCAATAGGCTAGCAACGCATTCAAAGCCGATGGGAAAAGGAACCTGTCGGAATAAAGACAGGATTCTTTCTATATATATAATTTTTCTGTTTTTCCTATATCTTTGCCACACTTTAACGTATGTTTGTGCTCGGTGCTCTCGAGGCCTATGCTTTACGTCCTAAGCAGATAATTGTTTTCCGGGCATCAACCGAGGCGCCGAATACTTTCTTTCGGTAAATGTGGCGGGCTCCTGCGGTTTGAGGTGGAATCACAAGCACCTTTCGGATACGGTCAGCCTAATATATCTACTTAAAGGAGGCACCTCATCCAAAGCCTATCACGAATACCCGTGTCACAATGTAAGGCCAACACAGGAAAATTCTGGGACGCGTACAACGTATAGTTCAAGACAGTATACATTTGACAGTATACAGTATACATTATAAACGCTCTTTCGGACTCCAAGCGAAATCTGGGGTTAGAAATGCCAGTGAACGGGTCCCCCTAAGGCTCCAAGAACAGACATTTTTGATACTGAAACTGGAAATATTGCTGACATTATCAGTCTCCAAACGTCATGAGCTACAAGATTAGCCATTTCTCGTGGTTTCCCGAGGAAAGCTCAAAAATTTAGCGGGTAACACGCGAGCGTGTAGGTCATAGCGTACAACCATCAAATCCACACGTCGTTTTCTTCGCTAACAATTAAAGGCTATTGATACGAAAATTCCGTAACGAATCGCCCTGTAGCTTCACTAGGCTGGTTAAGTAATGCATGTATCGACGAAGTCCAATGTATCATTTTTGATACGCTGGGTCTGAAGCCTAAAGACTCAAACTTAAGAGCAATAAAGCCAATGTAGAGGCGATACTAGTGTTTTTTGATATGGTGAAGGGAGTTTTCAGTTATAGGTACTTCAACGAAAAAATTACTAATGAAGGAATTACAGTACTGAATAATGTTAACACAAATATTATTGTCCTGCTTTTTGCTTACCAATACACTCCCCACAGGAAGAAATAATGTGAACAATATGTTTTAGTTTTCCTTGATGGCCAATATAGTTCGGGTTTTTGTGAGGGTATACTAGTCACTTGCAACCAATTTATACAAAGTCATAATGCGCTACCATTGGACTTCGTCAGCGTCTCTTGCTTATAGTTTTCTTTAGATATTGATGTTTAAAGACTAACAAAGCATGTCATTGGACGCTATAAACTAGAGGTATGTGATTCTGGCTTGATTCCGCTCTCCTGACGTCAAACTTGCGAAGCCGTCGACGTAAGCGCAGTCGGCGACAGGCGAGGTTGTTTAAACAGCATAATAAAAATGCTCTCCTATAATATGGGATGTGGGCTTAACTCTGACTTAACTCTTTTCTCACCGCGAGAAAATGGTCGTTTATTTATAGGTCTCGGAAAAAATAATTTACTACTACAAATAATATTCTAACACACATTGCAGCATAGCATATTGTGCATAATGAAATGCTCTTTCGAAAAACATACGTTGCCAAACAAAAAGTTATTAGGTAAAGCATAAAAAATTCTAGCGAGCGCGATTTTTGCGACCAGTTCATAAAAAAACAATAGAAAGGATCTATAAAAACCATATCAAAAGAAATTCAGAATATACATTTCAAAGAAAAAGAACCTAGAAATAGGGCCTGAGAAAATAAATTCTCAGTACACCGCCGTTCTTCGGATACAAAAAGTTCATTATTCGTGCCGTGCGGGGAAGCACTTCCTGGATTTTCTGAAGCATAGGGGCACTCTGCGCTTTTCCCACAGTACATATGGACATCGTGCCGTGCGGGGAAGCACTTCCTGGATTTTCTGAAGCATAGGGGCACTCTGCGCTTTTCCCACGGTACATATGGACATCTGCAGTAACACGCCTACAGCTGCGAGCGAGAATTCAGAAAGCCGCGACACAAACTGCTGTCTACCTCCGTAGTCGAGGCCTGGAAATTTCCTCCGAGAAATGCGCACTAGTGCCATTTACGCGCAAACCCATGGCAAACTACAGTGTAACGATAAATGGCCAAGTAATACGACGGGTCCGATCGTACAAGTTTCTAGGTGTCATAATCGACAGGGACTTGTCATGGAGCCCACACATATCTTACGTGAAAAAACGGTTGACAGGCATATGCCACCTGTTCAAATTTTTCGCTGGCAAGACCTGGGGAATGTCGCCTAGTGCCATGTTACAACTGTACAGGGTGCTTTTTCTGGGATTTCTGCGATACAGCTTGCCAGCAATAATCAACACAGGCAAAACGAATCTACGCACTATACAAAGTCTTCAGGGTCAAGTGCTCCGGATCTGTCTAGGCCTGCCTCAGAGTGCTTCAACAGTGGCTACGATAGCAATCGCTAGAGACCACCTTGTCAAGACCCACATTGACATTGAAGTACTCAGGACCCATATAAGGCATCTAGCCAGGACTCCTCGTCACCATTTAGCCTCTCTACCAGCGGACAGGCCACACACATCTTTCTGCCAAACGATAACTGCATATGATGAATCATTGCCAGCTTGTTTCACTCCGGCTGCGAGACCTTCGATCCCTCCATGGTGCCTCGCTCAGCCGAAAATCAACCTCGCAATACCTGGTATCTCGAAAAAAGCTGATCTGTCATCACCAGCCCTTAGACAGCTCACGCTACTATATTTGTACGAGAACTACCGTGACTCTACGCATATTTACACTGATGGATCTGTCCTTCCAAGCAGCTCCGCGGCGGCAATCGTCATACCAGCGAAAGCTACAACAATCAAATTTAAGACGACCCACGCGACAACATCGACAGCAGCAGAGCTCGCAGCGCTCTTTACTGCTCTTCATCACATTGGTGATGAACCGCCACACAAATGGACTATATTCTGTGACTCGAAGGCGGCACTGCAGTCTCTACTGTCACCTCTACGACGCGGACCGCACGAACAACTAATATTCCATATTACAGAGACATTACACCATATGAGTGATGCAGGCCACGACATAACCTTTCAGTGGCTTCCAATTCACTGCGGGATTGTCGGCAATGAACGGGCGGATCACGCTGCCCGCTCAGCCCATACTGAGGAGCGCTACGTCCCCATTCCTCTTTCTAGAACTGACGCTGCACGGAAGCTCCGCCTACTTGCTCGGCAGTGCACCGCGTCGCAATGGAATGAGCCACATTTAAGAAATCCGCGACTGCACTCACTTGATCCAACATTAAGTCTTCGAGCGCCATCACAGCTTCGCCGTAGAGACGCCACGCTTTTATATCGACTTTGGTTGGGCGTTGCCTTTACTAAAGCCTATGCCTTCCGCATAGGGATGACCGACACCCCAACCTGTGACCACTGCGGCCATGAAGAATCAATTGGCCATATTTTGTGCACCTGCCCGGAGTACAGTCCACAGAGGGCATGCCTCAGCCAGGAACTAGACCAACTGGACGACCAACCGCTATCTGAAAAAAGAATTCTGCAACATCGAAAGGACCTACCGTCACAGAAGAAGGCCGTGCAAGCGCTTTTGCGCTTCTTGCGATCTACCGGCCTGTGTGAACGACTTTAACTGGAACGCCTTTTGTGTATGTGTCTCCATGTGTGCGCGTTCGTTTTTTTTTCCTTTCTCTCTCTGTCATCTTTCTAACCCCCATCCCCTATCCCCAGTGTAGGGTAGCAAACCGGAGACTCATATCTGGTTAACCTCCCTGCCTTTCCTCTTCATTCTCTCTCTCTCTCTCTCTCCCACAGTACGTCTCGTTTTTGTGCAATTTCGTGGTCCTCGTAATATGCTTTGTAGTTCCACCTTTTCCGCATCTTCTGAGGATGCTCCAATGTAAAATCCAAAGAACATGCTTCAACAGTTCGTCTAGGGTCTTGCACCTGTTCCTAATTGATAGTTCTGAGCGTAGCTGCGCAATTACAAGACTATGCATCCAAACATATCAAACTCTCTTGGGCCGATCGATTGTGCTGGGCCGAGATGTACTACGGGGGGCCTCCTTGGAGTGGCCGGAAGTTTCTTTGCTGCTGATGGCAGCACATAATAATGAAGCCAAGTATGCACTTTGAAGGCGATCAGTAGAGATCTGAGGTCGTGCAAAAAGATCGGCAGCTAAGGAGACTGCCCAAGGCCGTAAAGAAAACTCGCCGTTGAGCAGGTGCGGATAGCTCACGGTGACTCAAAACATCGTCGCCATCGGAGCTTGAATCTGTTTCGCTGCCATCACCGGAATCATGTTTCGCCCTCGAGGCGACCATTTCTAGTGTAAGAACGTGCATACCTCTATGCTCACTTTCATAGCTTCAGTGCATGTATCGGCTAAATTTAGATGCACGCAGAGGTACATTTTCAGTAAAGTGTGAAAGCGACTGACTAGTCTCCTCCACAGCGAAATAGATTATTATATTTTTCTGTAACAATCCTCCACGTGTAGTTTGTTTCTAAGTGTAAATCATTCTTCTTTAATCACTTAGACGTTCTTCAATGTAAATTGCACTTGCTCTTCATTTGCTTCACACGCCACACAGAAGCATCCGCATGTATCAAGCAGTGTCCATGGCCGTCAAAATACGCATGTTTTCAATACGTGACAGGAACCTGCACATGCAATTGTGGTAAGAATATTTTTATGACTTTTCTACATGCTTTATTTTGCGGTTCATCATAAGCTTTCTATTCCAATGAATGAAAAAAATTCTACAGCAAATATCACATTGTGTCATTATCATGTGGTTGCCCCATAGTGAAAAATGTTATTCCAAAAGATCTGATGAAGACGGGACACTTTAGAAACAAAATCTAGTTCTTAACCCCCGTATGCAGAAATGCAACTTAAGTCGAATCACATGCTTGACTCGATTTAGCTGACGCCTGGCCTTAACGTGCCCAAAGACGCTCACTGCGTTTCCTTCGGCGCGTTCCCGATAGGCGTCACTCGGATCAAGTCAAGCATGGGCTTCAACTTAAGTTGCATTTCTGCATACGGGGGTTATACACACAATGTGCATGACATATTACTAACATTTATGTATTGCAGTTGTCGCAATTTTGAAACAGGTCTCTGGGGCTGAGTTCAATTTCTTTTGTCAGCAGTATGACAAATTTATAGTAACACCATTTTTGGGATACGTCTTCGGATCTCAGACGCACTGCCTTAAGTGTCACTTCGTTAACACAGTTTTACCAGCAAACTCAATGGCATTATATATACCACCGATACATTTAGAAACTTAGCATGTATTGCACACGGTTTGAAGTGTATCCTGAGGGCAGCGAAGTACTATCTAACAGAAGTTATGGCTAACTTCATTCAGTACCAATAATGAGTATGTGGATTAGGCAGACGCAAAATAGTCGAAGGAAAAAATTAGAAGACGAGAGTGATAAAATTTCTAACGAAGCTCTCGTGGCTGAAAATTGGTATGTGAATATCGTTAATTAGCTAGCTGGTAGAGTTCTGAATTCCAAAAATAAACAAAAATATTGTACTTACAGAAGGCCATGATTTCATTTTCAACCAAAGCGAACGCGTAGTTTGCCATTGCCGACAGCAGGGCTTGCTGCATTTCATAAACAAGCAAATATATATGTGTATGTATGTATATATATATGTGTTTCTCGGCGGGTTCAGATGACAACCAATTGAAACAAAATGCACAATCTCGCATTCACAAAGCATTCCGGTACAGTGCGTGCTATGTCAACTTCGAACTCCGTCATTAACAAAAGGCAACTATTCCACGCAAGGGCCTCGCGACGCGCCGCTTAGTGAAAGTTAGAATATCGCTCTATAAATTCTAGCCGGCACATAATCTCTCGATGAAATCCCCAGTAGTAACCGAATTTATATTCCTCACTATCCGCCCTTTCACGTTTGAAAATAATACTGAGAAAGCAATTAGCTATTAAGCTGTGCCTCGTCTAGGTAAATGTGGCAGTATTGTCACTAACCTATTCATCTAGCGCCGCTTCTTTTATGTTTTACCTATGTGCAGGAATAAAAGCTGCCGCTCATACCTCCTAGCTACTTTCATTTATATGGATTCCAGAAGGCTCCACTGGGAGCATACACGTTAACCTTTGTGGTAATAAGCTGCTTACCTCTCAAGTAAGTAAGTAAGCTTTCAAGTATTGCTCTGTGCAATCTAGCAGTTAGGTCAAGATTTTGAAAAAAATATGTGCTCGTACAATAATAGCTGTCCGTTTTTCTCGAACTGAAGCTCACCACTAACAGTTTGTTTATTTTCATCCAGTCATGGATGAACTTTCCTGCAAGTCCATCCGGAATTCTCGTTGTCCGTCTACTTATAGACTCTGGTGCACTCCATCGCACCAAGGGTGCTTCTGCAATTGTTGTAAGTACTTTCATGCTAAAACACACAGCCCCAGTGACTTCCAGAGCAAAGAAAATTACAGTGTCAATTTATTTGGTCTCTATTATACATCGTTTATGTTTCTGTAACGTGCGTCCGAAAAGATAGTCCTTTTAGTCTATTTTGCCTTTCCCCCCTTCAAACAGCCTCATGAATTAAAAAGCAACATTTTCCACCTTTAAATAAGACTACTACTCTGAAATATCCTAGTTTTCCTCCTTTAACGCGTCTTCTTGCAATAAGAACCACGCTGTCTACAATATTTCGTGCATTACAGTCATGTGGAATGCCTAAGGTAAAGGAAGAGTATAGAATATCACGACTTTTACGTGATCTTGAATATAAATCAGCCATATACTCGCGTGATTTGCGAAAGCTCTGAACAAAAAAAAAAGAAGCTTGCACTTTTGGTTTTCCAGCCCCAAGTTTGTCAAGGTTATTTTTTCCCAACCTCATGTTACTATTTCTTTGAAAGTGATTTATTTCCCGCAGCTCATTTGATGTCGAATGGGCAGAGTGTATAAAGTAAACACCACAGCGTGTTAATTGTGTGGAAAAAAAGGACATGAAATTTAATGAATCTGTTCTCCATGTAACCTACGACACTATTAGTTGCGAAATGTAGAGCAAATACAGATGCTGGGGTCACTTTAGGCTATTCGGAATACGAATGTTTTGCCTTTACACCCACAAGCAATCATAGTGTTAGATGGAAGCTAGGACAAGTTGTTTAATGAGTATTGTGCAACCAAGTACTCTATGTATGTTAGAAGACGTGCATCAGCACTTTGTGCAGTTACGAGAACTTCTATATTTCTTCAGAACAGGTAATATCTTAAAGAAAACAAATATGAAAGTTTCCAGTGATAAGTTTTCGGATGATCACTGAAAACTGATCAGTGATCAGTTTTCAGTGATCCTGTTACCACAAAAAGGAAAATAAAAAAAGAAAAGACTACAATATCGCATACAGAGACGCGTTTTAACACTTGTTTTCTCGCAGCATGAAAGAAATAATGGTGCAAGAATTGTGGGATTGTTTACTCACTATTCCGCTGAGTAAGCAGAAATGCGCACGTTTTGTAAGGATCCTATCTTTAGTGGTGGGCCGTAATGTACATTCATTTACGCCACAGAGAGCGAACGACCACCGAAAGAGCGCGGCAGCAGTTGATGCACTCTATTTTTGGCATTGTGGAAGATTTTTGTTCCTTAAGTTCTTTAAGTTTGTAAAGTAACGCAGAAAGCAGCTCGAGCGATGCTGGCCGTGTTATGAAACCGAGTGATATCATGTAACGCACTTAAAATATAGCAGTCTGTACAAGTAGCACCTATGCTCTCTAAAATAAAGTAAATATTATGGCTAGAAAGGCAGGAATTGTAGGTAAGAGCAAAGAAATATTGTACAATTCATATGCATAGTTTGTCACACTAAAGTGTCTATGGTTGTCGCTGGTACTGCAATCATGCTGTAGAATTACTGTTCAATTTTTAGGTGAACGTTAAGTTAAAGACGGCTTCGCGCAAACCGAATATAACTTATATTACTGGTGTAATACCCAGGCATACTGTATATATATATATATATATATATATATATATATATATATATATATATATATATATATATATATATATATATATATATATACACACATCCTTGAAAGTGAATATCTTATTCATCAAGAAAAAAGTTTCAATCGAGTATTTCGGTATTGTTACATTTTTAATTGTACAACGTTAAATTTGCAATCGAATGCTGTTTATAAAGGGGAACATTGTCATTCCATGAGGCAGGTGTGTAGCGCGGTGTCTAACTTTAAGATTTGCTTTCGATGTAAAAGTAAAAATGAAAAAGATTGCCATGAAAATACATAATACAAGCTATATTACCAATAAGTTACGATCTCTTTATTGCTAAGACGCCACTTCTGGATTGATCTCAGAGAACACAAAAACATAATTTATTACTCAGTGGATGAACCTTAGTCATCGGTGCCTGCAATGAACGATAGTATATCATGACGTCTCTGAATTTTAAGCATTCATTTGTACTTAATATTCCTGTCCACTCAGGTTCAAGTACCTTCCAAAACTTGTAAGCTAGAACTAAGGCCTCATTAAGTCTTTCTGGTCTCCAGTTGATGCTTCTCTGCTTGATTACAAAATTTGTCTGAGATTTTGACTCCATCTTGAATCTCAGTAGATTCGCTGATAAAACATTAGAATGGCGAAGATTCGTAAGATTGTATATTCTACTTACAGTGCTCAAGGAGCGTCCTTATACCAAAGGATGACACCAGAAAGATGCCTACTTCTTCAAGTACGTCTTATGTCTCGCTCCACTGATATCAGCACTTTCAGGAAGTTTCGTCAGCAAATATGTCCCCTGAAAGAGCACTGCTGCTTCGCTACGCTGCTAATGGAGTTCTCATATCCTAAATAAAAACGAAGTTGAACACTTTTTTCTGAAACATTGCTTTCTTTTATTTATTAAATAAACTGGATCACTTCTTGTAAAATTAGGGAGACCGTAATCAGTGTTCAAACTAGTCATTATTTTCAAGTTTAAAGTTGCCATTGGCAAGACAGCTGGCCGTTAGCAATTTATATTGCCGTCAGCCAGTGCCTCTCACTCGTAGCTAGGTGCTAGTGCTGTTTTAAAGAGACTTTGCTAATTTATCTTAAAAACAGCGTGAGTAAGCGATATCTTTCCGTCTCTACATCCCCTGTTTTCAAAGCTTCAGCATTTAGCCCCGAGGCTTTCCGCGAGCCTATTCATGTCGCAAGAAAGTGAAGCAAATGCGAAAAGTGAAACACACCTGCAGCAAGCGGGTTGGTCCGCCAAGTGACTTCAGAGTCGATACCTTACCATGAAATAGTAAATACAGCGCGTACTTCGGACGCACGTGTGAACGTGTGTTTTTCTATAAGCACTCAACTTAAAACAATAAAGTGGTGTAAAGGGTACATAAGTTGGTCCCCACATCAGAAGAACGAGAACAAAGGTAGCGACACCTTGCCAACAGCCACGCGTTGTCGAAACTTAAGCTGTATACGAGTAGGAATAACCTGTCCTCAGCATGCACGGAAACGCTTCCTCCTGGACTAATTTTCCAGTGTGATGAAGAGCTGGAAGCCATGCCCTCTGTTTTTGTAGCGATTCCTCCGCATGACGGCGCTGTCTTCTGACCCTCTTGCTGATGAATAGCTGACGACACGTAGCGTTTGTTCTCACTATTGTCTCCTAAGAGGAAAGCTGTCTTAACTACGCACAAGTAGTATTCATTTGGACGATGTAGACAAATTAAAGTGATGTGAACAGAAGCTGCTTGGATGATTTGGAAGCGATAAGGTGCTAGGGTATGGTTTAATGCAACTACCACCAGTGACAAAAGCCAGCCTGTCATTCTTCTCTACGATATTGTTAAGGAGTCCACACGGATGACACGTTCGTAAGCGTGATTGCGAACAAGAACCGAAGGCCAAGCCTATCAATGCTTATAGCAATATGTTTGCACTACATTACGACAATTTACGATAGCGAATTGAGTTAAATTGATACTTCGCATCTTTGCTATGGGAATAGGTTGTGTAGCTGCATTTCTTCGATGCTACTGGCATTACCCTCAGCACTCATCATAAGATCGATTTCTGTAGTTTTATTTATTTTCATTTTTACAGAGCAATGCTGCTAAATTTACTAGAGAAGCTCAAGAACGTTAGATTAACGTTTTAAGTGTTTTCAGAATAAAGCTATATTGCTCAAAGTTCATATGTTAAGGCAACGTAGACATATAAAAGGCAATGCGCTGCAAATTTTGAATCCTGTTAATCAATTGGAGATTAAACAAAACTTGCAAAACCATTGTTTTAGTCGGTCTGAGGTGTTATATGAAACATTTCATATTTACCCTACTTTCTTTGGGCTCCCCAAAATGTCATAAACCACTAGGAATACTTTTCTACTTATTGTTTTAGCAACAGAAAAAAGTTATGTTGATGTTGGAGGTTTTATGTAGTGCAGCAATGATGGCCTTTGTTAATATCTGCTAAATGGCTGAAAAATTGTGTAGAATTTAGTCATATTTATCGGCGTATCTTATAGTCGTTGCTGGACGGAGGTTTTTCGGTGTATTCATCCTAATTTTATCTGGTATACAAGATACATGACTTCCTTTCCATTGCCTACAACTAACTCCCTGCCTCTCGAAGAATAATACACGTGTTCCTTTCCATTGCTCTTCGTGTCATGACTAGCTGCTTCTCTAGCTACACTGTTAAGTGCAAAAAATAATCCCAATAGTTTGGTACGTGCAAAACACGCAAACGGGCCGCTTGAAAGTTTTGTATTAATGATTTGTGCCCCTTGGCACTTCTTTGCTTACATAACTGTAAACCTTCGCTTCTCAACATCAATTCAACTGGCAGCATACAGGCGTTTTCGTGAAATCATAGGCACTGGCTACCGCAGCCTGGAATTGAATTCGTCACCAGGAATTCAGGCGAAGGCTGCCATTGCCGTTGACCCACAGCGCAGCGGGGCTGTGGGTCATCATTCGTCGGGCTACAGTTGCAAATACCAGTATTTCACTACAATAACATGCTTACAATACTTTACATAGTTTCCTGCTTGCTTCTTTGTTTCTATGTCTATGTTTTTTTTCCTCTCACCTTGGGTCAATGGCAATTCTATAGGCTTGTGGGTGGAGCATCGGGGAGGGGGGTGCTGCTGAGAAAACCATGTCGGAAAGCAATGGTTAGACCAACTTGGGTCATTCAGCATGGGACGTTGAACATGTGACCCACTTTACTGAACCTTTTGGATGCTAATTTGGATCACTCGTTATGTGACACTGAGCATGTGCCGATGTTCACTGAAATTGTGCTGGTAATTTCTGCTGTGCCTGGTGGAACCGAATATGCGTGGTCTTAAGTATGGGGCGCTGGGGAAAAAGAAGTGCAAGATGTGATTTTCGCTTGATCGATGCCATTTGTGTAGAAAGGAAATGCCCTCCATCGCGTTGCCCTTCGAGCCATGCTTTCCATACTTCGCGAAGCACAATCACTTCCATTACTTGCTGAAGCACATCACTTGCCCCGGAGGCTACAAGCTAGCCACAAAGAACTATATCACATCGAACGTCTGCACCGTGCATTGGATGGCCAAGCACCTCTTCACAGACTGACGCAGCACCCATTGCGTCGCATGGCAAGAGGCGACATTGTATACAGCCATCGCTGCCAGTTCGGAAGGTGCTATTTCAGTTACGCCTCCGGGAATATTAACCACATTTCTACTGCCCGTTTATCTTGAAATTCCTCAAGTACACAAAACGTGTCCACTGCCTGTCCCGACGTTGTTATAATTGGTCCAGTCAAACTATTTCGAAATATTTGGTCATTATATTAAAGTACTTACCGACACCTCTATGAACACCGATGGCCAAGACGACCCTTCAGCTTCCGTTTGCGCTTTGACCTACGTCCGACAATTGTTTCGCATACCGCACCAAGCCGCATCAACAACTGAGGAGCTTGCAGTGATAGGTGTTACTCTGAAGTACATGCAATGCAAGTTAAAGGCATTGAATGTGGTCATCCTTACAGGCTCCCGCGCTGCTCTCAGCAGACTACAGAAAAGTGACGCTGATTGCCCAGTTGTGCGCAGCATTATTGCTTGCAATCGCAATTGCAATTCTGTTTTTCTGCAATTCTTTTCTGCTTTTCTGCATGCAATTCTGCTTGCAATTCTGCCAGCAGAATTGCATGTCGTGGAGTATCCTTAGCAGGCCAGTGCATACCTTAAAACATATTGATCGCCCGAAAGAAAAAGGCCGATCAACTCGCTTGCTCTTGTGCAAACAACAAATGTGAGGGTCCGGAAATTCTGTGTAAGCTTGACGATGCTCGTATTTTCATTCGAAGATACGTACTCGAACAGCACCTACACCACCATGCAATAAAAGTATCATTTGCTCCCCACTTTCGTTGTCGAGGCTTGCATAGTTGTGCTAGAACTGTGACGCTCAAGTAAAGTGTTTGCTGTATCCTGATGTCTGAATATTTATAGAGGCAATGAGAATTGTGCGACCGCCTTTGAACGTTGTAGCGTGTAATTTCGCGTTACTGTGTGAATTTTCTTTCTTTCCATTTTTTTCCTCTTCTTCTTCTTTCTCCTTTTATTCCCTTTACCCCTTTCCCCAGCACAGGGTAGCCAGCTGGTACTTACATTGGCTAACCTCTCTGTCTTTCCTCCCCTTTGTCTCCTCCTTATAGAGGCAAGGGCATGCAAACAGTCCGTCCTTTGCTTCCCACGGTTCCTGCGAGATACTTGAGCAGATTATATTAGAGTGAAATTAGATGCAACTGATGAGTTGGATGCCAAACTGTCAGCGTTAGTCAACACCCATTGAAATCCGCGGCACCGTTAGGTTTGCGTTCACTGCGCATATATACCACCCTTACCAGTGTATAGACGCTGCAGCTCAGTGCGAACATAAGTGTGCTTATGGAATGAGGGCGCTTGTGGTGTGACAGCCGC
This sequence comes from Dermacentor albipictus, assembly GCF_038994185.2. NCBI lineage: Eukaryota > Metazoa > Arthropoda > Arachnida > Ixodida > Ixodidae > Dermacentor > Dermacentor albipictus. The sequence continues at coordinate 52,071,550 of NC_091827.1, read as the reverse complement.
GGAAGATGGAGCGTTGACCTGGCTTCACCGACGATTCAATTGGGGGGCTGTCGCGCATCCACTTAGGATCGCTCTTTTTCGCAGCCAAGCAAAATGACTCTTATGGTGGTCGTTACTGCCTCCCACAGCTGTTTGATTGGTTTTGCACTTCCTGCAACACCTGGCAAATGAACATTAACGCTTATAAAAGCGACCTGATGTCCTTCTGTAAAAAATCTTCTCCTTCTCTTTTTCATTACTCCTTCAATAACCACGCTGTGTGTAGGATATCTGAGCATAAGTACCTCGGTGCCATTTCTACGCGTGTCATGGTCTAATCACATTGATTGTATTTGTAACAAAGCACTCAAAAAATTTGGCTACGTACGTCATACACTACCCCATTCTCCGAAACATACTAAGCTACTGGTATAGAAATCGCTAATCCGTCCTGTTGCTGACTACGCATTTGTCGTTTGCAACCCTTTTAAGTCGTGTGAGATTAGCAGGCTAGAAGCAATTCATAAAGAAATATGTGCGATTTACTCGTCACCATTCTCATCGTGATTTCCACACTCTTACGCACTTCGTTCCTTGAATGTACCTTAGCTCTATTCACGTCGCCGCATATCATCTATAGATTTTTCGCACAGCATCATCGATTCTCCCGTTAGACTTTCACAAAAGTGCTATACTAACGCCGCACCAGCATCATCGACGAGACGACATAACTTCAACTTGATGCCCGACTTTGCACGCCCTAATATGTTTAAGTACGTTTTTTCCCATATTCCATTGGGGACGGGAATTTCTTATCTAGCTCTATTCGCTTATGGTCACCCCAACCCAAAGTTTTGTATCTGCCATCCAAGATGAATGGTCCTAGCACATCACCCTCATTGTTGTATCGTACTTTCTGTGTATAATTTTCCTCTCTAAATCCACACCTGCTATAGCCTTTATTGCGCTGCGGTATCAGTAAATAAATGAATAAACAAAAACGCAATCACTTTTCTTGGAGGCCCTCTAATCATCCCAACTGGAGTGGTCCATGCACTGCTCATACCGGGGTTGGACAACAAAAACGGCGCGGGACCCCTCGGCATTGGCGCGAAGGCGCCTCAATATCTCACATATTTCCTATTCTAGTGGGATAAACTAGTAATACAAAAACTCCAATCGTGAGGCTTCCTAAGATGAAAACGCCCTACAGTGCGTGAATTCTCATTTGTAAACACTGAACGATGATTCTTTTCATGGCGCTTAAGGTTTTTAACTTAATACATGTGCAGATATTCTACAAGTGAAGCAATTAGCAGCTAACGCCCTTTAGGTAGGTTGAATGCTCAATAATAACCAAGACACTAAGTCGGAGTACCAGATATAAACATTGCGCAGCTTCCTGTTAACACTAGGAGTCTTTTAACCACAGGTGCACATGAACAATGGGACTACATGCTGAAGTCATTTTTTTCCTGCACCTTTTGCTGCTCGGTCCAAGATTTACGTATTGCGCTATCTATTGAGAACTGAAAGCCGAAGACCCAACTGCTATTCCTTGCAGCTAACTATGGCTTCGAGACCATTTGCCTCCTTCCACCTCCTTGTAAAGCTTGTTTTGCTGACATCAAGTAAGTGAAATAACTTTGAAAATTTTACGAGATACAGCTATGTGGGCTGGAAGCCGCAGGGTACCAAAAAGTGTTTAGAAACTGTGAAGTACGGATTTCAGGAAGGCCGTCTCTTAATTTTGCTTTGCTCTAACGAAAAAGAAAACGCTTTTGCGATTTTGATGTTTTAGTGCAGTAATGTTTTCCGGCCTAATGCCATATGTATGGGTAGTTGAAATACCGATACCTATAATTGTATTCTTCCTGCTCCACCGATGTCCCTCTAGGTATTCGTAGATTACGATGACATGTAAGTGACACTACTGAGCAGTAATCTATATATGAAACTAAGGTAATAGCAGGCATCCAATCTATAATGTCAATGTGATCTATCGAAGCCATTATTGTTCCGGTGCATTGCTTTTTATAATTACCCATTTGGAGTTCCGTAAATATAACCCTGAGCGTCCTAGATGCTGCAAGTGGATGATTATATATGGAATGCATATATAACGTAGTGCACTTAGTAAACAAAGGCTCAATAATTTCTTCTTTTTGCTAACTAATTAAATATAAGATCACTGGTGTTCCTCACCTAAAGTGGTAGATAAGAGTAGTTGTTTTTTTTAATGGCAATGGCATCTTTTTAACGAAAACATTCTACATTGACAAACTTAGAGCACAGGAGGGTACGCAAGCAGAAAATACTAAACACATGCAACTATACGTTTTTTTGCAGTATGGTTATCGCACGTGCTGGAATCGAAGGTATACTCGCCAGAAGAAAGTCTGCGTGGTTTTGTAAGCACGTGGCATGGATCTACGGGCATAATTGAGCCCCGTATGGCTTTATCGGCATCTAGAAGTTATCGGCGACGTTATTATGGTATACCGGGAGGTACGAGCAATCTTTAATATACCCTTGTCTTCAATCATACTTACAGTTTTGTAGAAAGAGGTGAATAAGCAAGTGAAATCAGACATCCACCTATTCGTAGCATATGCTGCAAAAGGAATCCGTAGGGGTTCTTCGAAAGAGAAGATTTCCCGTTGAAGAAAAATTCCTCCTGGTCTGAGAGTCGAGCCCGGGACCACCGCCTTTCCGGGGCAGCCGCTCTAGCATCTTAGTAAACCACGCAGCTAGCAGATGGCAATGCAAAGTCGAATTTGTCAACAACTCGAAGACAAGCGTTTGACGTAATAATTCTGCGGAAAGCCGCGAGGTGGACAAAATTATTTATTAAGGGACGTCAGACACCCACCCAATTGCACCTATTGCTACAAAAGAAACCGATACAGGTCCCTCGAAGGAAAACCGTCGCGGTGGAAGAAAAATTCTGATACCTTCGATCAGATGGTATAGCGGTTGCATCGGGAAGGCGGTGGTCCCGGGTTAGAGTCTCGGACCCGGACGAATTTTTCTTCAACCGCCATGCTTTCTTGTTTTGAGAAATCCTTATGGGTTTTGTTTCTAGCAATTGCTACGAATGGATGGATGTCTCATTTCTCTTAATTTCTTCTCTCCAGCTTGCGGCTTTCCACAGAACTATTCGTCAAACTCCTGCATTTGCTTCAAGTTGTTGACAAATTCGACTTCGCCTTGCCTTTTGCTTGCCGTCTGGCTAGCTCAGATGCTAGAGTGACCGCCCCGCAACGGCGGTGGTCCAAGGTGCGAGTGCCGCTCCAGGACGAATTTTTATTCAACCGCGAGGCTTGTTTTTGAGAAACCTCGATGGGTTTCCTTCGTAGCAATAGCTGCAAATAGGTGAATATCAAACTTCTCTGAATTAATTCATTCTCTCTAGCTTGCGGGTTTCCGCATAACTATTACGACAAACTCCTGCCTTTGCTTCAAATTGTTGACAAATTCGACTTCGCATTGCCCTCTGCTAGCCGCCTGGTTACCTCAGGTGCTAGAGCGGCTGCCCCAGAAAAGTGGTGGTCCCAGGTTCGAGTCCCGGACCAGGACGAATTTTTCTGAAACCACGTGGCTTTTTTTCGACGAAGCCATATGTGTTCTCTTTTTAGGAATTGCTACGAATTAGTGGATGTCACATTCATCTTAATTAATTACTTCTCTCCACCTTTCGGGTTTCCGCAGAACTATTGGATAAGAACAGGTGCTCAAAATAAAACAAGAAACTTGCATACAATAATTCAAACCATTTGAGCAACGCACGTTTCCGCGTTCTTTGCTATCAGTGATGATTTAATTAACAATTGAGAACTACTGTGTGCAATCGGTTCATTTATTTTCCCCATTTCGTGCACTAGCAATTAAAAAAAATGAGACATATTTTATGTGAATCGTGGTCTCTCGTAAGTGTCTCACACGCAACAAAATCTGTTTCACAATTTGAATCTAGTTCTTAATGACACATCAAATACGAACTTACTTGCGTTCCCGAGCAAAACAATAGTCTTACGTCTTCCGTCTTGACTATAATTACCATGGACTCAAATGCATATTTCAGAGGCAACTTCTGCTTTTTATCTTACTAATCACGACCTGTTTTCTGAATAGAGGTGTTTATGCAACTGCAGCTTTAAGTCATAGACGACTGGCAGTTACTTTTTGATAACTCCATGAATGTACTGCGTGAAAGTAAACCTAAAGGTAAAATAGTTTGGGGAGATCTTCGTTGTATGCTGCAAAACACATGAGCGCACCAAGAAATTAAATTTAGACAAATGCATTGACCGCGATCCTTCCCTCTAGCTACAACATATATTATTAAGCATGAAATGCTTTTAGCTCGCATTGTCGACGACCTTCAGCTCACCTTGAAACTAAAGCCACAGCCATTATCCGGGCGTTCAAACGAGAAAACCTGGGCAAGTTGCGAGAACAACACAAGATCACGCGAGCAAGCCGTCAAAAGTTAAAGGAGTGCGCTCTCTGGCCCACTAGATTTTGTATAAAACCACATTACATAGGCTAGTTACGGCGCAAGTGAGTTAAAAAAATATTGCATTAGAGCTCTTGTTGATGTTTATGGTTTGAAGGTTTATTTACCATAAACAACATTTACAATTGGAAAGGACACACTTTCGGGATCTAACAAATTCGTTCAAAGGTCCCACAATAGGAATGAAGCTTTAACTTTTACTGCACTCAAGTTTTATATACCATTTCCAATGGCGACGTTCAAAAGGCGCATACAAGGCACCATACACTTCATCGTCATCTTCACCGATAAGACAGACGCCAGTGGTCCATGAGTTCCGCGACGCGGGCTTCGCGTCGCCTTGAAAGATGGTGCCACGCTGTGTGGCTCCTCCTTTAGGCGATTTTCTTCAAGCTCTGCAGTGCGCTCGGTCGTGTTGCCTTCAGCTTGTTGCCTTCGTTCTGCTGGTCAGCATCCATATGGACTAACGCACAGTATGGCGTGGTGTGGTGGTGTGTGCCGTTCCGAACATGCACTGCACTCATTTCATGACTGTGGCTAATGCCATCGCCAACCATTCTGTCTTGCCGGTTGCCATTTCATTCTTACACCTACTATCGATTATTGTAGAGCCAGAAATGTTTATACTTCATTGTTACGACAGCAGAAGTGACTGCAGCAGGCGCTTGTAAAGTTTGATTGCAGTTCATCCCGCGTACCTCTCATTAACACGAAGAAGACATGCTCCCTAGACCAACAGAAACCAAAATTGTTAGGTCTATTTAGCTCGAACCAGTAGCTGCAACTGCTGAAAAGGATTACTGTTACTCACGCGTTCTAAATCATTGCGAAACTTCTTTTTTTTATTTCTCGAGGATTTGAGACGCATGGTGTGTAGCATAGACGAAAATAAAGCAGTACATACAAAGCTATCGTGCAGAAACTGCAGTAATGCCATGTAAATTTATTGTCTGTGGCGAAATCGGTGACGTTTCCGATCGAGCAACGAACGCGAACTAAGTCTCCAGCTGTTGGGGCAACGTCAAAAGGTCGTAACCTTCTTTAAACGTGCCTTTTGAATAAATATTTATATCTGCATGCATACTATAGAGATCTACAAACAGTGCTTAAATGCCATCGATATTCAGGCATGGTTGGAAGACATTCACAGCGCAATATCCGCTATATTCAGTGTTGTACGCATGTTTGGCAACATATTCGCAGAGATTTTGTTGGCGTTAAGTGGACTTCTTCCTCCCTTAGATAAGGGGCAAATCCTGTTTTCAAATTGTTTGATAGTCGATATGTTAGGCATTACAACCGATATATACGCGTTCTCCTTTCATGATATATAATTCGGCTGATTGTTTGTTTATGCTCCGAGACTTCTCTGCTTGAGGATGCAACACAGAAGTAGAGCCTTATGTTGTAGCCGAAGAAGTAAAAGCATTTTTTTTGTTAGGAATAATCTCACTGAAATGGGCAGAAAATCAATGCTCCCGCATTTGCTAGCGAAACTAGTAAAAAAAAAGCACAAAGACCAGTATCGGTTTGCAAAGCCAACCCTGCAGGTCACATGTGATTTTCTATAAAAGCAACACAAGCAAGCGCGCATACAAGTTTGTCTAATTGTGTTAGCCCAATAAACAAAAGTATTGCCGTTGAAGGTTTCGTATTCCTCCTGGCCAGATAGCTTCGCCCAGATTCATATTTCTATTACTGCGGCACCTAAGGTGGGTGAATCATTAGTAGGGCTGCCTGCTACATTGATCTATTGCCGATTTTGTAACAGAACAGCAATTTCGCTTTCCTTTTCTTTCTTGGCTGAGGGCTGTGAGCAGCAATTATCCATATATTTGGTATAAATGAGACTGACGGATGGTATATGTAGCAAATTATGCCAGTTAGGGGTACCCTCATGCTTATGTGTCGTATATCGCTTGACCAATCCGTACGAAAAGAGGAGCGGTTGCACGTTTTTATCTAAAATGCCGCAGTCAGTAGATTCGTTTCAAATGGTGTGAGACATGGAGGAGGCAGCGAGGGAATGATTATCACGCTATAATCGTCACACCCACGCCTCCAACCTACTTGAATCTTTCTACTTTACTAAATTTCCACTCATAATTTGAGTATCCCATTACTACGTCTCCGTTTTCAAAACAGTGTTATTCCGCCTGCCTACTGTTCGTAGTCACTTTTAAATGAAATTAGATAAGTTCTCAATATCACTAAGAAAACCTTAGGGTATGTATAATGTGTTGTCTACGAGCAAATATGCGTTTACGAAAAGGTTGATAGAGTCACGCCTGCATGGTTCTGATTGCAACATATAGTGTAACAATAATAACAAGGTGACACTGCAGAGCTACTCTGTCAAAACAAGCTTATTATTCCAGGGTTAAATAGAACCTGGCACTCTATGGCGCAAATCAGAAAAAAATTAGGTTGCTGGTGTACATGAGCTTACTGATTTATGGTAGTGTTGTGAGTAACGGTTGTGAGTAAGCGCGCGTGTATCTACCTTCTCTGCGTGTTTGTCTATTGTGCGCGCTGCAAATTTTAGAATGACACTTACAATCTCGCCCAACTATCAAGTCTGCTGCAGTGTTCCTAGCAAACAACGTCAAGGAGAGACATTCCAGCTACACATTATGTTCTTACGGCAAAGGGTCAATATTGAGGTTTACTGTGTTCCTTAAGCCGTAAACTTTTTATAAACTAAAGTAGTGTTGCTGTATTGTAAATTAGACTATAAAGCCGGATAAGAAGCGTAACATTGCCCTCACCAGATTTATAAGCATCAACATGTTTCCAAGAAGCGTGCAGATCTGAAACAAAGGAACAGCTAATGGTGAGTTCGTCGAAGTACGAGAAATTAACCTTTTTCTTGCATGTTCCACAATATTTATGAATTGTCATTTTATTTTAAACAAAACGTAAGAAATGCTATGCTGCTCCGAGGTATTTTTCAAGAATGAACTGATCGCACATAAATCTTTGTTGGTCAACCAATTCCAATCAAATTTTTCTTGTTATTACTCAATTTAGTGTCTCCTCATTGCAAGATGGAATGTACAAAAGGGAGAAAATCTCTTTGTTTTACCAGCCCAGGATGGAAGTCTTGCATGTGCGCCTGCGGTAAGGATATCACGATATCAAATTCTCCACTGGATTGCTAAAACATTTCGACAAAACCCATCTCACGATGACTGTCAACGGGAATGCGCTTAGCATTGAATTAATACAGCGACACTTAGAAGTGTTTCCTCCAATGCCGCAGATCCAGTGGCACATACACAGTAACTCAAGTTGGTGAGAGGTTCACGGCACATATCTATTGATTTGTGGCTATACTGTTAAAGGATAGGGTTGCTGTCTTTGACGAACCTGTGTGACGCCGGTTGCATTGCTCCCAGCATTGGATAAGTTTAAAGCACCTTTTTATGGTTGTAGAGGGGCACGCACCTACTGGTGTGGTAACACGCAGTCAGCCAAGATGGCAAGAAAACGGTTAGACAGACAGACAGACAGACAGACAGACAGACAGACAGACAGACAGACAGACAGACAGACAGACAGACAGACAGACAGACAGACAGACAGACAGACAGACAGACAGACAGACAGACAGACAGACAGACAGACAGACAGACAGACAGACAGACAGACAGACAGACAGACAGACAGACAGACAGACAGACAGACAGACAGACAGACAGACAGACAGACAGACAGACAGACAGACAGACAGACAGACAGACAGACAGACAGACAGACAGACAGACAGACAGACAGACAGACAGACAGACAGACAGACAGACAGACAGACAGACAGACAGACAGACAGACAGACAGACAGACAGACAGACAGACAGACAGACAGACAGACAGACAGACAGACAGACAGACAGACAGACAGACAGACAGACAGACAGACAGACAGACAGACAGACAGACAGACAGACAGACAGACAGACAGACAGACAGACAGACAGACAGACAGACAGACAGACAGACAGACAGACAGACAGACAGACAGACAGACAGACAGACAGACAGACAGACAGACAGACAGACAGACAGACAGACAGACAGACAGACAGACAGACAGACAGACAGACAGACAGACAGACAGACAGACAGACAGACAGACAGACAGACAGACAGACAGACAGACAGACAGACAGACAGACAGACAGACAGACAGACAGACAGACAGACAGACAGACAGACAGACAGACAGACAGACAGACAGACAGACAGACAGACAGACAGACAGACAGACAGACAGACAGACAGACAGACAGACAGACAGACAGACAGACAGACAGACAGACAGACAGACAGACAGACAGACAGACAGACAGACAGACAGACAGACAGACAGACAGACAGACAGACAGACAGACAGACAGACAGACAGACAGACAGACAGACAGACAGACAGACAGACAGACAGACAGACAGACAGACAGACAGACAGACAGACAGACAGACAGACAGACAGACAGACAGACAGACAGACAGACAGACAGACAGACAGACAGACAGACAGACAGACAGACAGACAGACAGACAGACAGACAGACAGACAGACAGACAGACAGACAGACAGACAGACAGACAGACAGACAGACAGACAGACAGACAGACAGACAGACAGACAGACAGACAGACAGACAGACAGACAGACAGACAGACAGACAGACAGACAGACAGACAGACAGACAGACAGACAGACAGACAGACAGACAGACAGACAGACAGACAGACAGACAGACAGACAGACAGACAGACAGACAGACAGACAGACAGACAGACAGACAGACAGACAGACAGACAGACAGACAGACAGACAGACAGACAGACAGACAGACAGACAGACAGACAGACAGACAGACAGACAGACAGACAGACAGACAGACAGACAGACAGACAGACAGACAGACAGACAGACAGACAGACAGACAGACAGACAGACAGACAGACAGACAGACAGACAGACAGACAGACAGACAGACAGACAGACAGACAGACAGACAGACAGACAGACAGACAGACAGACAGACAGACAGACAGACAGACAGACAGACAGACAGACAGACAGACAGACAGACAGACAGACAGACAGACAGACAGACAGACAGACAGACAGACAGACAGACAGACAGACAGACAGACAGACAGACAGACAGACAGACAGACAGACAGACAGACAGACAGACAGACAGACAGACAGACAGACAGACAGACAGACAGACAGACAGACAGACAGACAGACAGACAGACAGACAGACAGACAGACAGACAGACAGACAGACAGACAGACAGACAGACAGACAGACAGACAGACAGACAGACAGACAGACAGACAGACAGACAGACAGACAGACAGACAGACAGACAGACAGACAGACAGACAGACAGACAGACAGACAGACAGACAGACAGACAGACAGACAGACAGACAGACAGACAGACAGACAGACAGACAGACAGACAGACAGACAGACAGACAGACAGACAGACAGACAGACAGACAGACAGACAGACAGACAGACAGACAGACAGACAGACAGACAGACAGACAGACAGACAGACAGACAGACAGACAGACAGACAGACAGACAGACAGACAGACAGACAGACAGACAGACAGACAGACAGACAGACAGACAGACAGACAGACAGACAGACAGACAGACAGACAGACAGACAGACAGACAGACAGACAGACAGACAGACAGACAGACAGACAGACAGACAGACAGACAGACAGACAGACAGACAGACAGACAGACAGACAGACAGACAGACAGACAGACAGACAGACAGACAGACAGACAGACAGACAGACAGACAGACAGACAGACAGACAGACAGACAGACAGACAGACAGATAGATAGATAGATAGATAGATAGATAGATAGATAGATAGATAGATAGATAGATAGATAGATAGATAGATAGATAGATATCCCTCGACAAGTACGGGAAGTACCCTAATAATGATACCGTAATGATATAGATACAAACTTAGCTCCCGGGAAGTGGATGAAGTAATCTAAGGATGCTTACGAAATGCTCATATGCTCATTTTTTCGGTATATAGATGGGAAGCTTGGTTTCGACTTGTACCAAGGTTTACCATTATGCTTTAAGGAGTGCAACTCATGCCATTTGCTCGTTGAACCACTGAGGAATTGTCGCATGTTGAAGACCGAGTCTTTGTAAGACAGCCACCCATTTTATTATGGTGCCGCGCCACAAAAGTGATCCATCGTTCTGGGTTGTCATGCAACCTGTCAAAAACTTCTCGCTGTAATATTTCAAGAGCATTTTTCTCTTGTGAAATAAATCACACAGCGGAACTTCCGACCTAGGATCTTTTGTGAAAAGTGCGGTTGTTGCATTGTTATGGCGTCAAAGATTGTTTATGTCTCGTCATATAAGGCCACACTCCGGACCGGTCATTCGAGTACCAGCTGGTTTAAGAGGGCCAATCCACATTCACCTTCCCCGAATCTAATTTAACAAGCTCCTCGGGCTGCCCAGAAGCTCGATCGAGGACAAGATCATGGAGCTAACCTGGCGTTGTGTACACAGCGAGGTCGACGGAAGACTCATCTTATTGTTGTTAGTCTTTGAATTTTATAGCTGCATTCGTTGCACCTCTCGACGAAGGAATTCACCCACATCTCCGTTCCCTCGTCGATAGCGCGTAAATATCTAACAAGCCCGCACATATCAAATAAATCAAACAAGCGTCATGTAACCATTTTCAAACTTTGTAATCTTGTAGCTCCCTCTCCCTCCTATGTTCGCGGACTTCTTTTTCTGCTTGCTTCACGCATTCAAAAGCTATGTTAAAAGAACGAATATAATACGTAGATATGAAAACATAGTTATAAAGGGTGAAGTTTATTAAGCGCATAAGCTAAACATACAAGAAATGCAGCTTATATATATTGGAAAGTTTAGACGCTAACTCCTCAAAACAGAGAAACTTGCTGAAAAACTCTAAAGATAAGAAGAAACCTTGAATAATAACAGCGGCTATAAGCTTTCCAAGACAACGTTTTATCCTGCATTACTGAGATAATATTGTTTATTTTGGATGTAAAACCACAAACGACGCCTTGCCCTAGGAAATTCTATTTTGAGTGGCAAGGTGTTATTGGCTTTCTTGGCTTCTTGGTAATGGTAAGACTTCAAAACATCGTTGAAACATAACTGAGGGTGCAAATGTGAACACACAAATGATAATATATGCGTTGTAAGCGAGGTTTTTTTTTCCTTCAGCCTCTTTCAATCCGGCCTTCCCGTTGGCACGAAGTATACACAACAATGCAAAGATAGCGTAACATATACAGCACGCAATTTTAAAAAATGGAGCCGTTAGACTCTTAGTAAGAGCAGCGTGTTTTTTCTTTGTTTCCTGAAGAGCGTTTGGCAATAGCACATCAAGTTTAACCAGGTTTTTTAGTATTCTAGTGAGCTACAATTACGTCTAATTTATATCCTACTTTCTCGACGACGTAGTAAGAGATGCTACACTAGCACACAATATGAACATCATTTGTGTTCGTTTTCTCAACGCTATTGCGGTTAACGCGGCAAAGTGCCTTTTCAGGTGCGTTAGATACAATGTGACATCGTGAATATCCCTTGTAAACCGGTAGAGCATACAGGGCCATACATTGCTAACTGATGCGACTTTCTTTGCTAGCGAGAGTCAGTGCTATCGGCGGCTGGTGTTACTTAGGGCGAAAATGACGAAAAATCAAGGCGCATGAATATCTCGAACTGACAGGCTGATGTGCTATATCAAACAATTTATTTATTCAAAATGTAAAATTCAAAAAGTCGTTAATACCTCTTTCCAGAACTTGGTCATAGCACGAAAGTGACCCCTATATTCTAGGCAACATTCCGAGCACTGATCAAAAGTGAAAAATGGGGCGAGTTGGTATGGAAGCAAGGCTAAATTCAGGGCACGAACTACTGAGACAAGCTAAAACACAAACGCCGTGTCATCTCCTTCCTTGTGCCTTAGCGTGGGTGCCAGTAGTTCGCACTCTGAACTTGGCCACTGAAAGCGTTGTTGCACATACACTTGTACAAGTAAATAAATACACACAGTATTCCATTATTTACAGCTTTACTCAAAGGGTGAACCAATAGCAGTGATGGCAATTACTTGAGGTCAATGCTGCTGCGCAGCGTAAACAGTAACTTGGAGGCTACCAGGGATCTTAAGTATATACGACGCAACGTTGAGGGCGTTATATGTCGCGAAACTTTGTGGTTAAAAGGTTTCGTCACATCGCGCCCTCGTGACCCTACGAGTGTTCAATGGTTAGCAGAAACACTAACACGACGTGAAACCCGGTGGCGCCGCAGATTAGTGACAGTTGTCGGGTTAACCTTGCAAACGTTACCACTTTTAAAAAACCTATGGTTCTCCAAGCTGCCTTGTTTTTTACAGAATTACACACTGAAAACATAAACCATACCTAAATATGATCCCTCCAAGAAATATAGGCCACGAAGAGCACAATGCCTTTTATAAAGACATTTCTAACGTTTGTGGGCCTAACTTTACAGTCGTTACGTAGGTGTGAAACAAAAAATATGCATTGCCACAACGTACATTTGCGTGATGGTGATTCCGTGACGTACGTCCATGGGGCAGATCTTCGCTGGAACCCAGGAGAGAAGTTAATTAATTGAAACAGGAAAAAATAGCATTCAGGCCGCTAATAAAAAGTTGTGTCCACATGTGCGTTTAGTCAGCGTTGAAAATCAGTTTGAGAGGTGTATGCAATCCAGGTCTCTTGTTTTTCTTTATAACATGTGTGTGCGAAAGATTATACAAGGGCATTAAAAAGATAATTATAGATGACGAGCCCCGAAATGTAAAAGCTACAAGTAATAGATGATATGCATAAGATGTCACACGAACGTAAGGAACCTCACCTGCTTCTGTGATAAATATGGATTTTATACTGTGTCTACCCACGTTTTAGGGATTTCGTGTAAATTGACTAAAGAGGAGGAAAATACCCAGCCTTAGGAGGTGAAGGTAGAATATGCCAAATTCAAGAATAACGTAGTATAGTAATTATCATTGCTTTGCACTATCATACGCGTATGACAATAAAAACTCACATGAACACAACCTGAATATAAACAACCTGTACTACTATTTAAGGTCATTCTAGTGCACGCCATTTCGTATAAAACCAGGTTTCTGAGGAAATCCTGCTGTTATTAGGTGAGGAATAAGGAGAACACACATAAAGGAGTAAATATTGCTTTAGTAAAACCACAATTGTTTTAAAAAAAAGAAACCTTCTACTAAGTGCCCCTCAATTTTGGGCAGCCACCGACAGCCACTATACCTGCTATTCGTACTATTCAGCCACTAAGCCATAGCGTTGAATATTTGTAATATCTTATGGCTCAAAAAAAGACAGTCGCCAGAACACGATAATGAATACTGTGCCTATGGTCTTAGCAAGATTTATTTAACAGATTACTTTAGCCAAACACCCTATGTTTCAAGCCCCAAACAGGTTTCTGTACACAAGCCTATCCGTATTTTAAAAACTTCAGTCCCTACATTTTGCTAGGCAGGAATCATTTTTGTTTGGATAATGAATGTGCTTGTCGACATGATAAAGTGGAACCTCATTTTTCATTCAAGTATTTTCTTTAATTCTCATCTAGAATATCAGCTGCCAGTTTTACATGAGAGTTTCTCCATTCATGTATTTCAAACATTGTTTGCGCCTTCATTTTGAGGTCTTTTTTTGCTTGCTGGTGGACCGCGCCCGGGCTGCGGCATTAGCCAACGGCTTTCTGGACTAAGAGAGCCACCCACCTAGGGCGAAGAAAGAACACCTTCTCGCTGTTTCACACAATAAATGTTCATTCCTCCTCCGTCTACCTCTTTCCTGAAGTTGGAGCTCCTAGGTTTCATACTAGCATTCATTGCGGGCTCATGGACGCACATTCATGTGAAACCCGCACTTCTTATTTGTCTAGCCGAATCCCAGCAGTATAGTAAAATTGCTACTTGCATCAAGACTATAAACAACAGCCTTCTTGACCTTATTGTTGCTGCAGAATTGGTTGCCTCCAGGGACACTTTCAGTGGTCCAACAGGGGATAGTCACTTGAAGCAAGGTCAGGATTGTACTGTGTTTTCAGCAGTAACTTTCAGCTACGATATCACCCATTGCTCATTGAGTGAGGGGTGGGGCGTATGACGTGCGGTAGGAAAACGACATGCTGATCACAGGAGATGGTTCCTTTCCGAGGGCAGCGTAAAAAAGACAGCAGAGCCCCACAGAGCAGTTGGTGTTGATAGTTTCACTGCTGGAAAGGAATCACAGAAATAATGCCGCGCTCGTCCAACGAACAATGTTAAGCATTAATTTCCCATAGTACTAAGCCATTAGAAGCTTCGATAGTGCGCAGTTTTTGTGTCTGAGCTCATTCGAAGTCATATTTTTTGAAATATGGCGTTATATATGGAGGCGACATTTTGTAGCAGATAATTTTTCCTTCTAGTACTGCTTTTGGCGTCGTTGTCAAATCGCTGCTTGGGCTATGTGAATGTTTTTGGCCGCTTTTTCTGGACGAAGGCGGCAGGTTTTCTACACAAGCCATGCGTGATAACTTAGCAGAGCATACTCTTCACGAAAAACTGTTTTGATTGTCCCCTGGGAGGTATGCGTCAGATCCGAAAGCTATGAAAATGCTATTGTTTCTCGCACAATTCTTTTTGTAAAGAGTACGATGTGCTCCATGGCAAATACATTCCTTGCTTGTATTAGCGGGCTTTGTAGCCCACTTCTTTAGGTCAGGTGGCTGTGAAAAGGCACAGCTCGGAAATTACTGGCCTGTCACAATATCTATTAGAGGCATGCTGAGCAGCAGAAAAGTTAGACATTGGCTATCACGAACGTTCTCTACACAGCAATGGCCTCTTAGCGGCCTTGTAATGCACTGCCTTCAGTTAATATCTAGCAGTATCAAATCAATTTGCGTGACTGAAATATTGCGCCACTGATAATTTCCTGGCCCACATATTGAGCTCAAAATATGACACTAACCTAAGTCCCCGTATGACCTTTGATCACAAGAAGCTTTAAAACTATACATTGTTCCACCCCTTCCTACTTCAGCAGCGGTCACATAATTCTCTCCGATCCTCTTAACATATAAGCGTTTCCTGCGATCCGACAAAAAAGCACAACGTCATGATTGCCTTTCCGAATACTGACGCCCAGGTGATGCCACTGGGTTGATCTATGTGCATTCTGAGCTCGTGTTTAGCCTTTCGTTCTCCTTACTTTCAGCTGCTTCTGAGGTAGAGTGCCAGGATTTCATATTTTCCATGAACAACAATAAGTTGCTCTTCAAGTTTGCAGAACATCTGATGTGTATAATCAAAATAACTTTGTTTGAAAGTTTTTCTGTTCTTGGTCTCAATCTTAGGTGTTGCGTTAGCCTAGAAAGGCCTATTTCTGCCTAAATGAAATGGAAAGCGACATTTAGCAAAAAAAGTTAAAATATATTCTAAACTTGCCATCTTAAACAACCGAAGGGTAGGTAAAGGCAACACAGCGGGAGTTGTTGATGTTAAGAATAACTTTTTTGTAGCAGAAAAATTACACTGCTGCCTCAAAGTCGAAAACTGAAGCATCGATTTAGCTCTCAGCTGATGGAGGCTCTAAATGTTAGCCACATTACTTTCCTATTGCAACAGCTACGTAATTGGAAGAGACGCCTTTCATATCTGTTTCCAATAGCAATGATCTGCAGATAACACTGCAAATAAAGACAGTAGTTACCGCAACACGGAATGTAGAAGTACGCCGAAATAGATATTGGTAACTTTGAGCTATGGGCCGGTAAGAAAAACAAACACCTTTATTAAAAATCACCTTCTGGGAAATCGGCAATCTATTTAGGCTCTGCTTGTACCCATATGGGCCTAGTCGCACAAAAATTAACACAAAATTGATGAAATATGACTAAAGCGCTCTGCATAATGCTGCTAAAGTGTTCGTTGGAGCAGGATTTGACCACACTGATCATTTTGCACTTATATAGCTGAATTTATGATGATTCATACTATTCCGCACATTAAACACTTTCCCATATACCCTTAAATGATTTCTACAAAGGCGGCCATGACATGGTCAGTGCGCTTGGCAGAGGGTGCCTAGTACAAGAATTTGCTTTGGCGGGAGCGTACATTTAACAGGTGTGTTCAAATAATACTGCTTCTTGTCTGAAAAATATCGGTTAAGAAGTAAGATTTTTGGAAATATATAACAGCAAAAGATGTTATTTGAAAATAGGAACGCGAGTAGGACTGTCTGACTTCCCAAGAAGGCGCATGTGCCCCCCCCCCTTGTTTTGGGAACATTAGTTTAAAAAAACTGCAAATATGTAAATGCAAAATTATTATACAGAAAAACTGGCTACTGCAACGTATATGAATAGCTTGTGGTAAATTGTGTTCTAGCTGTGTAATTTCTCGGGAGTACTTTTAAGCATTACTTTAAGGAGATAGAGCATGAACTTAAACTTGAGATAAATATTTCTGCCGAATAGTGCCCAATTTCAGGCAACATTCCAAATTCTGGCACGTGAAATAAAAGATGAACTATCGCACACAAGTACTTATTATAAATGATGTTTCGGTGATGTTTTAAATAAAAGAAGTTCAAGTTTGCTATTCATTCTGGGGCAAGGAATCTACAATTTGTAGTCGGATATGGTGGTTAAGAAATGCACATTTGTCGTTCTAAAATGATCGAGCTTATTCTTGCAGTGCCGCCCTATGATCCATGCCCGCCAGTTGGAAGGAATGCATGTGCCACTGGCGTCGGCTTCAAAACGAAATCTACCTAGGATATGTGCCTATGCACATGTGGTAAGTGGGGAGCTTACTCACCTGCAGATATAAATACACCATGGTACACATTAATAGATGGTGTTGAAACAAAAGATTTGGACGAAGTTTAAAGAAATATTTACTTTACGTGTCGCCCCACTTGTACAGCGTCAAAATATAGCATTTCGCAAAAAGATGGATTTATATTTATAATGCGGTGGAGGCCTACATAAAAGAATCATGCTGCGGCACATGTGACACAAAAGAAGTTTGAACAAAGCAGGAGAGTGGTAATATCAAAATATCTTACAAATGTCTATGTCGAGCACTATATCGGTAAGTAGAACGAAGATTCCCGTGACCAATTCGTAAGTAACACTGTGTTTTTTACTGGGTGCGGCGGCACATAAGTGCGCAGAGGGTAATTTTTAAAGAAGGTGATGCGCACAATTGTGCCTTCGAATATAAGATATACGTTAGGAGCAGGAATTACAAGTGTGGTCGGCGGTCATCGAATAAGGGGCTGGTGTTTGTTTATGCCCGTAATAAAGCATGTGGCATTAATGTTGCGAGAAGCGCTCGAGGTGACGATGGAAATTCTGGAACGTGGTATCTACTTGGTTTTCTAATTGCTTATCTACTTCCTTATTTTTGTCGCTGCATGCACTGAAATTTGCCGTACCTTCCAGAAATAAATATGATGTCCATCAAAGATGCACCATCAATATCGCGAGCATGTAATTACACGATAAAAGAAACAAGGTTGCAAATCGGTGCATAGATAAGCAGTGCTCGAGCCTGTATAGAACGGGTATGGTTCAAGCTCTCGCACCACATGAAAAACAATTGCCCCGATGCTCTAAATCAATGGCAGCAGTGGCTCCAATCATGCAGACACACAAGAAGGTATACGCAATAAAGAGCACATGTACTGTCGACATACCTGCTAACGTGAATAAAATAGCCTCAACTTCAATAAGGAGACGACATTAGGTCATGTGTGGCGTTGCTGTGACTGCCTCCCTCCACTAGAAATGAATTTTTATAGTCGAGCGCTCCCAACACTTTGAATAAACATATATACGTGTGTGAAATATTGAAAATCGTAGAAGACAATTCAACTGTTGCGAAAACTGAAGCTATTATTTTCTTTTTACAGATAGCAATGGAGTCAAAACTTGATCACGCTGACCTGGGCTCCTTTCACGCATATATACCTGAGCCGTCAACACACCATTGATTCAATATCCTACATAATAAAGTTATGAGCTATGTGCGCTCAACACACTTCAAAATTCAGAAATTTTACAGTCTTTACTTATCCTAGTGCTCTTTCTACATAGCACATGTTATCGATTACAAGGCAAGTTACTGAAATCAATTGTAGGAAAAAAAAATTATACAGATCCCATATACTGTGGGAATCGATGTAAGGGAAGCTTTCCGTGCTGCTTCGATTGACTATAGTTAGCGGTGATATTGACGACAACAGCCTAATTTCTTCTACGTTAGGCTAACACGAGAGTGGTGAGTTGATGTTTGTTTCCGTGATACACAGACCACACAGGGACAGGTGTTTGCTCGAGGGGTTGTTGCGGGTCTTATTTTATACCTTCTTAGAGGGTTGAGCGTTCTCATTTGCTCGCATTATACATTGCATTGTGGCAGAAGTAATAAACTTATATTGGATTTTTGGGCTGTACGTTACAAAATCACACTCGGATTACGAAACAAGCCGCAGCGACGGACTCCGCATTAATTTTGACACCGTGATGTTCTTTAACACGTTCCAAAATCTAAATGCACGTGCGTTTTCAATTACGCCCGCGTCGAAATGCGCCTGCCCCGATAGGGATCAAGTCCACGACCTCTAGCAATGTCATAGCAGCAAAGCTAACGCTACGGCCACAGACGTGTTCATTTGAAATGTCGACCACTTCCGTAGTGTTTCCTGGACCCTGCGGTGCGCTTTAATTAATGCGGCTCTGCTTCCGCACGCCCTGCGGAAGTTGCCCACTTGACATATTTGCAAGGCGGTAATTTGCAGAAATGGCAGCAACGTACTGTACCGTAGCTTGAACTTGAGCATAACCTGTTTCCCCGCAACCGCTGTCGTATAGCAGTGGGGTTTGCTTGCCTTCTTTCGTCTCCTCCCCCCTCTCTTATATTTCAACTGTCTCTTCTAGCTCCCCTTCTGCTCTGTACAGTACTTTACCCCTCCCCTGTTGCCTAGCACGTCAGTAGAAAGGGAAGCGCTGCACTTTGTGCAAGACTTCTGAGGGGAGTCACGGATAATTACAACTGTGAAGCGGCTAACGTGGCGACGGCCACGCAGCTCCAGAGGGAAGTACTAGTGCAACCCGACCAGCACTTTCTGCTACACATTCCAGCGAACAGCACGCAACGGTGACATTTGTCTGGATTTATCATCCTATATGGCAAGACGTTTGATGGTCTGCCACGAAGAATCCATTCCGTGAAAATTCGCAGAGTCGTAGAGAGGTGATAGGAAGGCCCACTAGAGTGTTTATATATATATATATATATATATATATATATATATATATATATATATATATATATATATATATATATATATATATATATATATATATATATATATGTATATACATAATATTAGGGCAGTTTCAGACCAGCCTCAGATTTAGTTCGCTTGTCGAAGAAGCAGGATGTGTGTAGAGGGAACTTCTGCACACCGTTTTAAACAATGGTGAATACGGTTTGAATCGTGAATCTGGAAACTTTTTTCTCCCATTTATGGCCTAATGGCTGTTAAATCTTATAGTCGACATTGCAAAGGAATATGAGATGCTATCCCTGCCTTTTCTGCAATTTAGTAGCGCCGCTGTTTCAGAAAAAAAAGCAGGGTGTACTCTTTATGTAGCGTGGCTTGCAGACTCTAGTCTGTGACCTTCTTTACACACCTTAAGCACAAAGAAGCTAAGACAGGGCAAAAAAATTACCTATTGCAATCCGTACCCAGGCCGTCAGGCCCAGACATCTTGTCCTTATCTAGCGAGCGTCTAGTTGCTTTAACTTGTGCAATGAAGATGACAGTTTAAGTCTAATGACGTTTTTCGTAATTTATCTGCGGCAACAAAGAAACAAACTGTTCTGCTGCAGCTCCACTACTAATAAAACTATGAAATTGACAACATTTATAACGTTAAGGCACAGATACCAAAAATGCACACTAAAAGTTGCAGGGATGAAGCAGGCAGCGCACGTGCTCGTACGTACTTTCAACTACAGCCTTGTAGTCAATCGCATGGGGATGTACGTTGGCGTGCCCTATCCAAACGTTCCAGATAGGGTAATAAGGGTAGCATTCTGGATAATGAGGCTAAAATAATAAACGCCTTCGCAGAACATCTTTACACATCTTTTATTGGCAAAGCTACCGCCCAACAACGCTGCTGGTGAATTGAGGAAAGGTATAGCGCTCCACACGAACACCGAGAGAAGTGGGATCTATAAATATATTTCGGAGGCCATAAGGAGCAATACTTTACTGGGCGGACGGGGGGGGGGGGGGGGGCGGGCAGGTTACTTTATGTGCATAAAATTGAAATTCTTCATCACCAGATGGCGGTGGGTTCGCAAACAATTCTTTGTTGCCATGCTCGTGAAGAAAGCGTTCAGCAGCATGTAGAGGAATGGGCGTGAAAAGCCTCAAACAAGGCACATACCTAAACAAAGTGTGCGCTGAGAATAAAATTGTTGACTAAAAAACGTCAAAGGTTAATGTAACAACCACACCACGTAGTTTCCACAGTAGCTAACAGTATTCACAGCTGCCAGTTGCCTATATAGTTGGACGGCAAATGTACAAAGAATAAATGTTCAAGTATTGCAGAAGGCACTGCACCCTTTCGCTTATGCAAAAGCTTGTGCCTATGCCTAGCCTATGCCTAAGCCTAAGCCTATGCTTTTTGAAAGTCACTTAAGAAGAAAGCTGCTCACGACCACAAATGCGCACTTTTGATATCGCTTAATGCAGTTCCCAATCGCTGCTTTACACATAAAATAAGAAAGTCTGATAGTGACGTCTAGTTAGAAAAGGATAAGTTTGGGCAAGCCGTCTCCTTGTACGTCAGTGTGCGTACCTTAGAACACAGTTTAACTTGTCTCGCATCGTAGTTCCAGTTCATGTCAGAAGAGGCTGATGTTCAGTACTTTGGTGCGCAAGAGAGCTAAAAGCAGTCAATGAAATTATGTTTCAGTTTCGATCTTTCTTAGGTACAGCTACTTTCCTTAGTTGTTTCAAAGCATGACCGAGCAATGTGTTATAGCAACAGATGATACACCAAAGGCCCTGTTACTCTTCTCGTCGGACCCTCTCGAAGGAACTGCTGGCACATACCATGCAACCAGATGGAGTTTTCCTCGAACAAGGAACTGTTCATCAAAATAAACCCTTTGCCCACTGGTCAACCACCCGCATTTAGCCCAATATTTCAGGATTTTTGGCGTAGGTTATCGGCTGTCGTTAATATTTTATTCCACAGTTACGTTAATCCTTGAGTACAAGGTAGTTTAGGTGTATTTGAGCACACTGCTGCAGAAATTGCGGATAATGAATCTCTCGTGGATCCTGCCTTTGCATCCATAA
The DNA here is from genome assembly GCF_038994185.2 of Dermacentor albipictus. Classification (NCBI taxonomy): domain Eukaryota; kingdom Metazoa; phylum Arthropoda; class Arachnida; order Ixodida; family Ixodidae; genus Dermacentor; species Dermacentor albipictus. The sequence continues at coordinate 52,049,520 of NC_091827.1, read as the reverse complement.
TTAAATAATTTTCATGACGTCTGATTGAATAATAAAAAAAACAATTAGTTTGCTGTGTCATCACAAGCTCTTTTTTATGTCAGGAATGATGTATTATTGTGCGACGTGCGCGCACTTTCATGCGCTATTTGCCAGAATGGACTGTGTCTCTTAGCTTTCCCTCGGGAATTAGAAGAGTTTTCTTTTTTTTTTCTAAGTCCATGAGGCACTTGCAACCTGCGGTACTTGCGTCATTTTTCTTGCCCAATATCGCTTTGTACAATTGTATTCCTCGCGGTATCATCTGTGCACGATGTCGGCGTCTTCATTAGCTATACGTATTTTTAAGCATTGCGCACGACACGTCTTACGTGGGCAGAAAAATTATAAGGATTTTTTTCAGTCTAGTGAGCAGGTGTGCCAGTGCAGCCATTAATGTGCATTGTGAAGAAATATCAGTTGAGAATACTGTTATCTTAAAGTGAGTATTTTCTCTGCATGCCATATTTTCTTGCACGAAAGCTACGAAAAAATTCAAATATAGGAACATGTATATTATTGGGACTAAACGTATCTTGCAAGTTTTACAATATTTTCTCCCGACCTCATCTGTTCCGAGAGATTTTCGCATATTATACTTCAAATGAAATTTTAAAAAAAAACAATCTGTAAAACAATCTCACATGTTCTGCTCTTAGTAAAACAAGCTTAAGATAGAACTTCGTTTTTGACAGTTTCTTGTCGGCCAATCAGCATGCTATCCTTGCACTGCCACTGTAATTTTTGACAAGCGTTCTGAAGCATTTATGATCAGAATATTTGAGGTGGCCCGCAGGTCAAATACCTTGCTCAAGATGTTTCAGGCAGCATAGTGCATCGACTTAGGGAGTCACATTTATTCGTACAGCAGGTATTTACTCAACAGATTACAGCACTCCTCCCATTCACATTAAGCATCCTGATCTAACCTATTATATTAAGAACGGGCATTTCCATTGAAATTCGTCGAGGTGTTAGAGCTTCCAGGTATTTTTAAACACGTTACGTTTTCTGTCAATGCTTTTGGCATAGTTTGTAAATGCACAGTTTTTTTACCACCAAGCTTCAACCCAACAGGTTAGCCCTACTAGAATTACCTTGAACAATAAGTTATCGATGGGTGCATGTCGTTCTCATAGGTGGAGCAAGTTTCATGCGTCTTGAAAACACGCAATGAATACCATTTCAATGGTCAACTTTTAACTTAGAACTTTCCATAAGTGTCATTTTTCAACTTTTCTTGAGTAAATGTACCGACTGAAATAGGTCGTCAGACCCAATTTTGCATCATGCGAAAATTTCATACATAAACGTACCGCTTTTATAGTGACATGTGTGGCACTTCAATTTTTTGTAATAACGCTGCGTCTAATTTCTACGAACAATCCCCAGAAGCTCCCTTCAGTGGAATAACCTGTCTGACAAAATAAGAAAACATGATTTGTTGTGGACCAACAGAACTATAGAGGAACACTGCAGAGCCCTCTCCTCTAAAGCATCTCCTCGACGAGACGAACACTAAAACCAACCAACGCAACACACAGAGTCCACCCTTAACGCAACACACCACAACAGAGAAGCCACCCTTAAGATTGGGGACCTGACTTCAGACATGATCAAGCTGGGGTCTAAGGGGACGCCACAAGGGGCACTCATATCCCCAACCCTCTTTAACCTCGTCATGATTGGACTATCCAGGACACTCTCTGCTATCGACGGTATCAGTCATACCATATACGCAGACGACGTTACCATCTGGTGTACGGGAGGTAGTGACGGACAGGTAGAGGCGGCACTGCAAGAGGCAATTGATGCTACCGAGAGATACCTTGAGTCCACGGGCCTTCGGTGCTAACCGCACAAGTCGGAACTGCTACTTTATCGACCCAAGCGCAGAGGCCCGAAACCAAAGGGGTGGAAACCACTCGCCGGATGCGACATAAAACTGTGCACAAACGACGGAGGATATATTCCGAGGGTGGATGCTATCCGGATTCTCGGCATGATGGTAGAGTCGAATGGTTCAAACAACCAGACAGTGCTGCGACTCACTAAGGAGACGGACAATGCCATCAGACTAATCAGAAGAGTGGCCAACCGGCAGCAAGGCCTCGGAGAAGATAACCTCGTGAGATTGGTACATGCGTTCGTAATGTGTCATTTCACTTACGTCGCGGCCATGCACAACTGGCAAAGATCGGAGCGGGATAAGCTCAACGCATTAATCAGGAAGGCAATCAAGAGAGCTCTCGGCCTCCCCATATACACTCACACGGAACGCTTACTTCAACTTGGGATGCATAACACGCTAGAGGAAATAGCGGAAGCACAGGAGAGGGCCCAGTTCGTCAGGCTATCTACCACACAAGCTGGAAGACGCATCTTACAGGAGCTGGGCGTTCCCCCCACAGTAGTCAAAACAAAGTTCTGTAGCATCCCTCGAGAGCAGCGGGACCACATCATTGTCGCCCCGATCCCACGAAACGTCCATCCAGAACACAACATGGGAAGACGTTGGGCGCGCGCGAAGGCTCTCCTGGAAAAGGCTCGTGAACGGGCTTCGGAGAACAGTTTCGTAGACGCTGCGCGCTACGCCGACGGACAAGCCTTCGCTGTAGTTAGCGTAGATCATGAAAGGCAAATAACGAACGCAATCTTGATTCGGACGACATCCTCTGAGATCGCAGAGCAGGCTGCAATAGCGATGGCCTTATTGGGCGACAAGAGGACATCAATCTACAGTGACTCCATATCAGCTGTTAGGGCATTTGCCAAAGGAACCATATCCGAGCTGGCCCTAAGGATACTAGGAAGCAAGGAGGCGGTGAAAAGTCAGCTACCGTCTTAAAGCGATAGCTGTCACATTGTAAGACAGGCACTCCTCACGTGCTCTCAGTTTTATAAGTAAACTTTCATTGCGCCAAACGAAGTATGGATCACACGCTGCGAAGGTTCGTTATCGCGAAGAAATGGCACAGGCGTGCTCGAACCTGAGCGGTGTTTTGGCGATCTTGCTAGCGTTTTCTATGTATTATGAGATTTCCTAACAAAAGAACACACACACACAAACACACACACACAAACACACACACACACACACATACACACACGCACGCACGCACACACACACACACACACACACACACACACACATACACACATATATATATATATTCAATGGTAAGCAACTTTCTTGGTATTTGCTAGGGAAAAGAATATTTTGCAAATCTTTTTATGCACATCTGTCATGCCTCCCAACACAATAATACTGTCCATGTCAGCCAGCTGGTCTTGCTTTTTTGGCACAGTTCTATATAACGTTTTTAGTCTTCCTTTGTTGAAGGGCGCAGCGTTTGGGCTTATGTCGTCAACAAATAGATGGGACGGATTCATTCGCTTGTCACCCGGGTGACATTTCCTTTGCGGAAAGCTTTCCACGAAAAGGACTAACCTACTTACTGCTGCAAGCTGTCGTGCATTAGCAAGAGGCATACGTCTGCCCGGTAGCTTGGGTTTTCGCCTAGACATCTAAAAATGCAGGTAAGCCCTAATCAGACAGTGTCTGTGCATTTGAAGTTTTACACAGTAACACATTTACTTGCTTGTGAGAATGTTATCGCCAATATTATATACCGAATGAGTCAAAATTTTGGCACCTAGCTATCTGTCACAGATAGTATTTTACACTTTTAAAACACCATTGAGCTTTGAGGTCAGGAAACCGGCGAGTACAAAAAAATGTAAGAAATTAAGTATGTCTCCATAACAAAAATATATTTGTGTATACGTATCAATCTAAGCGTTCTATCTTTTTTCGCACATTTAGGTTATCATGGTTAATGCACAAGGATGATTCCAGTTATGAAATATTAAATCACGGTATTTCTTTATTGCAGCCAACAATAGCCGCAAAATACACAGCTCTGTGTTTCCTTATATTTCTGCCAGCAGCATTATCCGGATATGTGAAGGGCGAGAAAGGCAGAAGCAAGTATACCTCAACTTCTTTTTTAATTTTCACTTCATAATAATAATATAGAACCTTATATTAAGTCTTGATTACGGTATATTCATTCTGCGAGCAAATTTATAGGCATCGAAAACAGCAACGTGTATAACGAGAGACTATCCCATATCGAGAGAGTATCTCTCGGTATAAGATTAGCCGGAGTAGTAAAATGTGCATTCAAGTCTCGAGTTTATTTCGCAAGTGTGGAGCTTTGAAGGTATGGCTTGAAGAAAAGCTTTGAAGAAAAGGTTAGCTGCCTAATAAACTAAACATGAATAACTTTGTTTTCGTCTACCGTGGGCAAACTGATCTTTCTTTTTTGCTTTCACAATAAATAGAGAGGACATGGAATATATTTAAGTACATATAACTTGATTATTTACTACCGCCGGTTTGTGAGACGTGTGCTGGCACTCTTCTATCACGGTTTTCTCAGTCTAAGCGTGTTTAAGAGTACGGTAACATTTACTGCACTAAAATTTACGTGTCACTAAATATACGCCAGGAAAGCTGTCCTTATGTATGCAGCAAAGCGCAAGCTACGGTATTTCTTTTGTTCAAAATACACAGATAGTTATCTTTTGATCAACAGTATTAAAAAATACTTTATGATATATGATATATACATTTTAATAACTAAATATACGTTATTTGGCGATCATCCTAACATTGATCAATAATACAAAGAAATATTTTAACGCATTTGAAGACATATTAATTCTGCATACATTACTGTGAAAGAAAGAGATTGTATTATTTCTCTTTTTGAGGTCAGCTGTAACAATGAGATAAGCCCCTTGAAAGTATTCGCAAGAAGGTTTACAATATTTTGTTACTATGAATTTTACAAAGCGGAAGAGAATAAATATACAAACTTCAAAATTGTTGTTGGGGGAATTTAAAATGGATATGAAAATTGGCAGAATCCACAGAATTTATTTTCGATAAATAGACTTGGGAGGTCTTCGGAGCTTTTTCGTTAAGTCATATATTTACCTAAGTATTTTTTTAAGAGTTAGCGAGTCATGGTTTCCTGGTAAGTTGTTTTTGAGATTTAAAGTCACCTACAAGTCCGTCATCTTGTGCTATTTCAGCACAAACGAAAAAAAATTCTTGGGCTACTGTATGAATATTGCGGCCTGTTATAACAAGCTCTATTTAGCCTTGTATAGGAACATTGTGTGCGCATATTCAAGATCCATCAAGGAAATATTCTTGAGAAGGTTGTGTGCAGTAGTTCTATCATCCTTTATGACACAGTTATCTAAAACGTGCAAGCTGCAGATGTTTAACCGCATGTCGAAACACTAATATAGGTACCTATGAGAGATAAAGTATTGAAGGCGTAGTAGTAGGTTCCGATTTGTTTGATGAAAGAAAAAAAATTGGAGGACGCTTAAGCTTCGCCTTCAAGAGTGGAACGCGACAGCGTTCCCGTCGACCCGCCAAGGGGTGTAAGACAATGGGCTACAGGGCAGCCATCACTTACGAGGTGCCCCGCATCGGACGCGGTGAGCGTCGAGCCATATGGTCGAGCAACGCGGCGTTCGGCCTAGCAACGAAACGTGCGCCTGAGCAAGCGGAACGAACCGAAGAACTCGGTATCTCGGAGGGAGAAATGATGCACGCCAGCCAAACGTCGTGATCGGCACGGGCAGAGAGATAGACAGATAGGGATCTAAAGAAAGGAAGGGCGCTTGATTCTCCAGAGGGAGCAAGGCGAAGCGTTGTCAGGGGAGAGAGAGTCCGGGCCGCGAACCGCCTCGCACCGGTCCTCGCAGCTCCAATGCGCGCGTGGCGCGCCATCTGTCCGGGCAGCGCCGTACATGGAGAGGAGGGAGTCTTCTGTGTTTGCCGCAAAATGGCTCTGCGTGTGCGGAAAGCGCAGAAGAAATGCAGCGGAAACGCACTTCGCTACTCGTGTAATTGTGACTTCTGTAAGTTACATGTTCATAATTACCGATATAAACCGCAGTATAATTTTCCACGGCTAGTTTCGAAGGCAACACCGCATTCACTAGAGGCGCGTTTGTACCGCTTGGAAGCATCGAACTCGTGGCTGAGTGGTAGTGTCTCCGTCTCACACTCCGGAGACTCTGGTTCGATTCCCACCCAGCACATCTTGGAAGTTGCTTTTTATTTATGAAGTGCCTGCCGTGATTTATCGCTCACGGTCAACGCCGCGGACGCCGACACCGCCGCCGACGACACCGGCTTTTCTGCGACACGAGCTCCTTAACGCTATCGCGTTAAAACAGATACAACTTGAGTGGCAGAAAATAAAGTGGTTATGGCCAGGAGTGCTTTTTTTGTAATATAATGCGAATTGTAGTCTGCATCAAAAAATCATCTACATTTCTTTGTCGTATCGCGAGATTCCGTACTCTGAACGCTTCTACAATGAAAGGAAAAGCACTTGCGTAAATTCGATGCATTACCGAGCCCATTGTTTCTTTAATCAGCCCACAGAAATATATGTGAGTTGACTTTACCATAGTAGATTTTCGTCCCAGTTTATCATAGCTCTTCCTGAATCAGCTGTTTCACAACTACCAGTGTAGCAGGTGAGTAGGCCGCAAAAGCAGCCTTTTTACCATTAAAAGGGCCTTGACGCAATTCGGTGGTTTTCCAAGAACGTTAGATTTGGCAAGTGAAAGTCTCCATGCACCTGAAAGGGCAGCTGTAAATTGTTGCACGAACCTCATATAGTACATGGGGCGCCGATCTCTCATCAGCGCCAATAAAAGCGACGTTCCTCTCTACGACATGCCTCACCACCTAAAGTATATTGGGAATGCCACGCGCCCGATTGACGTTACTTGCTTGCAATATGACGGTAGCAGAATTTTACGCACGTCTTTGTACCACCGTATTCCCTAGTAGTTACATGTGCACGTATTTATGAGGGGAAAATTCACCATAATAAAACCGACAGTCGCACTTTTTGGGGACTAGGGTGTTTGTACTACATAGAAGCAAGACCGCAAGCTGCAGGCGTATTTTTTTCCCTACGTATTGGCGAATGTGCCCTCGAAAATTGGTTCAATAAATATTTCCTTCGAGAAAGCCAGGATCTGCATTCGGCGCGTCGCACGTGTGAGGCACACAAAATGAGGACGAGAGACACAGTGCCTAAATTTTTGCAGTGCTACAGAGGCGACTGCTGTTGGCAGAATGCAAAATCTTGTATTTTCATCCCGCAGCAGCCTTTTCTGTCCGAACAAAGAAGCGTGGTTGGTTGTCGTGTGCACAAGATGCGATGTGGCATACCAGGGCCGTATTATATTCCGCTCAAGGGCGGCCATGAATGATAGCTTGTTTTTCTGCACTGCGAAAAGAAACGCATTTGAAAATAAAAAGACAAAAGAAGCAGCAAACGCAACCGACGGTAGAGGTTGCCTCACGGGACAATGGCTTGCGATGAATACACACAGCTGCATGGCCTTGTAGACCGCAAACTAAATGGCAGCGACGAGGCTTGGATGAGATTAACTTTTAGGTGTTTTCATCTCTATGTTTTATACAGTTTACAACATACAATGCCCCATATCTCTAGCTGTTTAGAATAACACGCTCTTATAAAATTTGCAAGGCACAATATGCGACACGCTATCTGTGAGTCTGTGTAACAAAACAGGCATGTGCATATTGCATGCTGTGGTCGTTTATTGCACTAAGCCAAAATTTGAGCGTAGGAAATTTTCTATCTAGGCTTTGAATATTAATAGCAAACACTGCTGTTTTTTTCTATTGTGATGGTCGCTAAAATAACCATTGGATTGCAGCAATGGACGCAAGCTGCACCAATGGGAGGAAAGCGATTACCAAGTTAACAGATATTATCTGTCCGTTTACGAAAAAAAACTGACCTAATTGAATTGAATTTTGAGGTTTTGCGAGCCAAAAACACAATCTGATTAGGAGGCACACAGTAGTGGAAGACTCTGGAATAATTTGAACCACCTGCCGTTCTTTAGCATGTACCTAGATTAATGTTCACAAGTGCTTTCGCATTTCACCCCCATCGAAATGCTGCCGTCGAGGCCGGGATTTGATCGCACGACCTCGTGCACAACAGCTCAATTGGAAAAAATGGACTACCTTTGTTCATATGGGTCTCTTCCACATGGAACAGAATGGTCAATACTAATTTGTATTACAGCCTAGATGCAACTAGTGTCCCGAGAAGCTTGATTACATACCTTTAAATTACGCCTGTAACTTGGCTAATCCTATCTCACCATTTACCTGCCCGTTATTTTTAATTCACGTTCCATTCCCATAATTTGTATCTTAAAATTAGGCAAGAATGCAGTTTACTATGTAATACGTGACACACCCTATTTCTCTTACTATGGATACAGTCCATAGCTTAAGCAACATCAGTTGCTTACAATTGTTTATGCAGACATCATGTCTAATCAGGTTACGCGTAATGGATGAACGTCATGCCTAATGAAGAGATGCATTGCAGAAAAGATATTACAACAGGAACGTAAGCACCTGTGTCACCACAGTTTTATCTTTCCAGTGAGCGCTATTCTTGATATTCTTACGTTGAATGTTTAGCCGGTAAATTTGAACAAAAGAATGCAGGCTAGTCTATAGTGTGGTCGGCCAAAAAAACACTTTTTAGTTAGCTTACGTTATTTGGTACATCCGGAATGCTCCTTGAACTGACAGTTTCTTTCTCTATTCAAGTATCGTTGCCAGTGGAATGCCACCCACATTGCGAGGTTGGTAAGCAAGGAGCATGCTTTATTCCTGAGAACAATCAATGCCAATGCTACTGCGGTAAGTGTTTTATAGTTGATATACATAATGCTGGGGGCCTGAAAACTTGTCAAGGTGATGGGTTAGCCACCTGGCATGCATACGTTAGCCAGCTGGTATGCCGCGGCGAGATCTCACAGCCGCTCCGACGAGAGATTCTGAACGGCTCCAAGTGCGATAAACGGGAGGAAACGAGTAGAACACGTATCGAGTGCTCCGTTTCAACCAGTCGAATACGTAAAGGCTTGAGAGAGTGCTGTATAGAGCTCAATAACCGTCCCTTGTGAATGATAAATGTACTGAAACTCACAAACCGCTTGCAGCGCTTCCGAAGGAATGAGGAGTAAACATGCAATATCCATGAGCAGCGGCATATAGTTCAGATTATAACTATCCGATGATTTAGCAGGATGAGAGACCATGCTCGGTGCATGGTACCTTATATCGATATGTTATATGTGACTACCTTTGCGCAAACACGTGGCATATTGCGAAATAAACTACCGCTCAGCAGACACCCCAGTGCGGATGAACACATTTCGAGAGGCATTCGCCCTTCCTATTGAATGAGCAGTCCTTCCGCTTCTACATAGCTATAAACGACTTGAGAGATGGACTGTGGAAAGCCTGTTAACTACAAACGGGCCATGAGCAGGTGGTCACCACTGATTTCATAACGTAACGCGAAGGGTCATTGTATGCGAAAGCAAGTGAGATAATCGTGGCTCATAACAGGGTGCATGCGGTGAAAAATATATATATATATATATATTTATGCTACAAGAACGAGTAAGACGTATTAAAGGCAGTGCGAAAAGGGGGACGAGGAAGATAGGAAGCGTGTCAGTACGATGCAAGCCATGAAAGGGGTAGTAAATGACGTGGAATGTGAAGCAACCTGTACAAGTATTATTTTAATCTCTCCAACACTTATTATTCTAAACTCTCCGAACAAATTATTTTTACACTTTTTTTTCGGTGAATAAATTTCTGTTATGAAAAACGCAATATCACTATAGCGCTACATCATACAGAAAACGAAGGTATGAATACTCTCTCATTACATGGACTCTTTAGAAAACTCGAGCCATATAACCAATAGCCAATAACTTATCGAAAGTTCCTTATATTTCGCTGCTGGAGGAAATAGAATCACAAATACCGGTGCAAGACAGCTTATCGAAAAGTCGAAATTGCTTATACTGGAGCAGCATGCAATATTAAAAGATGCACCTTGACCACAAGGTTACCGTTTAGTGGCGCAGACAAGAACAGTTTACCAAACAAAGACGGGGTTGTAATAATACGTATTTCCTATTTTCCCATTCAGTTGAAAATGTAAATCACTGCGAGATTGTACGACGACATCATCATTGCCCCAACAACGAGATTCACCTATGTAATATTAGGGGCGACGTATGCGAGTGCAGTTGTGGTAAGTGTAATCATTTGTGTAAACTAAATTCGGCAGATCCTACTTTTTCGAATTTACGTGGCGCGAAGCTTTCGTGAAGTGGTTAAGGAATTACGACAAATTTGCCCCTTTTGAGTACACGTCCTTGGCGTTATAGAAACTCGTTCGCAGGTTCAATATGACAACTCTTGTATTGTATTGCATTTCTTGTTTTTTTCTAAGCATTTCAAATGTACTATCATTTGATTCGCCAATCTCCTGATGTGCACATGGGCCGTAATATGGCAATCATCATAAAGATGCCGTGATCATCTCAATGAAAAAGTTGGTGTTGGCACGGTAGAGGCATACATACCATTGTAGCATATTGCTTAGTAACGTAGGCCTAGAGAAGTTAGAATTGTTTGTTTCACAAAGAAATGCTGCTCTTGAGAACCTATGTTTCTTGCAGGGAATATATATAGACACTACTTGCTTTAGCGCTGAGAAATGCGTAGAAGACGAGGCCAATAGCCTGGAACAATGTAATAAATATGACAGTCGCTTTGTGCGAGCCTGCTATTAGGCAACACAACGGCAGCAGCATGAACACGCAAAGCCAATAGCCTACTCAACAAACTGCGAGGGAGTTTACAAAGCATTAAGAAGAGCGCGCATAAAAAGGACATACCTAATATAGGTGAAGGAAGGAGCACTGCACTAGGAAACTTATTTTGAATTGAAGTCAGTATATTCTTCGTATTTGCTCACATGGTGGCAAATTATTTATGTAGGCTCATTTCGCCTATGCAGATTGGGTGAGAGAACAAACGCGAGGTAATGACACCTTAGTTCAGTTAATGATATCTTAGAAATGGGCATGGGCAGGACATGTGATGAGGAGGGAAGATAACCGATGGTCATTAAGGGTTACGGACTAGATTCCAAGGGAAGGGAAGCGTAGCAGGGGGCGGCAGAAAGTTAGGTGGGCGGATGAGATTAAGAAGTTTGCATGGACGACATGGCCACAATTAGTACATGACCGGGGTTATTGGAGAAGTATGGGAGAGGCCTTTGCCCTGCAATGGGCGCAACAAGGCTGATGATGATGGTGATGATGATTTCGCCTATGGGAACAGTGAAGTCACCTTATTCTGTCCTGAAGTGTGGTGGGACTTCCCGCAATAATGATTATTTCCTTCAATAATTTCAAAAAATATATTCAAATTTCAAAGGGGAAACAGCGAGTAAGACGATGACAAGGAACGAACGACAACACACGCCCTAACAACGTTGTCTTTATTGCAAAAGCGCAATTATCACCTTGTTGCAATAAACACAACGTTGGTAATCAGCACATATGTTGCCTTTTTTTTCTTGTCCTCATTTTACACGCTATTTGCTCTTCCAAGAACTACACAAACTAGCCCAACATCGATCCCTTATATAATCAAAATAATTTACTTGCGTCTAACTTAACTGTTCGTTATTATGTCAGGAAGAAAATTAAGATATTCTGCACAATTTAGGTGCCTGATTTTCACAACAATACGACCCTTTATTTTCGTGAATACTCATGTTCTGGAATGCCAATTTATTGAGACGTGTATTGCTTCTTTTTCACATTGCAGTAAATTTCTGGGGCACGGATAAACGAAATATTATTTGAAGTATTTTCTCATAATTTTTTCGTCTATAACTGGCATTTATCTCATATCTTATACACGTTGGCATTGAGACTTCACATATAGCTTCCTTCTATTCAAAAAAAAATATATTCGTGAAGGATTACAAAGGTCGCCACCATCAAAACCTAGCCAAAGGTAATCTTCGCTGTAGTTGCGTTCAAAATTGAAAGTGTGCCGAAGGCAGTATACAAGGAATGAAAATCTTCACCAAAGGCAGTGACTTACTGGAACAAATTCTACTGCTCTTCTTTGCAGCTGTTCAATAAGAATATCTCTAGGGTACTCCTTTTCCTGCTGAATATAATTTTGCCATATGACATGAGGCAACACGTCAATGGTCAGGCTAACCAACCGTATGAAATTTTGGAGGGAAGCATATTAACTTCCTATTCCAACATAACTGTGCACTCAAGTTGACTTATTATGTGTTTATTATGTTTAATAAATAAACAAGAGATTAACCTAAACAGATTTAGGGCTGAATTCTTTGTTCAATTTGGAATTGTACAAACGTAGGCACATTAGGCTGGCCTTGAAGCATCTCACACTACAGTGAGCATACCCCTCTGCATTCCCGCAACATCACTGTGATAGCAATTGTATAGAATCTTCATGCAAATTTTCATTATCATCATCCGCATCGGCGTCGCCGTGGTAGTCCATATGGACGCTTCCATATGCTAGGATAGGTGCTGCAGTATTGAAATGCCAAAGACGCTGTGACCAGGTTTTAAGGTCTCGAGTGAATTCTTAGTCCAAACGTTTAGGCATTGCCACCGGCATGAACACTCATAAAATATTTCACTCGCAGCGTATACCTTTTATCAGAAATATTTGGAGCTAAAATTTCAATGCAGTATTATGGTTCATGATCTCAAAGTGATACATTTCACTGGCAACGGCGTCCGTCCGGAGTACATACAGCACAGAATAGCTAGTATAGTGCCATTCCAGGCCTTACATCGCATGTTTTGAAGGGTAACACCAATTTCGACACGTCAGCTCCTAATTCAAAGAGAAATTGGCACAGTAAAGTAGCTGAATAAGACTGACATTGTTACTCGGTTGAAGACAATAGCAATACTCCAGACACTGGAGGCGCATTCACATCTTCCTTGCCACCGCTAGCGTTGTAGTGCAGTTGCGTCTTCGGCACATGCGCGTATGGTGCGTGGAAGAATACAATGTCTTCTGAAACGCCTATGGCGTCTCACTGTAAAAACGACGCTGCCAGTGGACACACCTTCAAATATGTGCTCAAACACCTCGTGGGCAGAGCCAGCGCAGGGTTTCGCCTTCGGCTGCCGGGATAGGCGCACGCGCAATATAAGCAGGCTAGCATTCTCGCTGAGCTGCTGTGTATATGCTCTGGTTTCATGACAAGTAAATGTCAAGCTAACGTTGTGTATTATTTCACTAGGCGCTGACTAATGAAGAGGGCGATTCCAATGGGAGACCAAACAGAGATAGCCGATATTCTATTGACATTCACAGAAATGAAACGTAGCTATTCCGACCATGCATTGCATAGGCCAAGTAATCGGTGGACCATTCGATTTCCAAATGGGCGCCAACAGAGGGGAAGCGCAGTGGAGAAGAGCCGTAAATTAGGTCCAGTGGTGAAATTAGGAATGTTGAAGGTGCAAATTAGAATTGCCGAGTGCGTGACACCGGGAATTTGAGATGTCTGGAAGAGGCTTTCCTCCTGCAGTGGACATAAAAATAACCTATTGATGATGATTATGACTTTTACGGACTGTTTCTCGTCGTTCACATTTCGGGCTGTGCCAAGGGGTGACACCTGCAATCACCTCGAGTCGTGCTCGTGAAGCCGACATTCAGAGACGCCTAGTTTCCGGGGCACTGTTGCTTCTATCAGGCAGGCGCGTTGCGACACGCTGCGTCAATCCAACATGTGTCCTTTGCACATAGGGCAGGGCATAGATACTTTGCAACTGCATCATTATGTGATAGAAGATACTCCGGCAACACGTATTTGAGATATACGTATAAGATATACTACCGTAATTATTGTATCCTGCACAATAACTTCCATTTGTATCTCGAGACACTTCGATGGTAAACTTCTTATGATATATCTATATAATGTAGCAGCAAACGCGTATGAACAAAAATGTTTTCTTGGAAATTTGTCATGTCCGACCGATTTTTTTTCATTTGAACTAAACGTTCGTTAAATCTGAAAATATTTGTTCTTCGTGCTCAAAGTGTAATATTTTGAGTAAATATGCTGCGTTGCTCGAACTATATTACATTAGTCAAACATACATGCAAGCGATCCTTCGAATCGCTGCTTTGTGAAAGCCACTAGACGCAAGGCAACCGAATTCCTGCATTCTTCTAGCTTCGTAACCAACACCACGTAAGAGAAGCTTCGATAACGACAATACGGCGGCATCAAAACTGGCGCGAAGGATGCCTCGCTCACAGACGTACGCAGCACAGTACGGTGGCTGCGAATAAGTGTCGCGGCACCGAGCCAATTAAAAGAAAAAATCAAGCACCCAAAAGCTCGACTGCGCGCAGACGTTCGCGCGCTTGTTTTTGCCCTTGCGTCGCGAGCGCCACCTAGTCAATCTTCTCCGCCAATAGTCTTCTCCGCCAATAGGATTTCTGTCAACGTTTACAGTTTAGCCCGGTGATGCTGTGACAGCATCTTGTATCTTCAGATACACGATACATTCTTTTGTGCATCGGAATTACAATAACTGATACACGTCTTGCCATATGTATTATGATACAGATGCAAGATACCCAGAAAGCATCGAAGATAGTATCTAACATACATGTATCTTCGATAGTGTCCAGCACTGCCCGCATATGCGTAGAACCATGGATGAAGCACCGTCCGAGAGCGCAAGTGTACAGCGATAAAGCATGCTATCGCTGGCACTGCTTCACCGTTCGAGTGAATGTGCCATGTTAATTTAACAGATTTTTTTCTCTGCTAAACAGTTTTGACACGTCCGACAATATACATAAGTAAAAAGAAATTTGAATATTTGCAATTGCTAAGTCTTCAATCGACAGATTGGCCTCCTCAGAGTGTGCTTAGTTTCTTCTTATTTATTTGTGCAATGGTTTGTGGCGCGGAAATGTTTAGGGCGTAAAATATATTCCGAAAACAATTAATTCAAGCAGAGGCGCACAGGCAACTTGTAAAAATATTTCAAACCCCATATTGCCAATTAAATTCAATAATCGCGATGAACGGTCGCAGCTAGCATTCATGCCTCTCGATGATAGACCATGGTGATAATACCCGTGCAAGTCCTTAAAGCGAAGCTTTGTTTGTCACACCTCCAGGACTTCCCTGACCATGGTTGCTGTCTGATGCTGCTGTCTTGCAAAAGAGTTCAAGCTAAAAAAGATAATTACATATCGGTCCAATGGGAGATCGACACCTTCATCACCCTGCACAGCAACCCAATGCTTTAATCATTATGTCACAATAGCCCGTATACTTTTACCGTGCCAACGGCAACTAGCTCTTTCGTACGATCACCACGCGTCTCACGGCGCGTAGCACGGCTGCGACGAGAGCACGTGCGCGGGCTCCAGTATACTTTGTGCCGAAGCCACAAGAATGAAATGGGCAAAGTTAAAGCCTTTGATTAGCCGCGTCAAGATAGCTTTGCTTCACATAGGTACCGAGACGCTCATAGCATGCCCATAATTTTACTATTAGGTCATTGTTTGTGAGCAAGAAATGCATGCACTTTGATATGTTTTCATGCGTCGGGCTGATCATTCGCATAGTTTTACCATTGCTTATACTCCTTTCAAACTCTTTGCAGTACCTACGGGATTGTGGTGAGCTCAAGAAATATTGAAGACCTAATCGCTCGACAGCTTCTATGTGAAATGAAAAAAGAAATGCGTACGCAGATGTACATGAAATAAATATTTCGATATAATTGAGATGCTTGATTCATTGTGACAAAACCAAGAAAAGCAGAAAGCAGATAGCGTGCTCAACGCTGAGCAGGACGCGTTTATGTGTCTTTATTGTTATGCTTTCTTTTCTTCTTTTGATATACGCATTTATTTGTGCAAGGCTCGCCATTGCAAAATGCCAGAAACGTCACTTTGCATCGCAAAAAATTCAAAAACAACATGTGTGAACATGAAGCGGGTGCCAGCATGTGTGTGCTCCGAGATTGCACTGGTTCCCTGTTTACATCTCACATGCGGGTTAACTTCCGCCAGCTACTAATAGAAGGTACAAGTTACAGAGTTGCCGACGATTGTCATTGTATCCCACCCAGAGAGATGGTGGACTGGCCCAGCCAGTCCACCATCTCTCTGGGTGGGATACAATGAAAGGAAAAGCTGGGCCATATCGTAGCAACCACAAAGGCGCCGCTATATCAAACCCTCTCATGGTGGCAACCGTACTTATCTACATATTGCCCAAAATTATTTTGAAGAAACCCAAAAGTACAGAACCCGTACAGCACAAAATGCGTTCCCACGCTCTACGTGCTTATCTACAGTATATATAACAGTTCTATCCATATATTCTTTAGAAATAACCGATGAGTATCTATAACGTTTACAAGAGTGTGCGCTTGCAGCCGCATTAGCTAGACGGC
The DNA here is from genome assembly GCF_038994185.2 of Dermacentor albipictus. Lineage (NCBI taxonomy): Eukaryota > Metazoa > Arthropoda > Arachnida > Ixodida > Ixodidae > Dermacentor > Dermacentor albipictus. Next base: position 52,033,023 of record NC_091827.1, on the reverse strand, counting down.
GCCATCATAGATAACGAGGGTTGGATTTGCGCAAGTTATCCCTACCGTTCGCTCCCATTGTATGAATCGCTGCTCGGCTTCTGCGCTTGCTGTTGACTTCTGTTGAGAAATGAACTTTACCCTTACTAGACTCCACAAACTTCATGGTAGGACTCCTCCGAAAATGCTACTACCGCATTGCTTCGCATAGCCGTACAACCATCTTGTGCACAAACATTGTTACATATTGATGGTCAAAACGGTGCCCATGTATTTACTTACTTTAATGCATGGGTGCTAAAGGAAGCGTTTCCTCTTGAATTGGTTATACTAACTCCATAAAACCGCTGGATCGTGTTCGCCTCCATAGATCCATCGTGCTACAGCAACGTTGTTCAGCGGTAAGACGCCATTGCTGACAATAGTGCGTCTGTGGATCTCCAACACATGGCGTAGGTTTTCGTTCCCAACTGTGGTGCACAAATTCAAAGCTACTCGAACGTTAAGCAGTAGTGGACAACTTAGTTGACGACGAGCTTAGGTACCCGGCGATGCTTGCTCGTCCACAAAGTACGAAGGCAGCAGAATGTAAGTATTCATGCATGGCTGCTACATGCTGTTTCATTCGGCATTGCGCTCTATGGGCTCTTCAATGAACCAGTGAGTAGTCAGACATTACAGACATTACATGAGTAAAGCGGCCCACTTGTTGCACCTATATATTTGGGTATCATAGCCATAAAAGTGAATGCCCCTTGTTCATTCAGTAACTTTGTGATTGTTTAGGTCCGTACTTTTTTGCAAGTAACTTGTTATTCGCAATAATTTTGCGAACATCTTATGTGACACAAATAATGCAATTAACGTTCTTTGGAGCTCAAAACAATCTGTAGTTATTGGCCTTCGTATAATACTGAAACCGTCTTTGACAATAATACTCAGTTGTGGTACCAGCCCATATCGTTGAACAGCAAGACGACGCCTTGAGCTCAAGGCGTTTTCTACAAAATCAGCTGTGCCGACTGTCCGGCGTCGTACATCGGGGAAACCAAAAATCTAAAAGAAAGGATCAGACAACACGAGAACGACGTCAGAACATTCAACCGTATTCGCCGCGCCGTCGCTGAACACTCTGAAGACGCCGACCACAAGACTGCTTTCCAGCGAACTGAAATCCTTCAAACAGAGATGAACTCGTGGAAGAGACAACTACTGGAGCCATGGCACATTCAGAATACGAGGAATAACATAAACCACTTGAAGGACAACCTGCCCTCGGTGTATGCCCATGGCCTTGGCGACATGACGAAAAGAAGAAAAGGACGCACAGCCAGGTAGACTCCCGCTTGTTTTGCCAACAAAAATGTCGGCGCAACCCTCTAACCTCCCTCACCTCCCGCCTCCCATCAAGGGCACCCTCACGAGCACTCTCCCCAGCACCGGTCATCCCAGCACCATGGCAGTCGTCAACAACCCCCCCCCCTTTTGTTCCCCCCACCTTTCCGTCTGTGAAGTGTGTCCACACCTCCCGTGCTCCCCCTTCCTTTCTTTACAAAAGACGCTTTAACAGCAGCACACTGCCACCCCCTGAAGAAGGAGCCGAATGGGCTCCAAAACGTCGGGCTAATAAAATTCAGTTATTTCGTTGGAATCAGTCTCAAGTCCTAATCAATTTCCCAACAAGACAGGCAATTCTATCGAATGTAATCTATCGAATGTAACAAAGCGCGTAAACTATTTTAGCTAATATTCTATACCTAGGGGTGACTCATGCCTGTATTTGTCTTTTTCTGGCCACTGCTTCTGTAATGCCTTTGGCCCTGAGGATAATTAAGATAAATAAATAAATAAATAAATAAAAGGATTCTTTTCACGTCGCAATATGAAATATTTTAGTCATATCATTAAAGGAACCCGACATCAAATACGGCAGTGTCGACATGCGTATTTGGTAGGAAAGACACACCTGGTGTTTTCGGCTCTCCAAATTCGCTGACGCTGGTTCCCACAAGTCGAAAACGTACACTCGTAAGAGAGCATCACGCAGCGCCAGTGCTCTGCACGCCATGATGCATGGCTTTGTGCAACTGGACTCTTGCGTTTTCATTAGCCACTCAGACCAGTGGCTTCTGCGACGGTATGCAGCTTCCCAGATCAGCCTCGCGGAGATGGCGCCTAATAGTGGACGTGCTGGCAGACAATTCGAAAGTGTCCTTAATCTCGCGAGCAGTGATGTTGGGTGCATCTGCTGCAGTGGCCACAATATGTAGGTCATCAGCGTTTCCTGTAGCCCACTGCCTCTGCCCATGAGGCACGTTTTCAAGGCCTCCCTGGTCGCGGTAGGCCTGGAAAATTCTATTAATTGTAGACAGTGCACAACCTGTTTTCTCTGCTATCCCACGTTGTGGCGCACCATGACAGCAAGGAGCACCAATTCGAGCTCTTTCTTTGGGGCTTACCCTCGGCATTGTCAGTTTGAAATGACGCTTGAAATATCGGTCCCAGTGTATTTGAGCTTTTGCCGTGGCTTTAAAGTTGTGCGCTTTATCAGCAAAAAAAAAAGAGTGATCGAAAATGTCACCTTGCACACCGACCATACCCGATCGGCCTCCTGTGCTGTTCGCATCGCAAGCAGGTGCTGGTAACATGGCATCGGTGGACGCAAAATCAAAGCGCAGTGCAAGGTGTAATCAGTGGTAAGTATGAATATGACGCTCCAGTGGCAAAGCAAAAAAAAAACGAACGCCAAAGCAAATAGAAGTCAACTATCGCGAACCGGAAATTCGCGCTTCTCTCTGATAACGAAAGGCAAGCGGCTTCGAATACGCCTATCACCACGCGTTCCGCTGTTCGCGTTTCATTTGCAGTCGATAGTTCGTGCCCGAGTGCTATGACAATGGGCAAAAGACTGGTGGTTTTCCCAGAAAGACTACAGAAAGCGTTTGGCGGTCTGTTCTGCAAGATTTTTTTTTGTTTTTCCAGTGAAGATCAACATTAGCTTTGTTATCATTGGAGCGGGAGCCTTGGCATAAGGGAATCATATCACGCGTCCTAGAAAGGTCATGCTGGTAAGAAAGAAAAGCACACACTACTTGGTACGACGTATTTTGTGTTATCTGCATTCTTATCCATTGTGCGTAGGTTTAAAAGCTCTGTCTCTTCAAATTGAACAAATGCTGCCCTTCAGAAGCTTTCAACGGCGCAGATCAAGTACCTTAACTTTGCAATGTGAAGAAATCGCCACTGTACCCATAAGAATGGCTAAACAAGTTACTGACATCTCTATGTGTCGTGTAAATTGCAAACGTGCCTCAGTATTACATAGGATGGCCATGCATTGCCGATAGTACAGCGAACAATGAATTGGTTACTATTATGGCGGAATGTACTGCTGCCCCGTGTATATTTTACGCAGACAATTGTCTCTACAGTTATTAACACGCGAACGAAATGCGCGAAAACGTCGGCATGTCTGAAGTGGCTCATTCGTATACCCGCCTCGGAGCAGTGTGTAATTTGCTTCTTTGCTGAGTTTTAGATGACAAAACGCTCCCTCTTGCCTGCAGATTTTTCTGGTGAAGTGAAAAGAAAGTTGCGTAGAAGAGTATTTAGAGGAAAATCTGCGGCGCCAGCGAGAAGTGTGGCGAATAGCCATCAACAGAAATTTACCAGCAGTGACAATTACAGACAAACGTAGGCAAAATATACAGATGAGTGATATTAATAAGGCCATCTAAGTAAAATGCACTGATTTTGGGTGCCAAAATGTTTATTCCTGCCACCATACTTGCGAGTGGCTTAAATGTACCTTGAGGCTTGTGCTATGTAAAGATTTCTGGAGATCCTTCCTATTTCCTGCCTGCCCTTTTTTACTGTAATTTTCTTGGTTCTGTGAAATGCATAAAACGACGTCAGAAGATTCAGTAATTCCACAAAATTAAGTTGCAAAATGATTAAAGAGCTATCCCCAGTTTTTGCTACATTCTTGAACAAAGACTAGGGAGCTCATGAAATGTGCACTTAATTATTTGATTTAGCCTTCGTAGACTAAAAATATATCCTTCAGCGAGCGGTAAATCATCAAATAATCCAGGATATTTAGCACAGACAGGCGAAATGCAGTTGATGAAATGAAACTGCACATGGTATTACAGGAAATTTTGAACATTTCAGACTAAACGATGCACACTAAATGAATGTTCATTATCACCTTCTTTCAGAAAACAGACGGACGCTTTCTAAACACTATTCGTAAACTTAATGCACAGGTACAAGCACTTAAATTTAAGCAGAATTTTTCGCAAGGAAAGTATGGTTGAAATCACTGGAAGCATACTTCGCAATGGACGATCCACAGAGACTAGACCGGACAAGTGCTTGTCCTGTCTAGTCTTTGTGGAGCGTCCTTTGCGCGCTATTAGCCCCGAGAATTAGGAGTGGCGCCCTCTCGCGAGTGACGTCACGGCCAGGACGCCGCTCGCTCCGGCTCGCTCAGCTGCCGCGCGCGCTCGTTCCCTTCGTGTATGCTTGGGGTAAGGGTCGCTCGAGCCGTACGTATTGAAGAATACGTCGGCTTCTTTCAGCTGCCATACCTTAACCACAGTTTCTTCTTCAAAAGCGCGTGAGTCGAGAAACTTTGCGGCTTGGATATCGCAAGCTAAGCAGCGTTAAAGGGGTCTACTAGGTTTTGCAATGCATATATGCGCCGTGTCTATCGGTAAATTTTGACTAAAAAAAGAATATCTGCAAATTCAACGCGCGAAGTTGTGTATGATGCTTCGCTAAACATTTAACATTCCTTTAGTATTTAGCTATGAGAGGCATTGCATTTTACGTGGAAGAAAAATTTGGTAACAGGCGTCAACATGTTATCTGATTTTAGAAAGACACTCCCCAGCGAAGCTCTCATAATGATTCCTATTACTCTGGTGTGTTGTTCTATTCAAATATGGCCATTCATTAATGCGCAAAAAAATAGTTAGGCGCGCATTTCTTATGAAAAAGTTTGCTGCTACTTTCATCCCCCTCTGAAACAGGCCACCAAAAAAACGAATTGCTCATGGCTGCTAACACGACGGCGCGTCAGGTAGAGTATTTACATAGTTAATTCACAAACACCATAGTAGCAATCACCTGAGAGAAAAGTTTCGTTGTTAAGATCGAGAGCCACTCAATTGAAAGTGATGAAATGTTTCATAGTGGCCCTCAGTAGCCTTTATCGACAATATGGCACACCCCTGATCACGTAACGGTAGCAATCGAATGTCCGTATGGCGAGGCACGCTATGTTCGCGAAACCCATCAGTTCACTACAACTTCGAATTAAAACCATAAAGCATGTTTTTTACAGCGCCAACTGGAATGGCTAATGTATTCTCGAGCTACTACACCGCAGCTTAGATTTCCTGTATACAAAAGGAAAATTTAAGCACCTTCTGTCTCACCATGTCTCGATCCAGCGTTATTCAATTATACAAACGGATAACTATTCGCTTCGTCGGTACATAAAAGAGAACCTTGCAGGCAAATTAAGTTTGCTCCAATCCAATCGCAAACATTAATAAAGAAAGCACCACAAGCCTTGCATATACTTTCACTTGATTTCTGACCCTCCACCGGGGGAATTTCGATATCTTCAATATGTCCCATACTACTAATCATTGACGCTTCGACTTCTTTCTGGCTGCAGCTATGCGGTCCAGCAGGCATACTTCACTAAATGAATTGGGCCGAGCAGCCTGTGTCAGTTCGCCAAACAGATTCGTCATGTATATTCCTCAAGTAACAAGCACCAGTAAATTTCTCAAGTGAGTTTGATTTGATGTATTAATTTCCGTTTACACACACACATGTACATAGGAGTGGTAAGTGGAGGTGGATGAGGGAAAAAAGTCGCACAGACGCGGCTTGAGGTAACCTCACCCCGTTAGGTACAATATGGCTGCATGGGGTAACACAGCAAGCGCCATATAAATTACATTTATATAGTGGCCATAAAACATTGCAGTTATACAATATATGAAAGAACAGTGAAATATTTCCACAATAACAATGCAAAACACACTGCGGCATTGAAATAAATAAATGATATACACTAGGTAACATAGACAAAAAAAGAGGAACATAACATACATTATTAATCATTAACAAACGCGCTCTAAAGAGGTGAGTTGAACGTGTAGCACGGAAAAGGGAATATATATTGGTACATTCCTATTTGTACTCTGTAAATAGCTGTAAGCCTTCATTAACATTACTTCAAGTTTCCGCCGTTTAAAAAAAATGAACACGTGAAGAACCGCCTAATGTTGACAAGCAGTTAAAGAAGCAAGTGAGGCGTGTAAAATCTAAGCTCCAGTATTAGTTAAGTCCCCGTGCTACTGCCGAGCGTTTCTGTGAGGAAATGCGAAAATTCGATATTATACCATGAACTACTCGTCATGGGCAAACCTGTTTTAGCGGAATAAAATCAACGTAACTGCTGTAGAAGTCATATATAGCCAGCTTTGTGACATACTTGTTGCACCGCGGCAGGTATGGTATCATAACTGGATTCCTATAGGCTATGCTATTGCGATTCTCTATCCGCGTATGAAAAACCCGCAATGGGCTGGTCTGCGTAGCTTCGGCTGGCACTGTAGCGTTGCCTTCGAGAGCTGCATTGTTGTCTAAGAAATTAGCTCTTTGAATAAATGTTTGCAAGGGAAGACGTCGTAAAAATATATTTGAGACGACCACCATAAGTATACAAGCAGAGAAAACGAGGGCGAACAAACGAAAACACCGCAGAAAGCGCCCGGACAACGCCCGAACTGTAGCAGACGACAGGCGCGAGTCCATGCCCTGACGTCACGCGAGCGGCGCTCGCAGCGCCGCTCGTGTTCGTTCTCGGGGCTAATACTTCCAGTGTAACTATGTTTTACCAACCAGCCCAAGCTTATACTCTTCTGAAATCACTTAATGGAATGTAGCATTGCCGTAATTTAAGGAAACTAAATACTTTTATTTTCTATTTGGCACCATAACAACTTATTGTCGTGGTGACTGTCGCATCACAGCGTTACTTTCAGTTTTTTTTTCATATATGGCAATGAGCTCTAATAAAGCTTTAAAGCTAACCCGCAACGTTGTCCTACTTATGGCGCCGTGGCGAGGTATAATGAAGGAATTGATTTTTATCAATTCGCATTGAGAAGGTAGTACCAGAACACGACGTCACCGCGGAAGACGCAAGTTAGCAATGTTCAATCCGCGGCCTCAAAACATGGTCAATGCTGTTTGTATAAGCATAACTTTCACTATAATGGCTAAATTAAAGAAATCTTATGGCAACTGCATGAGGCATTTGTTACAGAAGTATGGTAAAAGTCTGTCGTCTAATGCACATATAGATCACAGAAACATATCAACGTGTTGTGCGAGTATTTTGAATTTGACAACAGACGAGTTAGTTGTCATTTGCACACACGAGTGGCAACACTTTACCCATTCCCCCATTTTATCGTGAAGAGGTATCTGTGGCGAAGAGCTTCGTGTTGTTGCTCGAGAACTTACGTCAGCTCCTTCAACGTATCGCTTCCATTAATTATAGCTGCACGCTCCATGGAATTTCCGCAAATCTGTCGAATGGGACAATGAGGAACACTAGAGAATGTTTTCTGTGTTTAGGCTGATAAGGTATTTTTCCCAGTAAGACGTCATTGTCAAACAAATGTCTGATAGTTATCACAATTAAGTCCTTAGTTCGAGTTTTCAAATGCGACGTCCTAACTAAAGCTAGCAAACATTACCTTTACATAGATTGGAAAGCCTCATCTCTAGTGATTGACAATCGTCCAACCAGGTTACTCGGCTGTATATCCCAGAACAAATATTTTGCGGATGACCAGTTGAAAACCTTCACCTTCACTGCTCCTTCAGCACCTCCACTGCTTAAGCTAGATATAAACATTGTGTATTACCTTGTCCGTTCTCGTTTTAGGTGCTGTCCGAGATTGTCTAAACGCCTATATAGTTATTTGGCTGAGTTCACGACTGCTTGCGCACTTGATATTCCGGAACTATGAAGACAGAACCATTTAGAAATCATTCAATATTCTACCTATAGCGGATAAATCAAGGAAGTTTTAGGCACGTAAGATCTTTTGGGCTGACATTGTCCGCCATAAAACAGCTTCAGTGCCTTCGGGGTTATCTGACTGAGGTAACTTGCACGCTCGGTTGTGTTAGAATATCGGATCCTCGAGTTTTTTCTTTGAATTCTGAAGACCTGTAACGCACCAGACAGTGCTAAGAATCTCTTGACCTGGACCGACCGCCAATGGAAACTCACCCGTGTAACCTTTAACAACCGAACTCTTTCGCGTGAGGCTAACGTAGCAGGACTCTTTCAGAAAATATCAGGCACTATTTGGGATATCATTCGCCGTAATGAAATTAGAAGAACTGGTACAGTGCTTACTAACGGCCACGTCCTTTGCGATGGAGAAATCCCAGCTTAGAAGTTATATGGGGTACATTTCCTAATACTTACGGACATAACGGGCATCATTGATGAATTCTACAGCATTGATGAGAGGGAAGCAGCAGTCGTAATAAAACCTAATAAGAGGTATAGAATTAAAGTGGTACAAGCCTAAGCTCTAACCTCCTGTAATGATGATGATGAAGTAGTTCAGCGTTATGAAGACGTAGAATTAGCCATGAAAAAAGTGCAAACTCAATGTACTGTAATAATGGACGACCTCAATTCAAAACTCCTTCTTCGGGAAGCGTAGTAACAAAAAGTGGACCTGGAAAAGCCCTAATGGTCAAAGAAGGAATAAAGTCGATTTCATAATTTCTGCAGACCTCAGCGTAGTGTAGGATGTAGAAGTGTTAGCTAGGGTAAACGTGCAGTGATCATAGGTTAGCGAGGTCTAGAATTCACCTGAATTTGAAGAGAGAAAGAGTAAAACTGCTCGAGAAGAAATGGACGAACATAGATGCAGTAAGGTAAGAAGCGTACCAATTCAGGCTGGTACTAGCAAACAAATATCCTGCCTACAACAGCGAGATGTAGATTACATAGATGATGAATGAAACCGTAAATATATGCTGGCTTCAGAAGCAGCATTTGAAGTGGAAAGCAACGCCCCAAAGCAGCCAGTAAGTAAGCTCTCCCAATCAACGAAGGCCCTAATAGAGAAATGGCAAAGAACGACACACCCCAACTTAACAGACCAGGTAGACTTCGCGGAATTGTCAAAACTAATCAACAAGAAGAAAATAAAGGACATTTGAAATTATGCCGTAGGGATGACTAAGGAAGCAGTAAAAAACGGACGCATCATCAAATCAGTGCGAAGAAAACTTGGTAAAGGACAAGCCAAGATACATGCCCTAAAAGATAAGCAGGGTAATGACATGAGAAATGGTGAAGATATAGTAAAAGCAGCGGGATAATTCTATACTGACAAGTACCACCTGGACTGGTCCTGGACCCAGAGCAGCCAGGACAAAAGCTTTGACAGTAGTAATGTACAGGTTTCAGGGCCTCCTTCTATAACTTGCGATGAAGTTTTAAGGGCCTGAGAAGACATGAAACGTGGCAAGGCGGCAGGTGAACATGGCATAGCAGTACATTTAATAAAAGATGGAGGAGACGCTTAAAAAGCTTGCGGCCCTTTATTTGAATGTTTCACGACCTATTCTTTCATGACTTCAAGGGTCCCAGAGAACTGGAAAAATGCCAACATTATAATAATCCACAAAAAGGGAGATATTACAGAATTGATAAATTATAGGTCTATTAGCTTACTTCCAGTATTGTATGAAATAGTCTCGAAGATAATTTCCAATAGAATAAGAGCAACACTTGACGTCAGTCAACCAAGGGAATAGGCTAACTTCAGGAAGGGATACTGTACAATAGAACATCCCCATGTAATCAATCAAGTAATCGAGAAATTTGCAGATTAGAGTCAACCTATCTACATAGCTCTCGTAGATTACGAAATGGCATTTGATTCAGCATTTGACTGCGTAATCAAGGAGTAGAGGAGGCTTAGTTAAATGCCTTGGAAAATATCTACAAAGATTCCACAGCTACCCTAATTCCCCGAAGAAAAGCAGGAAGCTACCTATAAAGAAAGCGGACAGACAAGGAGACGCAATGTCTCCAATGTTATTCACTGCCTACTTAGAAGAACTATCCCACTATTAAATTCGGGTGGCTTAAAGGTAAGCATAAAGGGCGAATATCGCAGCGACGTTCGGCTTGCAGATGACATTGTTCTGTTAGGCAAGACTGGGGAAGAGTTCCATTGATTGAGGACTTTAAGAGAGAGAGTCTAAGAGTGGGGCTGAACAATAGTATGCAGAGTACGAAGATAATGATCAATAGCATGGCGAGGGAACAAGCGTTTAGAGTCGCCCATAAGCCCCTAGAGTATGCGAAGGAATACGTTTACCTAGGACAAGTACTGTCAGGGGACCGTGATCATGAGAGGAAAATTCAGAGAAGAAAATTATGGGTTGGAGCTTATGCGGCAGACATCTTCGGTCCCTAATGGAAGCTTACTATTATCACGAAGACGAAAGGTGTACAATCAAGGCGTTATACTGGCTGCACGACTTCTATAAGACTAAAAATTATCGCAACTAGAGAGATGCACGTGCTTTGCAATCAGGCTTACGTTAGTATCACATGCGAGATTTATGGGCTTTCTTCAACGCCTGGTGATTCCTGTAAACACAAATTTATTACGTATTCTATGATAAGAAGTGAAGAGGGCAGGTTTCTTCTGCTCAACGATGATAGTGCTTTGCGGGCTAAAAGCACGGAACGCAAGTGTTTTCATGGTTCTTTATATTATGCGTTTATCTTTTGCAGTACGCACGTAAAAATGAAGCACATTGAAAAGAACCCATGTGCAGCTCCCTTGCCGGAGAGGAACACCAGCTAGCTTTACGTCATACAAACTTCATACATTTAAAGAAAAGAAAGTGCACAATGCCTTTTCTCGGCCACTGCTGGGTCAACTTCAGGTGTCGCAGCAGCCTGTGCCCCTTTTTCTAAATGTAATAGGATAATTCCACACTTTTCCTTGGCGTAATATAGTAGACCTGGGATCGTTAGGCATGTTTATTAACTGCTCCTGGTTTACAAAAATAAGCTATATCATAAACCCATTTGAACATCGGAAATACACTTGTGCAGCTGCGGAAAATGCGGTCTTGGTAAATTTATTGTAGCCGCACAGGTGCCAGCCGTCCTCTCGCCCTCCACTGTGACAACTGCAGAGAAGAAGAATATAATTAACAAAGCACTGAGAAAAAGGGCGCTACAGCGTCGGCATCTCCATACACAATGGAAATTTTCCTGGAAAAAAACTAAAGATACATAAAAGAGTTCTAATGTACCACTGCATGAGAAGCAAAAACTTGCAGGGCGAAGAAGCAGTTCTCTCGTTTGTAGCCGCTTTTCTTGGTTAAAATCAGGTCAGTGCCAATAAATCACTAATAGAGTCTATGCGACAGCTCAAGACGACGAGCGTTGCCGCTTGAATTTGTATAGATTTCTGTACCGGACCTAAATCTCTTACTTCTAGTCACCTGAAGCGGTTTGGTGTAGCTCAATCTTTCAAAAGACGAAACAACCACAGCTTTAGAAGCAATCCAGAAAATATGAAGAATTGAAGTGCATATTGTTTGCATAAGATAACAGTAAGTATTTCCTAAAAAAGCGCAGAACAACCCTGTTTCAGCCCTGTCAACACACTGTTACAGAAGGGTTACAGCACGATGATAGCGATATAAAATTTTCATCGTTGCTAAGGCAAAAACTAGTTCCCTGCTTTCTGGCTGATTGTCTCTCTTGAGTCTAGCTAGGGTTGAGAATGGGAACAGCAGGTTACACGGCGGCATTGCTCGCTCGAAATGTCGCAATTGGGTTGAGTTGAAACACTGATTTCCACTGCATTCCTTGACCAGCTTTCGCATAAGCCGTGGTCTCATCTGCTACACATGGCGCCGAATTGCTTCATGCATTATAGACGTGATATTTATTACTTTAGTTATTGCTCTAAGCTAAGCATATTTGATAGTGATTCTTGAAAAGGAAGAAGCTGTGGTGGTTTCTGTGGATTAAGAGTTTGCAGAAAATTTTCTATGTTTAAGATCTCACTCTTCCTTCATATGCATGTGGTTTGCCTCATTACAATCTCGTGCCATTTTCATTGTTTGGAGTTAGAGTAAGTGAGCCAATTGTGCGCATTGCCCTCACTTGTAAAGCTAATCAGCTCCTTCTCCAATAAAACATGTAAGCTTTGGCTCTAACATTGTAACAGCAACTTCTAGTGAAAAGTGATGCTGAACAAAGCAATAAAATAAGCGGCTTCTCAATGCGAGAGGTGTTACAAAATATGTGAACCTAACTAGCATATGAACTGGTCAGAAGTCATGCCTCATAATAAGAAAGTGGTTTTGTCAAGTAAAACCCCATAATTTATTTGGTCAGGAGTCGAGATAAGCAACAGACTTTTGGAGTATTGGTAGATAAATGGCAGGGAACGCATTGCTAGGACCAGGTGGGCTACAGACATGGGTAGCGGTAGATGGTGGGTAGGTAAATCTTGAAGAAGATAAAAAAATAATAAGAAGATGTACGCAATAATGCTAGAGCGAAAAGCATGCTTAGCGTACTTGAATAACTGAAGCAGGTTAGGTGACTATTTGTCAGCGTCGCATTTCAAAGCGGATGCCTATAAATCCTCATCCTCATCATACTCATCGTCAACAGCAATCCTAAGGAAAAGCCCAGCTTGTACACATGCAGCTTACACGAAGCCTCTTCACGTGTCTCGTTTGGTGAGACCTGTTACCGTTAACGGGGCTCACTCAACAGTTAACCACAAAAGAGGTTAAGGGGAGTATAGGAGTCTGCATAACTTGCAAAAAAAGGAGGAAACGACCACACCAGATAACCGCGCACAAGATAAAGGCGATACGCCTTGAAGGCGCCTTGGATGTAAAAGATTCAATCAGCGCATGTTCTTAATAGCGGTTGGTCAGGAATTCTTTATTCGAAGCTAGAATATCAGGGTGCAGATTCAAAACGACGAGTTTTAGAAATAGGCGCTGGTGTCATACCATGTCAAATTATTTCGCGGAATATAAAAGCAATGCATCGCTCTGTAGGTTACGATCAATTTTAGAATGTAGGTCGAAGGTGAAGATTTCCAACTGTGCTTCACAGACGAGTCCTCTACGAAACTCGTGCTGAGCCGGATGAATGAAACTGTTGAAATCTAGAAAGGTGGTGATATGTGAATAAATGTCATGTTCCATGAGCTTGCGAGGCACACTGGTGAGAGATGAGACGATAGTTTAACGGATACTCTTTTATACCTAACTGGTTAGTACTGTTATGTTGGTACGCATTAATATTTTGAATACTAATATGTTATCACTGTTATTGTTTGCGGCTAATATATTCACGCTCGCTCTTATATTTTCTTTTTCTTACTCAGTCATGACGTCAAGGCAACTCTTCATTAGCTACCTGCTTCTCAGCTTCCTCACGGCAATGACCTCAGGTAATCATCTTTTTACGGCAAGGTGTCCCAACTTACGTTCTGCACGTGTCTGCATATTGAGTGACATAGGGTCGGTTGATTTGCTACTAAGTGACCTGACCAAGCTTTGAATTGAGATTCCTATAATAGCTTTACGTCGCCTAGTCATTCCGACGACCGGAGCACGCCCTCTTAGTTGAACACACACACACACACGCACACATGCACACACACCCACACACAAACATTAAATATATATATATATATATATATATATATATATATATATATATATATAATCTTGATTTGATTGACAGATCTAGATTGTGGACAACACTTTTTCTTTGCGACAGAAAACAGGCCCTTGAGGTTCTCATTTTCATTTTATTCAAGTCAAATGACCACTGAAGTGGGATCTTGTAAAAGAAAGGACAGATGCCCCTAAATTTTCTGGTACCCAATTGGCCGATTCCATGGCATAGAAAACCGATTCTGTTTTATTCCTTTTTTTACTCTCATACACACAGCGCCATTTAGGCATTACAGGGGGGGAGGGATTACATACATCAATGTAAACAGCTTATGGCATCGAATAAACAGCATTAAACTATACAATACAATGAAAGAGAGAAAGAAAAAAACCGCAAGAATGACACGACAAAAATGGTACATCAGGATATCAATGTACAGCACGTAGGAAACGGAATCATACAATTAAGTAATAAAGCACTATGTAATAATTGTAAACTCTGCAATTACTGTATACTGTAAAATAAAGAAGAAAATTTCAAAGAGCATTCGCAAAATGTTATTTATTAGGTATACTAACTACGGCAGCAGGCAGTCGATTCCATTCTAAAACGGTATTGATGCTTAAGGTGTCATCACACACCTGAAATACGCCCTCAAGTATAAATAGCGGCACCTTTTTCATTCGACTTGAAACTGAAATCAGAACGAGAGTTTTTCTTCTTGTGTAAGAGGGAAGTTTCTTTGCTCCGGAAACTAGGAAGAAGACACCGATAACTCACAGGGAAGAAACAAGTGCCTATCATTTCATTCCGCTGTCCTAGACCACCGCAATAGAAGCCACGTTGCTAATTGTGCTGCTTATCTTTCGTTCTTCTCATTCAGCCGATGCGTTGCTAAGGCTCGGCATATGTGATAGCGCGCATACTTACCGTTGGCAGCAAGCCTATGTGCGTAAAGATGGCGATGCTAAAAGGCCAACTTAAATATTAGGAGCTCCAAGTTCACATTTTTATTAGGAATAGGCATTTGTTTTGTTGTTGCATGGTCTCTTTTCGAGTGGGATGCATTACTTGAAGCATTTTTGTTACAATTTCATTCTCTTTTTTTTTGCTCGCGTATTACACGACGCTTTATAAAAGCACTGGTGCTGTTTTAGTGTCGGTTTGTACGTATCAACGATATCAGTGTGTATGCTAATCAGACTGCATTCTCTTAGGTGGCGGTTCGTATAATATTTACGTCTAATAAAAAAAATATTCGCCACTTCGATGCGGTGTCTCTACTGATCAGCGAGGGTATAAAACTATCTTTAAGACGCCTTAATTTGTTGAGACCAAGAAAATTTGAATTAAAAGACTAGGTTATGAAGGTCTTTCTTTACAAATAAATTCTCAAATTTCTTCACGCAGGAGTGTGGTGGAGACCATTCAGGCCAAAGCATGAAGGTGAGTAGAATGCCATGGAAAGCCACAGCACCCGACATAAAAAATATCCGAGCTTACTGTTACCTCAAAAAAAACATCACAATGGGCTTAAGGATTATCTATATACGGGGCTGCTCTTAACGGTAATATCCAAGAATAAAAACCTACATAAATCGTATTACAAAATCAAGAAAGAGGCTGACAGAGGGAATAGCACACTGTGGTATAAAGTTTGTAAACAGTGATAAGGTTCCTCGGAGAGGCTGGCCAACATTTCGATAGGAGGTCTTATCGAAGATATGTCCCTTGACGAAGATAGGTCCGCCTATCGAAACGTTGGCCAGCCTTTCTGAGGCACCTTATCTGTGTTTACAAACTTTACACCACATAAATCGTATGGAATTTTGCCATGACAACTTAATTCAATTATGGGGTTTTACGCGCCAAAACCACTTTCTGATTATGAGGCACGCCGTAGTGGGGGACTCCGGAAATTTTCACCACCTGGGGTTCTTTAACGTGCACCTAAATCTAAGTACACGGGTGTTCTTTCATTTCACCCCCATCGAAATGCGGCCGCCGTGGCCGGGATTCGATCCCGCGACCTCGTGCTCAGCAGCCTAACACCATAGCCACTGAGCAACCACGGCGGGTCAGCCATGACAACTATCACATGCTGCGGACGGCAGTGTTCTACCATCAGGAAAGGAGCCTGCAAATCTGCAGCAATACTTGAGATGACATATGTATCCTGGCTATTGGTTGACAATAAAAGATATGTAATCTAGGCCGGTTTCAAGTGAAGCTCATGTTTGTATCACTCAAGCTGAATTTCCACTTTATACAAAGCACCGTGCTTTGAACGTGTCTTTTTTTAGCATAAGGGGTAGTTTCCACAGCTCTTGATGGACTTGGGCAGGGTTCTTAGACAATTTGAGGGCACAAGTGCAAAAAAATAGATAAAAGCAGTTCGCCATTCAGGGGCACACATAAGCAGCTTCGCTGGTCATCCTTCTTCGCAGAGTCCAAAAACAAGAAAGGGGCTGGCAGATGGAATGGCATACTGTGGTATAAAATTTTTTAAACAGGGTTGAAGTACCTCAGACAGCCTGTCTGAGGTACTTCAACCCTGTTTAAAAAAATTTATACCACAGTTCTTCGCAGAGTGGAAGGGCAGTGAGCTTTTTTTTTTGCTAACATGTTTTGGTAACGAGCTATGTGTGGTTCTCAAGCTTCCGTAAATGAAACCTTTGAAAATATTTCGATGGAATAGCGCTGCCGAGAGATCATTCATGCCTCTTAGGGTCTTTCATATGCACTTTCTTTTCAGTCGAACCATTATGTGGAAATACATACTGTCCACTCGGAAACAAGCTTGCCTGCTTGGTACAGAAAGGACAGGTTTATACAGCGTGCAGTAAGTTTTTCGATTTTGAAGTCTCACCAAAATTGCCTCAGTATTATTTTAACAGGCACCATATGTATATATAATGAAATAAGTATAGAGGATGAGCGAATCTCGTTGACGGATTGCATGTCCAAAATCCTTAACGAGTTATTACTTTCTAAAACTAAGTTTTACTCTATTGGTGTAAGTAAACCTACGTTCTAAGTAATAACTATCTGATGTAATGCGATGAATCATTCTTGCGTGAGAATGAAAGAATATTAGTCCTGCCTTCGGTATATGCATTCCTTCGAATGTATGACGACGGCTGTCGACATGCGCCTAGGCCGTTCGCGATAGGTGCTGAGGTTAACTGAAAGATCATGGCCCTAACGCAGATAAATGCTATTTGCAGGCAGCACATTTTCCTTGAATATGTATTGATATCCCTATTAGTTCGCTCCTAAAAAAATGTAAAGATGTAACATACATATTGTGGTGAACTGTGACGTGACAGTGTTTTACAAGCTCGCACAGTTTTCCAGGCCTGCAAATGTGTAACAAGAAGTGCATAGCAATAATCTAGTAATACCACCGTGCTGGTAGATTCGCTATATAGCACATGCAGGTGCTATATATATAGCACATGCAGGCGCTACACACAAGACCTGCATAGGTCTTGTGTGTACCTCTCGTCTGATTTTATTTTGTGTTCTTATTGGGGGTGTCATAGGCTAGCCGTCTCACCCACAAAACTTAGTTTATGTGGGGGTTCCGAGATTTTCACTTGTTTACTGAGTTGTCTGTGCCCTTAAGTGTCATTTCACTCTATTCTGTACACGGAGCTTCACATATGTCCATTCGATTTGACTGCGTCAAGTTCTTATGATTTTTCTTGGACATTTAGTCTTGCTTGCCCTGAAAATAGGAGTAGCCGACTCAAATAACGGTCGAATTATCTACTTTATTCGCGTATTATGAAACATATCAGAACCTGCTATAACGTAGAAATTGACGAATAACTATAATCTGGAAGTAACATTGAGTGGAATTTCCTTTCTGTGTTCAGTCTCTGACTGGGTGCTCTGCAACACATATTGGATGCGAAAATGCTGGGCCTCCCGAGCTTGGGCTCGGTGCCAGCTTACGAGATATGGATGTGTGTGCCGCTGCTGTACGTATCAAGAACTTTGTCATAAAAATTTTCAACCTGCTAACTAACGAACTAACGAACTAACAGGGAACTAAGGGATAAGGTATGCCTCGATAAAAGCAAGGCTCACTTCACGCGTTTGATTTAAAATATTTACCATATTGACACAAGGACTGAGTTTAGCTTTACAAATCAAGGTGTGCAAGGTTCGGCACTTGCCTGCTGCCAATCAGGTTGGTAAGTACAAAATGCACTGCTTACTTTCTTTTTTCAGTCTAGCTGTTAATGTCTCCGCATTGTTACCGCCTATCAGATTACCACACAGAAGCGCTTAGCATGCATTCGCAACGTAATTTGCTTTTAACCATTACCACAAACGAAACGGAACAAGAACAAAAAGAAGGCGGCTTCAGTGATTGCTTCGGCTCTATTCTTGTTTATTGGAAAACCAGCTTAAATATACGCAAAACCATAAAAACCACGGTAGGTTGGCTAGAATGATTTTGCCACAAATATTAGCGCTCACTCACTCGGGGAAATGGACAAAATGTCAGCTGTTACAGGGTTCTTAGTTGAGGCGGAGAGGAGTGTTGCCAAAGAATCATAAATTACAAAATAAGGAATTATGCATGCATCCACCTCTTTAAAAGTATATAAATTATGTGATAATAAAGAAAGAAGTGTTGTATAGATAAGTAAGTGATGACTTTATCTTTCACAAGTATGCAGTTTATATAGTGTGTAGCACAATGACATACCTTGTGCAACTCTTAAGAATTTTGCAGACATTCGCCTTCTTGAACTCTTAATGCTTAAGAAAGTTGGATTTATTTATACGCTGTCTATATTTTTGTGCAACCTTATGTTCGAAGGTTATTGTTCGCGGAGTTTTGGTATTTTTTGGTTCGAGATAGTCCAGCATATTACTCTTTGATTATATTTTATTCAGTCGTCCATGCTGCAGCGTCTTTTTATTCGTTTGTTTATTGCATTATCATGCTGAGGTTGTTTTGTTTTTATTATAGCAACTTTCAACTAGCTGTGTGGAATATTCTCGCTTTCTGTTTTCATCTTTCTAATTTACTAGGGTCGCCAGCGTGACTATTAAAATCATTTCAAGTTTCTTTACATAATTCTTGAAATTCAATGTTTATGTAGAGCAATGTTTAAGCGACAGTTAATTAGGCATTTGCTTTTTAACTACTTCATGCTCTGCAAGCTAGATGAGTCCTGTTGAAGGGCCATGCTGGGAATGAATCAACTCAGAAGCCAAAAATTGTTCTACAGCCTATGTCACGAGTGAAATGGCCTTGCGCCACTTGGAGATTTCAGAAAGTCTCTTTTTTCCAAGACATATCTGGTCATTTTATTATTAGATATTATTACAATCACAAAGTGTTGTGCAGTAGGAGGCCACAAAGTAGAAACTGTCAGGGCGAACTATTTTTCGTACATGTTTTAAGATGTAGAACATGTGATTACCTACTAAGGCAGGAACAGCTGGAAACCGCAAGTCGGCATAATGAAAATAGATAAATAAGAGATCATAATATTGAGGATTACGATTAAGGAAAAATACTAATCAGCACATAAGAAGTAATTATTCCAACATCAATGATACAGAAACGACGACGGCTTATTCTGTTCTCAAATACACACGCAAGTACAAACATATCAGTAACTGCAAAAACCGTGTGCGAAACAACATAGCTAGAAAATCAATTTAAAGACAAGGCATAATCTACGAACATAAACCGAAAACAACATTGAAACATAGCGACACAGTTATGTATATATATATATACATATATCATGTCCGGACCATCATTTACCAAGATTTAAAAAAATATACAAATGCCACGTAGTTGGACAGAACAAAGGTATTGTTGTTTGCTGTCCCTTGGAGATACTGAGATTATTTTTGCCTTCCGTTGAATTACATAATTAGTCTACATAAATAATTACCTTCTCGAATATTTTAATTGCATGACAAGTGTTAATTACAAAATTGTAGAGCAGCATGAAGGAGTCACATACAGCTTCCCGTTGCTCAATAGGTGTTACATACAAGTGTATTTTCCGAGCGTGAAAGGAGCCCACAAATACATGCAAAGTGCCCCGAACGGCCAGTCGTGTGGCAGTTTCGAATGTTCGCACGCAAAGTCCCACTGCACATGCTAAGAAATACGCTTTTTGGTGCTTCACATTGTTTTTTACTCCTTGCAATACTTGACTGTGTCGTAAAGGCATATGCCAAGCAACCTTATCATTGCATCAGCAAGAACGCGCCGAGATGCCTAATATCTCCATCCTAGCCCATACCTTGGAACTTTCACGATGTGGGTGCTCAGGCACTCTTATATGCAGCATTTCGGCTAAGTGAACAACATGAAATGTATCACGATGTGTGTAATACTATATTGGCAATACCGCTACACAGACTTGTTTATAGTCCCCGCCATGGAAGATGTGCACTCAGAAGTGCGACAAAGATGACGGTGCCGCATGAAATTAAACATTATTTCAAAAGGGCCTGCTCCAGCATTATAACGTAAAGGAACAGATTGGCATAAGGTTTTCCGAATTGTTAACTTATTGAACGACCTACAAGAATATTGAATTCAGCGCTTACATTTTATATGTTTCCCATGAGGCCATATTTCTTTAAACTCCAGCAATGCAGGCTGACGCAGGTGCATTCACTGGTAGCATGTTATTGTAAAAAAAGTGCGAGAGCCTATACTGCAAAATTAGATAGACTTTTAGAAGTTAACATACATGCACGAGCTTTAGGACGGGTGCGGTGCGCTTGCGTAGGTTGTAGTTGTTCTTGGCGGTAGAATAACTGTGTGGGCTGCAAGCATTACTGGTCATCTGCATAATTTATGCACTGCTGACCGACAAAATACAGGTGAGGGTACATTCAAGCTGCTTGTTCTAATCTAGCTTAGACAAAACTTTAATAGTTCCGAGTAAAAGCGGTGAAAACTGACAAAGGAGCGTGCGCAAGTGTTTTACTGCCAACTTCGCCCGAGGATGAGTTCACATACTTCTCCCATCGGATGCGTATACCGTCATTTGTGTTCGCTGTAACGCGCAAGATGTTTTTTTTTCTGTGCCGAGTTCTTGTTCGCAGTCAGTACGCAAATGCTCCGCGATACCGAATACTTTCCTTCTACAGGAAGTGGATTGAAGAAACAAGAATAAGTCATGAAATGTTATGCACGTAACCAACGCGGAACACGTACACTTGTATAAACGCCAACATCACGAATCTGTACTGTAATATCACAAATTAACGACATAGGTGTTCCCAGATTACAGCAAATATGAAGTGAATGTATCTTGAATTCGATACTACACTGTCACTAAAAGCAGCGATACGGAATAAATGCAGGAAGTGCAGGTCGTTCTGCCACAAAGAAAACCTACAACACTCAATTTTTCTTTGGTTTATATTCAAGCTTGTTCACTGAATGTGAGCTCATTTTAATTCTTTTCTTTTACAGAGTGGCGAATGCACATTTTCCATGATGAAAGTAGGAGAGATGTCATCCAAGAAAAGAATAAAAATAGCTTTTCGGTAATTGGTGTCTGTGGACAGTGTTCTTGTGTTGGCAAGTAAGATATGAGGCGTTTCACACCGAAACAAAGTTCAACGTTCGGTTAGCTGTCACTTTGACTCTGTGCACTGAGCAATACTGCACTCTAAAAACTAAGAGAGTGCCGGGCACTCCCTTTGAGGGAGTAGCGGCTTGTCCCATATTTCACTCTCTTTTCGAGAGTAGATCGACCCTCTTTGAGAGAGAGTAGGTCAACTCCTGTTGACAGAGTTTTGTTACTCTACCGCAAGGGATTGCTAGTACTCTTCTGCAGAGTGATAATACTCTTCCCACAGGGAGTGCTAGTACTCTTCTGCAGAGTGGTAATACTCTCACCGCAGGGGTAATGGCACTCCACCAGACCGAGTACTTGTACTCCCCCAAACAGAGTGCTAGTACTCTTCCCAATACCCTCTAGCGAAGTCCTGGCCACGCATGCAGGCAGGAAATCAGATCAAATTAGGGTCGCTGATACACCGTTCCCTAGGCGGCTCCTCAGACTCAGTGGCCCAATTCCAAGCGGCCTTCAGAATAGGCGTGAGCAATGTTATGCAGGATTTTAAAGTCATTTTTCCAGGCTATTTGCTGCCTACCATGAGTTGTGACTGCTCGGAATCGGCCTATGCGTCTCCCGAACGCCACTGCGGAGAAAAAAAAAAAGCTAATTCACGTTCAATCCGCAAATATCTTCGCATATTTCACAATCGGGAGACACATAATCTAATTAGAACACAGTAGTCGAGGGAATCACACACTTATCTGGAGAACCACATTGCTCTATACATCACGTGGATTCGAACCCGCGTACACTCGCATCTATACAATTCAAAGCACACATCCTAACCATTACACCACAGAGCCACCGCGCTCAGTCGTGTTGTTTTAGATCTTATATACAAAGCAAATGTATTTGAGAAATCGGCTGCGGTGGGTGGAGTTTCTCTGCAGTGTGCTGTGCTGTTGTGTACTGGAATACGTTTGCGTTTGCATCATTTCCATTCCTTGCTACGACTAACGGAGGAATACAACGTAGACGACGACGTGAGAACTATTCACGGCTTGTCGTCACCCCAGGAAAATAACAAACGTGCCGTTCAGCTCACGATCGAGTGCTTTTCCAGTTCATGCATTATATGTTCTCCGAAAATACGCGGATACGAAGTATCGTGCCAACCATACACGTATGTGAATTTAAGTCGCGCGTATACTGGTGAGCATTTCTGTTTATTTTTTCCGCCAGTTCCATTCGTACCAGGCATTTCGACGTGCCTCACGCTGCCGTGTAGGCATTCTTTTCAAGTGCATAAGTTTAGAGTTTGGTTCAGTCCGCTGTGAGCTGTTGTCCTGCATTAGCAGCGGATCGTTAGCGTTTTGAAGAGCATGCATTCCAGCATTTGGAGACTGCTTATGCCGATAGCCGCGTCACATGCATTGGCACGCATGTTTAAATGACTAATGTGTCCACTTGTTACGCGTGCACAGCTCGTATCCTGTGGCAGTGCTCGTTCTAAAAGCTTCGAAGACCACCTACATTCATACGTGTGTTCAATATATATGCACAGGATAGACTTGCCGGCTAGTTGGTTGAGCATTTTACAAGAAACAGCGCAACACAAGGACGACGCAAAAACATGGACAACACCACGAAGCGCTGGTGTGGTTGATGCTTTTTTTCGTCCTGGTGTTTGCGCTGTTTCTTCTTCCACGATACACGCACACCACAGGTAGGCGAAAGTTTAGGAGTATAGGGCGTTAACTTTGTTTTCCCCGTTTCCTCTCAGTGTCAATGGCACAATGCGCTGCCCGGAATTGCGCACGCTTACCCCCATATTTAGAAATGCATCATAACTTGAAGCCCATGCTTGACTTGATCTAAATGACGCAAGGCGTGAACGCACCAAAAGAAAGGCAGTGAGCGTCTGGGGGAAAAAATTGAATTATGGGGTTTTGCGTGCCAAAACCACTTTCTGATTATGAGGCACGCCGTAGTGGAGGACTCCGGAAATTTCGACCACCTGGGGTTCTTTAACGTGCACCTAAATCTAAGTACACGGGTGTTTTCGCATTTCGCCGCCGTCGAAATGCGGCCGCCGTGGCCGGGATTCGATCCCGCGGCCTCGTGCTCAGCAGCCTAACACCATAGCCACTGAGCAACCACGGCGGGTGGTCTGGGGGACATTCGCACCAGGCGTCGTTTATATAAAGTCAAGCATGAGCTTTGTATTAATATACATTTCTGAATACGGGGGTTAGTCATCTACTTCTCACAGAAAATGTCGAAGAAACGCCCACCAAAACCAGGCACGTTCGTAAACCTAACTAGGCAATACGAAGCTCCATAGAAAAAGAGTGGTATTAAAAGCTTTCAGTATTTTTCTTTACTCCAAAATGGTTGCGCTCTCGTGGCTTCAATGTACAGAGATAGTGCAGCGTTAGCTAAAAAGCATGAATTTCCGAACTCCATGCCAAAATAAGCTTGTCAAATTATTGAGGTGCTAGAAACCAGCGTTTGTAGCGATCCTTGAAAAACCCTTTATTTCTAAAATGCCATTTTCAAGGCATTGAAAACCCTGGAATTTTTAGAAGTACTGGAAAGTCCTTAAATTTGTACACTTGGCTAGACATAGCAGACATTGCCAAGTGGTATTTTTCCCCTTCTGTGACACTCTTCGCATGTCACAGTGAATTGTCTGTGGAGGTAATAGAAGGAAAGCGACATCCTTAAAGTTGAAATTACAAAGGAGCTGCAGATACCAGTTTTAGGCACATGGAACCGGCGACAAATGTACTTGGAGGAGCAGAAGCAGGAAGCTCAACAGTTGAGGCATTCAAAGCCGTGATGAGTAAATTGAGAGCTACAGACACAATAAAAGGAAAATACAAATGACTATTGCTTATTTGGTGGTGAAAAGCTGAGGCAACAGATGACATCCCATACACTGTCAAACCAAACAGTATTCAAAAACTGCAAATGTTGCAGGTCCAAGTAGTTAATTGTGCTATTGCAGAAAAACTGAGCGCTTTCTTGAAATGCTTCCTTGTGTGCATGAAAGGCAAATTAGCAGTCTTTCAAATTTTTGAAATCAGTGAATTGCGATTTGTTTTGTATTCTTTTGTTTGCATTAAAATTAACAATGTTGTTGAACAAGTTATCGCCTGTCCAAACTACTAAAAAAATCGCACGAGATCCTTGAAGTTACTGTCGGGGCCTCGAAAGTTCTTGAAAACCATTGCTTTTTTTTCTTCAATATTGCTACGAACCCAGTAGAACAACTGTCATGGAGTAAAAACCTTGGCTGAACAGGGGCTTATACGAAGAGCACAGGAAGACTAGAAATGCAGTATTAGGCATGGAGGGCCCTGAAAAAAATGTGCCACATCTGCTCGTCTGCCTTATGTTTCTGCATTGACTGTCACATTTTTAACAGAAGCTCACTTACTGTTCTACTTTAATAAAGGCAACATTACCAACTCCAGTGTGGGGCAGTCCTTCAGCCAGTGCAGAACTCTTTCTGTACATCCCTGTCAGCTCTGTCATTTTTTCAGCATTGTAGTACAAGATTTGTTAAACTGGTTTTGCAGAATATGAGCAGTATACTCTTAAATTAGCTGTTTATTTGTATACACAAGTTCAGGTCCTCAGTTTGGTTGCATGACAAATTGCCATACCTCAATAGATACAAGAAAAAATGTTATTAGAGTTTAATAAAATCCAAGCAGTAATAATCACAACAATATAATGACATACATTTCTTTTGGTACGTATACAGCCCATGTCTTGGCACTGTATAAATTCAACTATACATCGCAAGTACTGTATCCTGACCACTATTATTCACAAGTGTAAAACCATCACAGCAATTCTTCAACAAATATCACAGTGATTAGTGACATACACTTTGTAACTGCTTTACATGAGCATAATGTATACAAATGGTCCCTGTGTACCTACACATGACTAGTGCCACCCGAGCACTATTACTCACAGGTGTAAAACCAACAAAGCAGTTCTTTAAAAATATCACAGCGCTTAGTTACGTACACGCTGTAACTCCCTTGTAAAAGCTTAATACGAACACGTGAGCACACAGAAAGCTAGCAGTGAGCCTACATGGAAATACCACCGCCTCAATACTAATTCACAAGTGTAAAACCAACCAAGCAGTTCTTTAAAGAATATCACAATGTTTAGTGACATACATTTAGTAACTAGCTTATATAAGCTTTATACAAACATGAGAACATACAAAAAGCTATCAGTGCACCTGCATAGAAGTGCGGCCATCTGAACACTATTATTTGCAAGTCTAAGCTCAACAGAACAGTTCGTTATAGTGACGACCATTTTGTACCTGCCTTATACAAGCTTAGTGCAAGCACAAGAATGCGGAAAAAAATAAATTAAGAACTTGCTCTATGAATACACAAACAGATCAACACAAATGGTAAACACCACTTTGAAGATACATGACCGTGACAAAGCGCAGTGCTGTGCCGGTTGAAACTGTCATCCACAAAAGTATTGAGCAATGCTTAAACCACACGCAATAAAGTGCTGAAAGACTGCGTCTCTAACGTACCTATATTAATTCAAATTTCTTGAATATAGGGCTCCCTTGCAGATAAGGCATCTGATCCAACTGACCTGATAAATGCATACAATGCACTCAGATATAACCGGTAATAATAATTATAAAAGGCATTTAAAAACCTGATAGTATGATGAAGATGCATGACTAGAAAAGTTCTGTTCCCCTCGTACGTGTTAAAAAGGTGCAAGTACGACACACGTTCTTTTTTTCCGCAATTTTTGCATTAATGGACACCCGGGAACCTCGAACCCACAAAAAAAGAAGATACTGCTGTGTTAATAGTGTTATGAATAATTTTTTGTGAAAGCTTTTTACAGACAATTCGCAGTCTCGTTTCTGGAGGTTGAGCTGTATCATGCAAAATAACATGGAAAATGGTCACATGGGAGCATGACACTATGCCATAATGTTCGTTTCAGTTGACTCTCTTGCCCTACAAGTCACTGCGCACTGTGACCAGTGATGGAACAGAAGTGTCTATGTGATTTTCATCACACTTCTGTCCTATGCCATCCTTACCAGAGTTGGCGGCACACAGATACCCAGATTTCGATAGTGTTGCTTTTTCAGGTGCTTGTTCTTGATTTACTCAATATCAGTTGGCACTTCAGCTGCATCAAACTTCTTTTTTACCTCTTCAACAACAACATAAACAACAATCTTATGACACCTGTGTTGTCCTTCTAGTTGCCTACAAAGACCAGTTAATCTAACAACAACACTGGCAGTCTCTACTATCTTCTAATGGGGAAGAGGTGTGTCCCACCATGTGTTCCACATTGTTGTCGCTATGTGGGCTGGCTGGGGAGGCAACAACTGTAATATGTTTTCATATCTTAAAGTGATGCTTGTACTGTGTTATAACACTTAACTTAGTCTTGCACTTGCTGCACAAGAACACTGGCTCACAGTCGTGGTGAAAAGCTTTCGTATGTTGAGCAAATGAGTTGTATGCACTACAAAAAAAGTCACAGTGATAGCACACATGTTGCTCTACCAGGCCTGGTGCGGTTCCTTCTGACACTGCTCCTGATGCTGACACACTGCTGCTTGCCTCGTACACTGTTGCAGCTGCAGTAGACATGGCCGTCTCTGTATCTATTGCTGCCGTGCCACCTGTCATGGTAACTTCAGGTGGTATCGGGCTCACTTCTGCAACAGAGATGTCGTTTGCCCCTTGAGGGCTCTCGTCATCAGGGCCAATAATTTCGTAGGCATTGTCTCCTGCATCGAAGAACCAATAACAGCGTGAATTAATAAACATAGCTCTAAAAAGTACGGACATCAAAACTTAACCACAAGCTTTGCACATCAGTGACCAGGCTTAATGAATAATACTTGCAGGAGGAGTTATACAATTGTGTGTGTACATTACAGTTAAGCCTCAGAAGAGATACTCAAGAGGCACGGGAAACATGTCTCTCAATACCAAAAATTTTAAAACACTGAGGAGCCAGACTAGATCACTTTATTATGCATCATCACTAAAGTATGTTTAGATATATCTGAAGGAATAATTGCTCAGGGTGGCTTAAAGGGCCCCTAAACCACTTCTCGACATTTTTTGAACATTTCAAGTAAACACGCGCATCAAAATCAGAATGCCGTCACAATTGACGATGCCAAACGCCACAGTGCGTAGCACTGTGGGAGCACCACAATATGAAGAAAACGACTCCGTGCGCCTCTCTGGACCTATCCTGCACCCCCCAGTTTGTCCTGACATCGCCAGGCTGTCTCTGATGATTCACCAGTTTCCGGTACTGTCGATTGGTCGAACGAAAGTGTACGACTGCCGGCAAGGCCTGCAAGCAAATACACACTCCTTCTTCCTCGTCGCGTTGCTCGCGATGCCATTGTGGGCAGCCAATGGGGGCAAAGAACAGAAACGCCAACAGAAGGGTCTCCTTATGAGGCTCTTCAACTAGAGTCACCATACAGTTCCATTGTATTGCATTAGCGCCACCCCTCGCAGGACGACGGGCCTGCGCGGCAGCAACAGAGCTCGTTGGTGATGGCCTGTCCCGTAACATTTGGAGGTGTACTAGGCGAGGAAAAGACGATACTATCCAGATGGCGTGTACCAGATGAAAGAGTAAAATGAGCGGGGACTACTTTTTAAAACTCAAACACGTAGCTCCACTATTACTGCACCGTTTCGAAAATCTCTCATGGCTACGTGTTCCGTGCCTTAACATGTACAACTGCAACACCGCAAATAAATTTCAACCTCGGTGGCTTAGGGGCCCTTTAAAGAAGACATTCACAGCTTTTTAGTGACTGTAGATTGTGCTAGCTTCCTTCCTAACTTCTGGAAGTTAAACACTTCACTTTGCAAGCCTTGTTGCTCGCAGTGCCTTTGAGGTGCTCTTAGACGCTCGTCAGCTTCAACTGTCGACACTTTCTGCCCTGCACTGTCCTCGTTGCCTTCCTTTTCTAGTCCATGCTAAAGAGACATGCGCAATTGACTTGTTTGAGGATTGCGTGATCTTTACGCCCTTCAGAGCACACAAGGTGCATGAAGTGAATGTGTCTGGCTTGTGTCCCTTCGAAGTAGTGAATACTTCAAAAGTCGTTAGTAACAAAGGTGTCTCTTGCGTACAGTGTTGTTAACGTTGCAAACATCGAAAAACCAACCAAACCATTTTCATATGTCTCTTACAACCAAGTGTATCTTGTAATGAGATTCTACTGTACTGAATATTTTTCATCTATGGATCATCTGCATGTACATATAGTCACAAAGACATGTTGTGTGGAATGGCGAATCAGGAAAGACCTCGTACTCTTACTTTTTGTCCCTAACATAAGCAGCTGATAACAATATGATAAAAAGCAGGTAATGAGGCTAGCATGGAACATAATCCTTCAGCTCTAAACAGTTTTTTGGGCCCACATCATTCCCTCATGACATAAGGAAACAACTTGATTGCAGTAATGGCTGCATGTGATCTGAGTTGATTGAAACAAACAATACGTAAGGTTGCCCTGTATGTAATTTTATCGGAGTGCTTTTCAGATGTCCTGCTGGCGATCCTGGCTACACGATGTTTCTCATGCTTTTTGGCACGATTCCTTTCTTTTCCACTCCACTTTTTTCTGGTTTTGTCCCCTTTCCCTTCCCCCTGGCATAAAATAGCACACCTGAAGTATCAAATCTGTTGAATTATTGTGTGTATCAAACCTATTAACATGTGGGCTTCTCTGTGGTCAGTGTTGTATTTTTGCGCTGTACAAGTCAATTCAATATGAAAGATGGAATATATATATATATATATATACATATATATATATATATATATATATATATATATATATATATATATATATATATATATATATATATGTCTCTCTCATGTTTTGAAATATATGTACATTCAGGAGTGCCTGCATGCTCTTCTCCCCTGCTCCAGTGACGAAAAGGACAGCCTTTTTATTTACCATAGCAAAACATTCACAGGTTTTCACTGTGCCCATTACATCACTTATCATATGGATCTGTCACAATACAGAGTAGCAGTAGTCCATAATACTAACCCATCCCAACATAACTATAAATTAGCATATACCGACATGCTGTGAAACAGCTGTTGCAAAGCCGCTGGTGCTGGCAATTTCCACAGCACTGCAGTGGTACAGCCGAGTGCCACCTGTATAGTGACAAATGCATATGCATGTTAGTAACTCACTAGTTGCTGATGGTTTCATAAGCTTTACACTACACAATAAAGTAATCTAGACAACTTTGTTGGAACAAATACACATAATTAGGACACCATTTAAAGACTAACACGATTAATTGCCCCCAATCTCTCACTCACTAAGGGATTCACTACTGAAACATCGGTGGAGAGCTCGGATTAACACAGCCCATAAAGGACAAGCTTTCTTTGAGGAAAATAGCTATAACAGCGGTTAGTTTTTTTGATCATTTTATGTGCTAGCTTTGATTTAAATTTCATGCAGTACTATAAAATATGAAGTGCCGCATTTCTAGCAGCAGAAGGCGTCGTCAGCCTCATGGTACAACTGATTTTTGCACTGTTTGTATCAGTGAGCCAACACATACAAAGAAAACCGACTTCACACATACATATACAGTGCCAAGTGCACTCCTCCTGAAAACACAGCCGCCAGTTCCAATGGTGCTGAAAGGAAAGGTTATATAGAGTGCGAGACTGCATGGAACTACCACTAATGACTGTAAGTGTATGATCTGCTGATTGGAGAGGTAGTCACATGCTATTTCTAGTCTCTTTTAGAAGCATTACTAAAGGATGAATTAAAATCTATTCATCAGTCACGAATTTCGCGCATCCAGTTTGGTTAAATACCTTGTGAGAAAAAGACATGTTTACCTGGAATAGCAACCTTTTTTCCCGCTGCAAAATTTTCCTTCGAATTAACGAAATAACTTTACAGTGTCATAATATATTGTGTTTCTCGCAACTACTTGCCGGCAGTGGCGAGTTACAGTGCTTATATCTGACTCATTGGGCGACAATACTGCCAAACACAAATGCTTCACGAACACGAGAGCACGTCCCTCGCAGAGAATAGCAACCATATATGCCTCTGTGAGACATGATCGCACCTTTGTGGTCAAAATGTACATTAGAACGACACCACCATCTCATTAAAAAAAAAGCCTCAGTACAAAGCAGCAGCCAACTTCATAATGTGAAATTGCAATTGATGTCCACTTACTGGTGGCCTGTGTTCGAGTCACTTCTGGCAGTTGACTGGGTGCTGAGAAATGCACGTCCTGGGTTGTCCCTACAAAACATACAGGGTTATGTCAAATGTTGAAAATATATATACACCGGCATTTCATAAGTTGCAAAACAAATGAGTAAACTAATAAACAACTGTAATGTAAACAGAGTACACATGATAAGATAGGCTGTCAACAGGTAATGCATTACGCGAAAAACCTAATGCATAGGAATGACTTTATGTATACACACGAAGCTGACACACAATTTAAGTCGCTCTAGGTTTTTCCGTGCAGTATATTAAAATCATTATGTCTTGTGGTTAGAGCAAAATTAGTGTAAATGACGCACTAAATTATGTACCCTGGAAAACTTTTCTTCAATATGCACCTGTGCGCGCTTCAAATGAGTAGCGTTGTAAAATTTACGTACATGGCATTTAACATAGTTGCTGAACACGGATTTCCTTTGCCCTGTGTCGTGTACAGTGAGCTACATATATCTGAGCCCCCCCCCCCCTTTTTTTTTGTACTAGCCATACTGCGTGCCATTGCACCTATACGCACGTAAATAAACCTCACGACACAGGAATAAAAAAAAAGTGCCAATCACCCATGCCTGCATGTTGTAGTGGGCCTAACCTAACCAAGCACGGGCTGTTGTTTTTTATAGTAAACACAGGCACCGTGCTCATTGCAAGTATGTATCATGTCACTAAGCAAATATGCAATTTCATTGTACCACTATTTTTTTATCACATGGATGTATCTGTTGAGAGGCAAGACAAAAAGCAGTCACTTCTCAGAACTAATCAGCTTTTTTAAAACACATTTCTAACCTTTCAATGACACTTGCTGCTATGTGTTTGTCTCCAGAGAGCATACTTGATTTAACTTTCCAATCGGAGACATTACATAAATATACCATGTTAAGATGACTGCCTTCGAGCGGTGACGAGATGACGGCTTCGAGCGACAAAACGGGCCGTCGCTTGAACAGATGGCTCGGTTCTGGAAATCTAGAAACCGTCGCTCGTCGCCCGAAAGTGCTATGAGCGACTAGCCAATAGCGCGAAGCCGGAACTGGATGTATGTACATCGCTCAAATACTACCGATTGTCGCGCGGAACGAGCGAATAATTCAATTTTTATACGTGCAAGGATAAGAACCTACGGCAAGACCTCCGCAAATATTTTATGCTACTTTTTATAGTAAAATACATCAACGTAAATTACTAAAGCACGCGTCACGCGTGATTGCAGCCCTCATGCCGGCAACACCGGGGAGGCGTCGCTCAATATCGTCGCTTGCACGGAGTACGACTTGTAGGCGACGAGCGAACGCGAGAGCCATCTCCATCGCGTCGCTTGTAGCTGCCGCGCGCAAGATCGCTTATATATGGGGTTTATACTTTTTTCAGCATAAAACATGGATTGCTCATGCGTTTTTAGAAAGTTCAAGATAACGCGCCTAACTGACCTCTTGCAGCATGCAGCTGAATGCCTGCGGCAAAGTTTCTAACTAGCACTGGTGCTGCACGTAACTTCAGTGGTCGCAGATTCCCCCTGCGCGAAACACCGTCAAGCGCGCGGTTTATTTATAAAAAAGCACGCTGCCAGCAAAACGACGCCTTCTGTTATGTGATTCCTTAGTTCAACAGCGTTCCGTACACACTAGACTGCCAAACTGAATAAATTCAAACACACAAAACGCACGCTAATCACGCTCCGCATAGGCTCGGCATCACGGGCTGGTGAACGAACCATTTTAAACGTCCTCTCGCCTGGCGTCTTATTGAACATACCATAGTTCTGGCAGCGTTTGCGATCTTTAAAGCTCTTACGGACAACGGCAAAGTGATAAAATCACATGCAGTTATCGCCACGACTGGCTTTTTCGATTGACATCGAGAGACACAGCGCGTATGCCTAGTCCTTTGTCAATCGCGTCGGCTAAGCGCAGCGACGACTTCCTGGCGATAGCATGACATATACGGAGAATGTGCACCTAAGTTAGAATTCACTTACCGTGGAGGATTTGTTGCTATATCCAAGGCATGACGAACGACTGTCGTGTTTTCGTGGCAACGCGAGATGGCTGATACACGATCTCCCCTGGCTGCAGGCCTGCGTCGACTCGCTGCTCGCTGTCCGGTGCTGTGTTGTTCCGCGATCTTGAGCGCGCGCGCGCGCGGTGGAGAACTCCGAGTGAAAAAGTAGAGCGCTCGCTACGCATTCCTTTGAACTGCGGCGGCCTGTTCTCTTAGAAGTAAAACGATGTGTTCTTTGCTCAGCGAGCGTGCATGAATGATACATTGCCATGTTCGGGGCCAGCCACCTACAGTTGAAGCAGAAGATTACGCTAAGTTTTGTTCTCTATTGCCGCAAGAGTAGAACTACTCTCTCTCTCTGAAGGGGAGAGTGAAAAGCACATTTCACTCTCTCCTTGGTGAGAGAGTGAACAATGCATTTCACTCTCCTCGACATTTTGCGAGAGTAAAACGACGCTTTGAAGAGTGAACCGGCCGCTTCACTCCTGCGATACCCTTCCTAGTTTTTAGAGTGTGGTTGTTTAATAAAGAAGTTCCAACAATCGCTATTTATAGCAATGTTGGAAACATTACCACATATTTCGTCTGATGAGCACAGCCGAGTGATCTCCTCTCAAGCCCTTATCAGTAGGGCGCTCACATGAACGGCTTATTTGCTTGCGGCATTCAAGTGCTTTATAATTATTACCACGTAATTATTGGTTAATACTGTGGGTTATTGAAATTTCCGCGAGAGGCAAGTTTCCTTATGCCTTAAATAATTTAACTGGGATACAATATTTGTTCATTAAATTGAGCCTGTGTAAACCACCCGCAACTCGACTTTACCACGCATATCGAAGGTTCTTTTTTATGTCATATAATGCCTTGCTCAATTTCGATAATATTCACGGTACTGCAAAAAAATACATGCATATTGTTTGCGTGTAATCGCAATTGTAGTTTAGTGCCTTTGACGTTGCGCTGCAGAGCCCGACGTCGCAGGTTTGATACTCATCACGGCGGCTGCGAAATGAAGCACCATCAGGTGTCAAATTCGACCAGCAAAGAAGAGGGATAAAGTACAGGAAAGCAAGCTAGTTCTCGCAAACAGCATGTAGGTTTAGGATTGAAAGAGGAATATACCCTATAGGTTATGAATCAGCCATAAATTAGACTGGTCTAAGCGCACAAATTCAATTAGAAGGTCAAGCAACCAATAAGTAATAATAAATAATAATTAAGCAACCAATAAGTAATAAGCAACGAATAAGTGGCAATGACAAGTTTGCAGTTGTCATAATGCTATAGTTCCCTCCAATCACGTCGGTTAGGAGCAGAGTTCACTCCGTCACTCATTTGTGAGAGCTCAGGTTCTAGGTTGTTCAAGCTAACCGCAGCAACAACTTCGGTAAAAAATGTTTAGTTCCACTGGTTGTTCCACGTTTAGTTACCCTGGTTATTTGTTTATATACTTATTTTTTTTCAGTTGCCCGTACATGATTGTCACAACGCTTGCGGCAAAAAGTGACATTGTATAGTCACCGGACTAGGCCTCTAGCACCAAATTAGCATTTATTCCCACAAAAAATATTCTCGTACAAGACAAAAATTGACATACAGGTCATATAGGCACAACTGCAGAAAATAACATTCAGATTTTACCTGCTGCAGTAGACAGTGACAAACAGGAGTAACATAATACACAAGCAGAATTCAAGTACAACGACACAATATACAACCAGTATGCTGCTACAATCATATGCAGATATATGCTCAACAAGTATTTCAACAATAATAATTCAAATGCGGCGTCAAACAGAGCAGTCAAATATGTTCTTGAATAACTGTACAAAAATGAACATTTGGTATCAAAAACTGATCGTTCTTATTCTAACATGTGGCAATATTGCTGTGACAGTTCCCAGCTGTTCATAGTTTGAATTCACTGCAGTACAGTGTTCCTGCTCCTTCATGTAAACAGGCCTAACAAGAGGAGTTCGCGTGGGAGCACGATTCCATAATAAAAGATGCAAAGTACGGTAACAAAACAAACATGCTCCAAACTATGCTCATATGAAAAGAAATGGACGATGGTTCCCACAACTGTATTCCACAGCGCACCTCAAGAAAGCAGAACGAAACAACAAATAACTTATACTTTATCTCACCAGTGGAAGACATACGAATTGAAGCACTTAAAGAAGCAGTTCTTGAGTAAGAAGATCCTGCTTCGTAAGCATCAGCCGTGTATAACGGCACGAACTGGAAGCACCGACTTCCAAGTCACTGTAAATATTGTCATAAGTTTACTGTGCAGGCGGAAACGCTTCTCCAGGAAGCGAGGCAACCAAGCATTGCACACGTAGTGCCAACAGTTCATCTAATCTCCTAAGCGGCCACTTTTACAAATCCCTCGAGTTCGCCATGTTGAGATATATTTAGGACACTCCAATGAGTTTGGTCGTGAGACATCATGTGCGTCCAAGGCAACTAAGGTGAGGGAAGCAAAAAAATTGTCACGCTCATGGTGGGTCTCATTGTTACTCTGTAGAATATATGTAGCGCCTTTCAGTTCCTTGTAACATCCAACATACGGAAAGAAGCATAACATTCAACTATGTTACCGATTGCTGTAATTAAATTTTAGTAAATGTGTTTTGTTTCGTTTTCTTCATAAGAATTGCATCAGGTCACCTTTTTCCCAAACGCCCCTTTTTCATTTTCTGGGCTAGCTGCTCATGTTAGTTTGTGCTACCTCCTTATTGCAATACGCAATACCCAGTGCCCAGTTCTGAGCCTGATTATGAACCCAGTGTCGTACAATGTATGCTTGCGGGGGATACACACTAAACATTTTAACAGCCTTAAGGGTGTAAATGAATCTGTCGCCAGTTGGACACCTTAAGGGTGGTGTGGCCTACACCATACATTTGCAGTGTAATTAAAGCATATTAGAGGAAGGGTGCCAAGTAAAATAACCTTAAGGTCTAAGGGTGCTAGTCCACATCAACACCCATCTGATTGAGTGTTGAAAGGGTGCACATGCTTTTATTTCTGATGTGCATGGAAGGAATGTTCGGCAGTACACGCCTTCATTCCACACGTGCAGCGAACCACGTGTGACACTCGTGTGGGCCAGAAGGTTGAAGTTCGGTTACCAAACCCGCAGTCCAACAGCCGGCCTTGTAGCTTCGATAGATACACACAACATCAATGTGTGTGGATCACAACAAATATAAGCAATTCATAGTGTATACTGCAACACCTGCCTTCGCTGCACAAATACACCTAGCAAATTTGACACTTTTCAGCATGTATATCAACAGCAACGGTTATCACGATTTCCAGATCCGTAAAACATGCACAAATATTGGCAAGACGTATGTTGAATTTTCAAAAAAAAATTTAATATTTATTGCATGCTACAACACAGAGTACAAGATATACATAAATCACATGAAACATACGCATACGCAATCGCCAATCATACTAGTAAGTACAAGAGCATTTACATTTCCCACAAGAGTATTTAAAAATGTATGTATTGATCAAATATGGAATCCGCACTTAAAGAGCCTCAGTTGGCCTCGAATTGTTGTGGGCCACTTAAAGCAATAAAGTTTCAGTATTAGGATGCAATATACGAAAATTCACGTTTTGATGCCTTGAAGAAAGAGGGATATTGCAAAGGTCAATTACGGAAGTACATTTGGAAGTCTTACAAAGTTACCTTCAAAGTACATACAAAGTTCATTTGGAAAGTCGATGTAAGGCATACCTGCCCAACATTTTCGATAGACAAACAATGATTTCCAGGAATAAACTTGCTTTAAATAAGATTTAACACATAATCAATTTTTTCCAGACTTTCGCTTTCCAGCAGCGTTACTTGAGCACGAAAAATATGTAAAATTTTTTAGTGCCTAAGTCTTTTTTTTTCCTATATGAAAGGAGAGTTCTCTGGGATTAAAGTTCCGTGTAGCAGACTTTCTGATTAAAATTACGGTTT
Source organism: Dermacentor albipictus (assembly GCF_038994185.2). Classification (NCBI taxonomy): domain Eukaryota; kingdom Metazoa; phylum Arthropoda; class Arachnida; order Ixodida; family Ixodidae; genus Dermacentor; species Dermacentor albipictus. The sequence goes on along the minus strand of NC_091827.1, from coordinate 51,996,322 downwards.
TATGAAATTTTTCTATTGTAACCCGAAGGCACTGGCCTTTTATACGATATGTCGTATGAAAATGGATTCTTTTCTTATCTTAGTGTAAAACTAAAGACTGAAATATTCGCCATGTACTACTATTTGAGTGCAAAGTGCAGGGTCAATGTAGGCCTTCTAAAAACAAAACATTTCTCACCCCACGTACCACAAGGAAAGAAGACAAGCCCGAGTGGATGCTCTACGGCGAAGACACAGGCAAGATCCGGACGCCAGATACACCGACGCAGCCAAATACCGGCAAAGAAACGCTTACGCCCTGAGCGTCGTAGATTCTCAGGGCAGAGAGGTAGCGTCTGCCACAGTCCGTGCACAAAACCCCGAGACTGCAGAAGAGACAGCGATCGCCCTAGCGACTACCACGTGCATGGACGCAGCTGTCATCTTCTCCGATTCTCAAGCAGCCGTCAGAAACTACGCTAAGGGTCGCGTGTCAACACAAGCACTGAAGCTATTGAAGCACCGCAGTACTCCGATCCCCTACACCTGCGTGACATGGGTTCCTGGGCACGAGGGGCTGGAGGGGAACGAAGCGGCACACGCCGCGGCCCGAGGCCACACCTGCAGGGCCAACCCTTCCTACTCTCGAGACGCCCGGTCTGCGCCAGCGGAGGCAGAGACCGTACCCATCACGTACTCAGGGATGCTTCAACATCACAGGCTGGAACGCAGGGTGTACCCACCACCTCACCCAAAGCTCAACAAAGAAGAAAGCACTACACTCAGAAGACTGCAAAGTAATACCTATATCCACGGAATCAGCATGCATAGACTGTACCCAACGCTACAAGGATACCACTGCCCAATGTGCGGCGTACCGGACACCTTAGAGCACCTGATCATCGAATGACCATGGCATATAGACAAAGACGCATTGCCTTCACCGAGAGACTGTTGCAACGCCAGACAAAGCGAAGACCTCATGGAAACGTGGGAGGCCAAGCTAGTCTCCGAGGACCTGGAACAACAACGACTTCTCGTTGCCAGGGCCAAGGAAGCAGCGAAGGCCAGAGGGTTCCTGGAATGAGGAGACCTCCCACCGAGAGTTGAACCAGGGCTTACTCCGCAAAATTGTTTCCAAAATAAAAGTTAATTCCTCCTCCTCCTCATTAGAATATTTTCTGAGCACAAAAAGTGCATGATGTGTCTTAAGATACATCGTAAATGTTTAAATTATTTGCACTTACGTGCGTCAATACAAGATTAGGGCTAGCATGTGAGTATGTAAATTACCAAATATGATTTAATAAATCAGCCACACTCTGCCTAATAAAGGATAAAGGAAGCTTCTAACATATAAGTCCCAATTTTTTTAAACACAGGCAATCATGCATAGGCTCAAGTTAAACATCTCAATTCAAATATATTGAACAATGTACATTAAAGATTCAAAATTAGAGAACATATGGTGCGAACTTGAGCTAAAAAAATGCAATTGATGCAGCCAATTCCGTTCAGCCTTCAAGAAGAAGAAAAAATCTGTTCACGCCTAAACACGAGGTTCTGGGACTGCATTCCCTTAGCATGTTGACCAATTATTGGACCGAATGGCAGCGAATGTTGCAGCGAACGGCAGGAAGGTCATTCCAAATTACCACTGAATGCACAATAAGGAATATGATGCTGCAATGCCCCATTCTGTGACTATTCTTGCACAAAGAAAATCCTCATTATGAAAGGCCATCAAGAAATCGCAAGTGTATGCTCTGGATCCGCAGGGATACCTGCAGTGTGCACTGTACCATCTGAATAAATAAAACCACACACAACTGCACATGATATCAACCTTAGGCCGCCAAGGAGCTTGACCGGCTTCAATTAAAACTTGACTCATTATATTAAACTACACGCTTATATCTACTTACAATATTATCGTCACAGCTACGTGGAAGAAGAGATCAACCATCTGTCTGAAGGCGAACGAAAGTGGCTTCCTCTTGATGGAGGGCACCAAGGCTGGGTATTGTGAAAATGCTGCTGTCATCTGGATGACCTGCGAGAAACGACGCTTTAAATTCCAAATAAAGAAAAGCTATTAGCAAAAAAACACGATCACTGGCAATGAGCCTCGCTTTGGTTTGCACGAGAAAACGAAAAATCTTTGTGCTACTTACTGAAAAAGAAACGAGCCAGCTGCATGTCTGTATGCTCATATTGTTACGCGAACGAAGGATTAGCAGCTGGAGACTATTTACAAATATGTGTTCCGGGGATGTTGCGAGTATATTAAATATATATATATATATATATATATATATATATATATATATATATATATATATATGCGGATTCAGACAGATTCACGCACTGGGCGAAGGCGATACCTTTAGCGGAAATCACAGCTGACACGGTTGCCCGCGCCTTCTTGCACCACTGGGTTGCTCGTTTCCGTGCACCATCTATAATGACAACGGACCGTAGAAGGCAGTTCAAATTATTACTTTTCGCCAGCATTACGCGTTTCATTGGTGCTTCTCGCATCAGAACAACCACCTACCACCCGATTAGCAACCAACCGCATGGTGGAGCTTTTCCACCACCAACTCAAGTCTGCGCTTGCCGCAACAGAAGAGCGCAACTGGATGGAGGCACTACCACTCATCCTCTTAAGAATCCGCACAGCTGTCAAGACAGACATTGGCTACAGCGCGGGCGAATTGGTCTGCGGAGCGACATTGCACCTTCCAGGAGAATTCTTCACGGGCTCCCTGAAGACGGTTCTACAGCCACCTCAGCCTACGCACTTAGGCTATGAGACATAATAGGAAACCTTCGCACTAAGCCACCGCGAGGGGCAGCGCCACACACGGTGTACAGTCGAGCGCAATTTGAAGGTTATCGCGCGAGCGTAGACCAGTCTAGCACTTCATGCAGCTGGCGGCCGGTTTTGGAACAGGAAAAATCATGATTTTCCACTCTTCTCTCCCTCGTTCGCTGTTTCATACGAAAACCATCACCCACGCAACAAACTCACCGCCCTTTCTCTCTATTCTAAGCTTTCCATTTGTTGCGATAAAGTGTGGACTTGGTTACCTCATATCTTCGCGGGCGATAACAAAATCGGTGGGAAAGATCTGGTAAAGCCAGTGCTTGGCACTTCTTGATTTTAACGCCTTTGAAGTTGAAAAAGAAAATATGTCAACGCAGCATCGCCTCGTCATATCGCCTTCGTTCACCATTAAGTTTCCGCAAAACATTTTTTTCTTAAGGGTATGTAACTGCTGCAATGATCGATGCGATCCCAGACCACTTGTCGCAAGAAAAATGCCGCGACGACTTGCGGCAGAGGAGCGCCAAGAAAGTGTTTCACTGGGAAAGTTTATGTCCCAGCGAGAGATATCCTGGCAGGTAAAACGTCCTCAGACGACAGTACACCGCATTCTTCGAGGGTTTCACCGGGAGAACCGCTTGGAAGATGCCCGCATCAAGGGAGGCCTAGAGGAACGACTGAGGAGGAAGACACTCTGATAATAGCTGCCGCCGTCAACGATCCTTTGATGACAGGGAAGAAAATCAAAGAACTTGGCCTTCGCCTAAGCCTTTCGTCCATCCGAAAGAGACTGAACGCCGCGGGTCTTAAAAGCCGCGTGGCTGCGAGAAAGCTACTTTAGACCAGCGTACATCGCCGGAAGCGTATGGAATTTGCGCATCGGCACGAAACATGGAGCGCTGAGGACTGGCAACACGTCATGTTTAGTGACGAATCGACGTTCACTACCTGCTCGAACCAGCGACTCCGTGTTTGGAGAGTCAATGGCTGCCGGTGAGATTTACTTTATTTGCATATTATTTCACACCTAACTTTCGACCTAACATTATGCGGCCCCCTGCCATGCTTTCCTTCTCTTAAGATCCAGCCCGTTACCCATCCCTTAATGACCATTGGTTGTCTTTCCTTCTCATTACCTGCCTCGCTCATGCCCATTTCTTCTTGATTTCGACTGAAATGTCCTTAACTCATCTTTGTTGCAGAATAAGAGAGATTTTGGAAAGTTGGTATGGTGTCAATTTTGAATTTACCAGAGTGAAAAACAGGGACATGAAGTTTATTGCAATAACCGCACAAGCATGCACCAAGCGTGGCTTTAGGACCGGGATACCGTAGCAGAGTTTCAGTCGAAGTGCGAGTATGTGTGCAAACCTAAAATCTGTGGTCTGTAGCAAGAAAATAAGCACGTGGCCCTGAAATTCTTCACCTCAGTATATTACGAGCTGCAAATACCTTAGCAGCTTTCGCTGAGTTTCTCATTATATAGCGGTAACTGCCCTGTGAGTGTTTTGGTTAATAAATTTGATGCATCAATTTTATTGCAGCTATGACGATGAAAACGTCCGCGAGGTCGCAGCAAGTGGGCGTGTCGCGGTGAACGTCTGGGGTGCAATAACCTACACCTGTCTGGGTCCGCTCGCCCGCATCCCAGGGAGGCTCACAGCCGAAGTCTACAACGAGATGGTTGACACTGTTCTCCTTCCTTTAGCCGTGAATGGACCGTTCCCTGACGGGTGTTTTTATTTCCAACACGACGGCTTCCCTGTTCACACTGCATCCGCAGTGCAGGAAAATCTGAACAAGTCTGTTTTTGCGCAGCTCCTCTGGCCGCCATAGAGCCCCGACCTGAACATAATATAAAATGTTTGGGGTTTAATGAAGGCACGGTTGGCTCGCTCCACCTTGACGAACACTGACGCAGACACTTTGTGGGCAGCCATTGAGAGGGAGTGGAATGTCCTCCGACATGACCCAGAACTGGCAGGATCTCTGTTCTCTTCTATCCCGAAAAGGATAAAGGACGTGAAAGAAAGAATGGGCGCCACGTTGAAGTATTAGGACTGAGGTCCAAGGGTTAAGCCTGGGATAATGCATAAGAAGCATTACTGTCTTTTGGAACCCAATTAAGAGGGACTGAAATGAATTTGTGCCTAATGAACATTAATGGGTAAGCATCCATGACACGGCAATTTTCAGAGGTAGTTCGTTGCTTAGCCCTCTCCCTATACAATGCCACTGACGTCGAAAATGTAATAATTCTTTACAGAACCATCACTGAAATTCGCAGCAACATTTAGAGATCATAGCAGCCTGAACAGATATCGAAACATTTAGCGTTTATCGAAATTCAAATGCCTTAGTTACTCTGTCGTTCCTCGTTTGTCTCTTATTTGTGACCCGCGGCTCCGGCTTGGCAGCAGCACGCATTCTGATCCCGACCACACTGTCTGATCTCGGCCTCAGGGACCAGCTTGCACATGTGGGTCCTTTCATCGGTGATGATTTCACTCTGCCTCGCGCGTGCGCAACACTACAGCGCTTTGAAGGGAACATCAAAATTAGATCTATTTTTATTTTTTATGCATAAACCCTATCCATAATTAGTGCAGTTATTCAAATTAGTATACTGCGTCCTCAACTGTTTATTTTACCTAACGGAAAGACTTCTTCAGTAATTACAGTGAACGCCCTCACATAGTCATCCCTTGGGCCTTAACTAGTGCATCAACGCCACATCTATCACACACACACACACACATATATGTATATATATGAAGACTTTCAGAACTTTATAGAACTCTTCAATCTATTAGGAAGAATTCGCAAAAAGCAAAATTGTTGCGCTGTCGTTGATTCCGAACTTCCGCAGACATGGGTTACAGCAACTGCAGGAACAGTTGAAACTGAGAATATTAACCGCAAGGTTCATTCCCACCATTGCCGTTTGTCGTTTTTAACCAACGGGAGCTCTCATCCTCTGGTCGCTCCTTGCAACAGTGATAATAAGATCGATCGTGCTGTAGTCAGAAAGACAAAAAAATCGTGATGCGCCGGGACAATCAGGGAGTTCTCGACGACCGCACATAAAACATATTGATTCTTAAAATGTTTAGGACATACCTGACTACCATATTTCGTCATAGTACAATTGGCGGCGCGAAAGCTAGGAAAAATAATAAAGATATCGAGCATTTTATCCAAACTGGCGTGTTTACTTTCCGCGTCCTTCGCCGTTTTCCTTTGTTGGAGCCTTCGAAAAGAAAAGAAAAAAAAGTGGAGGGAGGCCGCACATAACGGATGCATCGCGGGCTCATGCTGATGCTCTTGGTCACCCATGCTTCCTGGCTAAGCAGCAATAATCTAGCAATAGGCTAGATTCAGCTTCGCAGCATCCAATTTTAAATAATACCGAAGAATACGTCGTGCGCACAACGATCACTGCCTGTTCGCAGAACCAAAAAAAAAAGAGAAACTGATAGCCCAGCAGGCAGTGGCGGCTGCTGAAGGAACAGCAAAAAGAGCGAGGAAAGCTGGCCTGATACCTTCCTCACCTTGGCAGAAAATTCTCGGCCATGGCGCTGTTCATGTTCCTGGTCGACGCTCGCACGATAACCATCAAATCGCGCTCGTCTGTACGTGTCATCAGAACTCGCTTCGTGCACACACGTGTTTGTGCACCACGACGCAGTCCATCCGCCACTCCAACCACCGTATAACGGGCCATTCCGAATGCTGCGTCGAGGTGAGACGCAGTTCACTATCGACGTGCGCGGTAGTCACGAAGTGCTATCACTCGATCGGCTGAAGCCAGCACACATTGAAGAGGCAGACACCGTTTCACTTGCGCCGTCATCTCTGACACCACCCTCCAAGGCTCTACTCGTCCAATCGCGCCAAGTCACAAAAACGTGCAGAGGACGAGCCTCTAGAGCGCCCCGTAGTATGGGCTTGCGAACAATTCAAATTGTCCTATGAACGTTCGCTAACTCAGTAGGAGAGGAAGTGATGTGGCGGCCTCGCCGTCGCACAGCAGCAGCCAGATACCCTTTCCCCTTTTGACTCGATAAACTATTATCGCGGATTGCGGGAAAGGGAAGTGGTGCGAGGGTCTGGAACCGAGCCGTGGAGGCTGAACGAACACAAAAATAAAAGCAGTTGTTTCTTGTTCTTCAGGGATGCATCACTCATTTCTTTCCGTTGATTTCCAGCCGCGCTCGCGTTCCGCACTACATATCCATCTTCAATGTGTACGAACGCTTAGCTTTGAAGTGGGGCACGGGTAATACACAAATCACTGGCCACATCTTTATCTACACCGCGCGCAAAACCAACCACACGTTTAAAACTGTTTTGCATTGTGCGAGACGCGAACGCAGGTGAAAAAGAGACAATGCATCACTTGTGGCAACAACAGTTAACACAATAACAGAACAGCTTGCGCCTTCCCGCCCAGCCGCACGCCTAGTTTTTCGTGGCAGTACAGAGTCGTCGAGTCCCTTCCGGTCGCTTTCATTGGGCAGGGGGCGGCCGCGTGCATTGCGCTGGGCCGAACTCAGTCAAATTATATTTGACTGTGTTCTATTTGACTAAGGTTGCTCGCTCGCGTGGCTGCCTCTTTGCTGCTGCTTGGTTGTGGTCTCTAACTAGAGCGGTGAGCTTGTATTTACTACTACGTTTCGTGCCAAGCATTGTTTTGGAGGGACGCAGTCTGTGCCACATCATTGTAAGTACAGCACGCAAATCGTGACCGTGAGCGAGGTTATCAGCGCTCTTTTGCTGGCGCGATTAGAATACTCGCAGCATCGTAACGAAGCAACCTTGCGAGGGGTCAGCGTAGCATCGGCGAGATCGTGTCACGATGAAGACGCTCACATCTTGGTCGTGCGACGGCGAAGTGTAAGCATTCATGAGGAGACCGAAGACTGCCTTTGTAAGAGCATATGCAGGGGATCATCAATTACAGCTTCGACGACGCTCTCTCCTAATATATAGGCTGAGCCTTACAAACTGTGTCTGAGGAAGCGCTTAGAAAGCACATCAGTAGCTTATTAAAGCAGTGAATAACTTGGAGGAGTTTCAGAACTTTCAGTGTGCCCTTACCACTATAAATATATTCTTTATGGCTTCGCGAGGCGAAGTGTATGTTGATGCCATGGTACAGTTGAGGCTCGTGTAAGAGCATGTCCCTGTTAAACAATATATCCAGACAACTTTCTTAATTTGACCATTATTCGTTGGGCTATCAAGGACACCCCACTATTTTTGCAGATTAGCGCAATTTGTTCGTGTGTTCTCGTTCTGCTAGTACAGTTTGTTTTAGAACTGTCGAATTGCATTATAATATTACTGTGAGTACAAAGTGTAATCATAATCAATTAAGCTGTAAGTGAAAGCGTGTAGGTTTTCTGAATAATACCTAATGGAATGACCATCATGCCAGTAACGTCAGAATCCTAGAAAAAAATTAATAGTCCCTTAAGAATGCGGAAGCCTAATAACTTCACAGATGTACTCTTCCAGTTACCACGTAAACGTTATATGTGAGGTCATATATTGTCATGTGTCCTTCACGTTTCTACCTTATTCTGCCGTACTCCACCTTGCTCTCATTTCTATCAACATAATTTTACGTTAATCCGCCTTGCTCTAATCTGTATAAACCTTACCCCAGTTTATTTAACCTTCATTCATTTTTGTTGACACTAATTACCATTGTTGCCCATTGTTAAAATTGTCCTATTTACAATCTTCTGTGTTACTACTGACACCATACAAGACGCTGAAGATATCACTGTGATTGTTACTGCGGAGAACGCCGGATTTTCTGCCTGAAAGGACATACAATGCTTTCGGAATAAAAATTCAATACATAAAGACATTGCTCAATGCATGGGCGTGCATGCGATAACGAGATTTATGTATCACTGCCCTCAGCACCCTTCAGTCGTCCATTTAACACACTTCTTTGAGAAAATTCACGCCCTCTTGATGGGGTGTATTGAGGGAAATAGGTGCTAAAATGGTGTATGCGTGAGTGCAAATGCAGGAAACACTCCGTTTACCACCCTTAAGGGTGTTAAAATGTTTATTGTGTATTTTAGTGCGCTGGGCAGGGCCACTAAAAGCAGCTCCAGGACGACAAAAACGTGATGCCTGGCTACCGCAGATATTTTTTAAATGAAGGAAGCAACATAGCGCATTTCCATGCACATGAAGAACATCTTTATATAACAACACTGCTGCTTGAGTTACAGTGTAGAGGAATGTTTAATCGTTATATTTGTTTATTGCTGAGCCCTGACGGGTGGCTAGCGTGTAGACGGGACTGGCGGGTACTCTAGGCGTAAGCAGTGGTGGAAGGGAAAGATCTCGGCGCGTGTATCTTTCGAGTGATTAAACTTGTGCTGTGAGCCTCAGAACCTTTTTAGAAATAATTTTTCGTACATTAGTAAAGTGGACGCGCGCAAATTGCCTGATGTTTGTCATCAATGCGGTAATGTCAATCAGTGACAGGCTTCCTGTGGTACGTTATAGAATGCGTGTGTAAGAGTACTACGTTTGGTCAATTTGTGTCGACTCCACAACAGTGCGACAACTCGCA